>NW_027203159.1:8067014-8574514 GCF_024711535.1 Dipodomys merriami | reverse complement strand
GAGAGAGATCTTTCTGCCTTCAAAGACTTTGAAAGTTCATTGCTATTATACACACCCCCACACCCCCGACAAATCAGCATGAAGAAACCAAGCAGTCTGCAACAAAAAAGAGCAATGATGGCAGGCTCCATCTGTTGCCATATTGTTCTCAACCTTCACTGGGGGTCAGACATTGGCCATTTGCCCATGACTTTAATTTTTTTTTTATGGGCACCACTTTTGCCAATATTTTGTACATAAGTCTGTCTCTGTCTCTTGTCTCTCTGTCTCTGTTTCTCTTTCCATATGTCTCTCCATGTTTCTCTCAGTCTCTCTGTCTTTCTGTCTTCAACTGTGTCTCTGTGTCTCTGCCTTTCTCTGTCTCTGTTCTTCTCTCCATCTTTTTCTCTGTGTTCCTTTTTCTGTCTCTCTCTTTCATCTGTCTCTTGTTTCTTTCTCCCTTTCTTGCTTTCTCTCTGTTGCTCCACCCCCAAGGCCTGTCTCAGATTACTTTTCCACACCCCACTGGTAGTGCAATTCTGGAAGCTGTCAAAAGCAATTTGAGAATTTGTTCAGGCGGGAAATGGGCGGCCAAGTGGGTTAACATGGCCTTTAATCAAAAACGAGGCATGGACGTCAAATAATGTTGCCACATTGATGAAGATTTATTTGCCAGTGAAAGCAACTTCAATAGGTGCCAGAACCAGCCGGCAACGAAATGGACTCCTGATTTAGGGGACAAGGATGGAAAAATAAAGACATAAGACAAAGGATGGGGTCAGGAGGTCTGCAGCTCAACACTGCAGCCCCTTTTATTTATAACTCTTCTTATTTATACTATTAGAAGTCAAGAGGTAACCGAAGGTCACCATAGTGCAGAAAAGCAAGGAAATTTTTAATAAAAACAAGGGTGCAGAAAGAAACAAGACAAGGTCAACTGATAGAAAGTAAAACAAATTCTACAGACATAGCAAGGCAAACCCGGACACCTGGTGTCATTCATGAAATCCAGTTCCTTGTACGTGCCTTCAAGTGAGCACAAGGGTCAAGATGACCTTGGAGTTTTACTGTCAGCTCCCAATATCTCCCCGTCTCTTTTTTGAAGAAGCGAACCCGCCTGTCTTAGGTTGGGTGGATCAGCTTGTCTGCCTTACCTGTCTTTGGTAACTTCTTCAGAGCAAAGCTGAAGGCCCTGTCTTAGGTTGGTCAGACTGGCACCCCCTCTTACCCGTCTCGGGCTGCAGTTCCTCTTGGGGGGGATTCATTTATTTGGAGCTTGATCTTATGTAGCTGGCTGGCTAAACTCATAAGAGTTTTGTAGTGCATGTATAAAACAAGGAAGGCATAGAAAACCATCAACAATGCATTCCCAGGCCAAGCAATGTCATTAGCAATCCTTTAACATAAGTCAGTGAAGGGATATAGCATTGAAATTGTTTAAACAGTTTTTTTAACAGTTTTTGCCACTTTAGGGTCCAGAGGTAGAGCTTGTGTAGTATTATGAGCAAGCTGATTAAGATAATGGGCAGTTTCAACATTTTGTGTTAGTGCCACAGCAGCTGCCACTGCAGAGGCAGCTAACTAAATAAAGACCAAAACATCAGCTACAAGCAGCCCAACAAATTGAAGAGGGTGCATTAGTTCTTTCAATTGTTTTAACACCTGAATACCAAAATCTTTATACCAAGTTTCAGAAATATTTACAGGAAGCATAACAAAAGATGGTTGTCTAACAATAAGTATGGATTTAGTTATGCCACTATACAAGCAATTAATAAAAGAACAATTAGAACAGGTAACATTAAAATAATTAGCTCCTACAGAGATATTAAATGGTCCATACATAATGACATGGGGTGGTGATGCACAATTTACAATATTTTTTAAAAGGTATGAATAGGGCCAAGTTATGTTGTTGAGTGCAGCCACCAGCGTCCAAACATGATGTAGAGGGTGCTCATTCATCCACCACAGTCCAAGATAGTACTTATTAGTAAGATTAGCTCCAGAGCAGTCCATTAATTGAGAATTAGTTCCAGAAATATTGGTAACAAATGGCTGCACATGCCTGCACCTTATTGGATGAGGCTCTCCTGTAGATTCTACTACTTGTGAAGAATTAATGCAATGGGGTATCCTATAGGATGGAGTAGAATGTGCATAAACTAAGTGCCCAGTTGGCAAAGATATCATCTGTATATTGTACATTTGATTTTTGTCTGGGAATCAAATTTTATGAGTCATGGATAGCATTATAACACACCCTGGAATGGAGCCTTTAGAGCTGGTGGTAAAGCAAAAAGGAGTTCCAATATCTGAAGCTGAGATATCTCTCATCTTGGTGTGCTGGATGAAGGGATCAGGGGCTGTATAGAATGCTGATCTATTCACGTGAATGAGTACTTCAACTCCCTCCCATGTTGTAGGGTGCACAATCGAGGATCTGGCACGAAAGCACAATGTGTCAGCATTTGTGTCATCTAAATGAGTCTCCAAAATCCTAAAGCAGCGTTCAGGCAACCAGCGGGCGTCATTTTCTTCCTGCGAGAAAACACAAACATGTCTTCGACCCCATGTTAAAACCGGATCGGGCCCATGCCAAGCACCTGTTAAAGGATTCTTCCACTTTACTTGAGCAAAAGCTCTTTGCTCTCTTTTTTCCCAAAAACGCTCTGCTGCAGAAAGGCCATTATAATCTATGTTTAAAAAATTTATTACAAACAAAGCATGAGAAATAATATTAACAGGAGAGATGAGGTATAATTCCCCACCTTTTAATTTAAAAATTTGATGTTCGAGCAAACCATTATCTCATTCAACAATTCCTTGACCTTGAGGATGATAGGAAATACCTGTAGTGTGAATAATCTGATAAGATTTACAAAAGTTTTGAAAAGCTTGTGGGACATATCCCAGACCATTTTCAGTTTTACTACGTATAGGAAGTCCCATAGTGGCAAAGCAGTGTAGGGAATGGGCAATACAATGTTTGTTAGTCTCCTCGGCAAGAGGAGTAGCCATAATAAAATAAGAGTAGGCATATGGTAACATGGACAAAGCAAAGCCATTCAAAAGATGGAATCAGGCAGGAGTTCAGTCTACTTTTTCCACGGTGGAGGTGGTCAGAGTAACGATGTAGATTTTCTCCAGGTGACTGTCAGGCTGTAGCAGCAGCAGCAGCAGGGTCTCTCAGTGGCTCCAAGGGACTGTCACACCTCGTGTTGGGCTGTAAATTTCTATACAGACTGGTTAAGGATACAAGTAATATATGGGCTTGGCAGGTTGTGGCCCCACTACTTTTTAGGACTATTTAGACAATAGCGCAGGACAATTTACCAAGATGACAACTTTTTTAACTAGATAGTTCTTTTAATAAGGCTGATTTTCTAGGCAGATATAGAGGGCTCAGGCCTGTACTACTATTTTCCACGTCTTTTTCTTTTGTCTATTTTGTCACCTTTTTTTTTATGATTCATGTCCCTTGTTCTAAAAAGGTGATGATGGGCGAAGATTCATCTTCTGTAACTTCTTCAAGCTGACTCAGGGGTGTTGTCCTACCTAGCCAGGAACCTATAACCTTAGTCTATTTTACAAAGAGGTTACCAGGGTTAAATGTCATTAAGAACAATATTTTAACTTTGGACAAATGCACAGACTTTTTCTCCGGCTACAGCAGTGTAGCTTGTTTCACACTCTGGTTTGTAAAAGCATCTTTAGGAATGTGACCTCTAGTGACTCTAATAATGCCTAAGTCACTTGTGCAGGCCTTTAGACAGATGTTAATAGAAACACACTCTCAGGTTTACAAACTTTTTTCTTGATCAGATAAATTTTATGTAGCTGGTGTTAGCTCAAAAGTTACTGTCAATTAGTGCTTTTGGCACATACAGGGGTTGGGATTTAAACCATACCCCACATTTTATAGCTTTAGCCTTTTAGTACTATTATAAGTTTCTGTCCCTACAAAGTAGATAGTCATGGATATTAGGCATGCTTACAACCTATCTTCCCATGACCTCCTGGCTCTGACCAATTTTTGAAGGGCCACACACAAATGACTCTAAGATCTGACATTTCTGCCATCCAAGCAGTGGCTTACTGCCTCTGGATTCTCCTCCATTGCTCTTGGCCCAGTAGTGTTTTCTCTACACTGAGATAAATGCCTCAATTGCATTTCCCTTAGCTGGTTGCTGGACTTGAACTCGGACCTGAGTGCTGTCCTCTACAGCTCAAGGCTAGCACTCTGCCACTATGAGTCCCAAAGCAACTCTGCTTGTTCTTTCAGCACTCTGCTGGCTGACTAGAGGTGACAGTCTCACAGGGACCTTTTTCTGCCCGGGCTGGCTTTGAATCAGTTTGCAGATCAATGAGTCTTATAAAAGGCCACTTTACTCCAATTAAAAGCAACAAGGTGGTCAACATAGAAGTACCTATTAAGCATGCTCTTACCTGAAACTTGTTAAGAGCCAAAGTTACATCTGAAAAACTTATAAGAATCCTCTGTGCTTTGCTCTTGGCTTGCTGGAAACTTAAAAAACCTATAAGAGCAAACTGGAATAGCAATTAAGCAATTATTTTGGTAATCCTAATTTTTTCACTTTGAGGCAAATGTTAAGAACAATTTTATTTTTAAACTTTATATCCAAAAATCCATTCCTATTTTTAAGCCTCCTATTAATCTCTTTTAATTATTTTATATTTTAGTTTTTAGTTACATTAAAAAAATCCCTTAAAATCTTGAGGCCAAGTGTCATTCATTGTCTCTTGGCTGCTTGTTTTAAAACAGATACACATTAAAACTTTTAAACTCAAATTTTTTCTTTGCAAGAATTACAATCACCATCATTGTACCAAGAAGTTAAACTTAACACATTTATGACTTTTGAAAACATATCTTAATTATAGTACATCATTGAAAGCAAGTCACATTATACAAAAAAATTTTAACACTCTTTTTTAAGTCCAAGGGGCAGTTTTAGCAATACTAATCAGATCATCACATCACTAATCTTTACCATCATGTTTCTAGTATTTATCTGTAGAGAAAAAGGACAGAACAAAGCTGGGCCACTTGGCCCCTCCTATGGAATAGGCACACAACTAATCTCACTCTTTAGGGTTAGATGAACTGCATTTGTGCTAGCTTGTCCTCTTTCACCATGCGTGGACTCCTCCCAAGTCCCGTCCCACCATGTATGACCAGCTGAACTGCACCTTTACCTGTTTACCCCTTACACCAAAAGATAGGTCTTTTGTTGGCTTTAAAGATTTTTTTTCCTTTTCTCTCTTGGTTTTTGAAGGAAAATACACAGTTTTAGACAGACAGAACAGGTAATGTCTTTTACAGTGTTAAACAGACTTTTATATTTAAACTTTTAATATTTATCCCCAAATTTTAGCCAAGAGAACTAAATTTCAAACAGCCAATGCATTTTTGTTAAGCCAGTTATCTTGATTACAGTGAAAACAGCCTTATGCATTTAAAAGAACAGATTTTTTTTGTTTTGTGCTGTTTTAAATTTAATTTAATTTTATTTGTGAACATACTGTACAGAGGAGTTACAATTACATGGGCAGGATAATGCGTACATTTCTTACCAAGCATTGCAGCCTCCTCCTTTGTTTACCCTTCACCTCCCTTCCCAGCCTCCCCCCTCCCCCCAATCCCAATCCTTTTCCTTCCCTCCCTCCTCCCCCCCCCCCCCCGCACCGACATTGTAAAGCTGGTTTTGGACATGACAACTTGTACTTCTCATTGTTGCAACAGGTCCACCTGTATCCTTTAACAACTGGTTTTTCCCCATCTCCTCCACAATTTATACTGACATCAAATATAGTGAAAGCAGGGGTTATACTGTGGGGGAGGGACATACAAAGCAACAAAGATATAATCTTATAAATGCGTTAGAAACACATGCATGAAAGAAAAAAAAACATTAAAATACACATCTAAGGGTTGATTTTCCTGACATCACATTATCTGACCTTTTCCACTTGACTCATACATATACTTTTTTAAGTTAAAGAATCCTTAAAAAGTCATTTAAAACAATGTGAAAATTCTTTAAAATGTTTGGCAATGTCCAAACCTCATAACCTTTTGAATTTTAAACTTAAACTCACCCAATTGTTACAGCATGCTGATAATTTTTATCTTGAACATGTTCACAAACACATACAAAACACACACAGATCTTAAAGTGCACAAAAATCAAAATCAGTTGTACATACATTTAAAACTGGTACCAATACTAGACAAGACAACAACCAAAGGCTGAGTTGGGACTAATGGGCCCCAGTTTATCTTTATCTCTACCAGAACTCTGTGCTGTTTTCACTCAGCAAGCTGAATCCAAAGTCTCTGAGTGAGCCTGCCACGCTCACCCAGAACTTCCCTATCTCAGAAAACATAGAGCAAACAAACACACTAAAGTAAACAAGATAAACAAGTGGCCACAAAGTAAAAGTCAGGTCTCAGTGAGTGGGGCAACATCTCACCACCATTCACAAGTGAGACTCAAACCCACTTACCAGGGGACTCGGCCCCGGGGACTCGGATCCCCTCTACTCACCTCCGGAGGATTTTTCTTTTAGATTCCTGCAAACATTGACCCAGGGGCCTTCCAAGGTGGAGGAGAATTCCAAGTCATCTTGGGGCAAGGGAAAGAAGTCCCTAAAGGCCGTCCCCTCAGACTGACAGGTTCTCCCCCATACTCAGAACCCCTGGGCAAAGACCCGAGGCTAAGATCATGCTGGTGTCATTTGCAGGTGGTCAGTGGCAGTTTTATCTGGCTGCGAGTTCTCCCTGCCGGCCCCTTTTAAGTTATTTTTAGATCCTCCAGGTTTTTCATCACCCATCACTCCCCTACTTCTGGATCCAGAGAGGGTGGAGGAAGTGGCAGTGAAGGGTAGAAAGGGGGTCAGTTTAAAGTGTAAGTAAAAAAGAAGGAGCTAGAGAGAAACAGATATTGAGGGGATGTTAGCCAGTTTCCTCTGGGCTCTCGAATCAGGATGAATCAGAGAGAAGAAACATTCCAAGAATTCCAAAATACATACACAAACATTGAGAAAAAACACATTTACAGCATGCGCACTGTAGGCTGTCAGACAGAAGGTGCCGGACTACAGACAGGCCTGGATAGTTTACCCTGATAGGGATCCAGGGGACATCTCCCACCGGCCCAGTTGGCTGTCTTATAGAGCGTCTGCCAAGACTCTTGCCAACCCCAATACAGAACCTGCAGGCTACAGAGATACCAGACAATTACAAAGCAGCAATGTTTTAACTTACAGGCCATTTGCATCATGGTGTTCCTGAATCCTTTTTTTCTTTTTTCTTTTTTTTTTTTTTTTTTTTACGTTTTAAAACTAATGGTTCCTTCCTCTGGGAACCAGGGGTATACTTCCTCAACAAAGTGAAAGAAACATTCTAACTGACTCTGTCTAACTTTCACTGCTTGAGTGTGAAGCATACCCTTGAGAGCCTGCACGTATAACCTGTGGCTGTTTCCTTGCCCCATAATTTCTTACTCCCGACTATACTATCACCTGCTCTTTTTCTGGACGCGTCCTCTTACCTTAGCGGGGTCCTCTGCCTTGATCCCAGCTTTTCAGGGTCCCTGTTCGGGCGCCACTTGCCGGAACCAGCTCGCAACGAAAGGGACTCCTGATTTAGGGGACAAGGACGGAAAAATAAAGACATAAGACAAAGGATGGGGTGGGGAGGTCTGCAGCTCAACACTGCAGCCCCGTTTATTTATAACTCTTCTTATTTATACTATTAGAAGTCAAGAGGTAACCTAAGGTCACCATAGTGCAGAAAAGCAAGGAAATTTTTAATAAAAGTAAGGGTGCAGAAAGAAACAAGACAAGGTCAACTGATAGAAAGTAATACAAATTCTACAGACATAGCAAGGCAAATCCGGACACCTGGTGTTATTCATGAAAGCCAGTTCCTTGTACGTGCCTTCAAGTGAGCACAAGGGTCAAGATGACCTTGGAGTTTTACTGTCGGCTCCCAACAAATAGGCAATTTTCCAGAACGTTCTAAGGAGTGGCAACTTACCTGAAGCAACTATCTACTTTCTAACTGGATGGCTTTGAAATATAAGGAAATCATATTAATCTTATAACGTGTATTTAACATAAAGCCATCTTAAATGAGACTAAGAGTTGTTAAGAAGCTTATATATTGGGAAATGAAGACTGGGTAAGATATTATTTATGAGTACATAAATCTCTATGATTTTAAGCATGGGATAAAACAATAGAATATTAAGTGATGTTGTTAAAAGAACTTATCTACAATTTATATGTAAATATAAATTATATGTGTGTGTGTGCATGTGTGTGTGTGTGTGTGTGTGTGTCTTTTTACCCTTTGAGTCCTGGGGCTTGAACTCAGGGCCTGGCTGCTGTCCCTGAGCTTCTTTTGCTCAAGGCTGGCATTCTACCACTTGAGCCACAGCACCATGTCTGGCTTTTTCTGTGTATCTGGGACTGAGGAATCAGACCCAGGGCCTCATGCATGCTAGGTGAGCACTCTTCCACTGAGCCACAGTCCCTGCACCCCAGCTATGTTCTTGAAAGAGCCAAGCCCTCTATCCTCTCAGCCATTTCTACCTTCTCAGAGCCGATTGGTGATGCTTTTTTCTTGATAATTAACCGATGACACAAATCTAAGTTTTCTATTAGGATTCCCCCCATGCAATAGCGCATAATCAGCCAGGCTCAAACCTGTCATCCCAGCCACTCAGGAGGCTGAGATCTGAGGATCGAGGTTCAAAGCCAACCTAGGCAGGAAAGTCTGTGAGAATCTGATCTCCCAGGAACCACCAGAAAACTGGAGGTGGAGCTGTGGCTCAAGTGGTAGAGCACCAGCCTTGAGTGAAAGAGCTGAGGGATGATCTAAGGCCCCAAGTTCAAGCCCCAAGACTGGCAAAAAATAAAACATTGCATAATCTTAAATCAGAGGACTGTGACAACCTTTAGATAAAAGCATGGGACTTCTTTGATCCGGTACCAGGCTTACTAGCACTGATACTCAGTTGCTTATGTGGGCAAGACAGTGAGTTCCCCCACTTACGAAGTTCTTCATGTGCTTCATAAGGATGGTCAGCTTCGTACCTTCATGCAATATCAGCAGCTGCACCCTGGGGGTCTTGTCTGATTGCTCCTGACCTGACAGAAATGGTGAAAATTCCACAGAATCACACTGAAGGTCCTATCCCACGGGGCTTTGCAAACACCCAGGGTCTGAGACAAAGCACTCATGGGAGAGACGCTTCAGGCCCCATGCAAATGCTGTCATGTGCCACGTTCCTCTAGTGCAGCTCATTCATCCATGCAACCATCGTATCAATTCCTTTCATCACACCCCACTCCAATTTGTGTGTGTGTGTGTGTGTGTGTGTGTGTGTGTGTGTATGTGTGTGTTTGTGTGCCAGTCCTGAGGCTTAAACTTAGGTTTTGGGCTGTCACTAAGCATTTTTTCTCAGGGCTGGTGCTCTACTACTTGAGCCACAGCTCTACCTCTGGCTTTTTTGTGGTTAAATGGAGGTCTCATCTATCTATCTATCTATCTATCTATCTATCTATCTATCTATCTATCTATCTATCTATCATCTATCTTTCTAAATATTTATCTATGTATCTATCATCTATCCATCTCTTAACATATCTTCCTATCTATCCATCATCTGTCGTTTTAATATCATCTATGCATCTCTGTATCTATCTCTGTATCTCTGTATCTCTGTATCTCTCTCTCTCTCAATCTACCTATCTATCTATCTATCTACCATCTATTAGTGAATTATGATGAATTTACTTACTTAGGTCCACAAGTGAAGATTCTTCAATTTTTTGTTGTACAGGCTCAGAGAGAAAAAAACAAATCACACAATCACTCTGAAAGACAAGACAACATGCATATTTATTCATTTCTTCTGTTTATTTGCTATTCTTACCATCCATTCCTTGAGAATATTTCTGTGCATGTGGGCTTTTATTGTGACAGTTCTTGGGCTTGAACTCAGGGCCTGGGCGTTGTCCCTGTGTTTTTTATTTTATTTTATTTTTTTCTCAAGCTTGGTGCTCTACCACTTGAGCCACGGCATCATTTCCAATTTTCTGGGGGCTCATGGGAGATCAGAGTCTCATAGACTTTCCTGCCTGGGCTGGTTTTGAACCATGATCTTAGCCTCCTCAAGTAGCTGGGATGACAGGCGTGAGCTCTGACACTCAGGTCGTACATGATTATTCTAGAAGTCTGTGAGAACTTTTCACTCATGTGCTCACCAATCCTTCTAATCATCCCAAGGTTGCTACACAGTCTTTCCTCACTTGGTTAATCAGTGAGCCTTCAAGACTGAGGTTCATATATAATGCAGGATTCTGGTCCGTCAATACTTGTCCATTATGAACACAAATATTCACATCCATCCACCCATCTATCTCTACCTATCATCATAAATTAGCCAGGTATAAATTAGCCTGTTCTCTCCATATATGATCACTTCTAAGGTTGTTTAATATGACCCTGTTTTTGAAAAATCTATCCACATACAGGAAACTGATTACCTCATGGTTTCCTTTTTGTTTGTTTGTTTTTGGTGCCAGTCCTGGGCCTTGAATACAGGGCCTGGGCTCTGTCCCTGAGCTTCTTTTGCTCAAAGCTAGTGCTCTACTGCTTGTGCCACCTCTGGCTTTTTCTGTGTATGTGGTACTGAGGAATCGAACCCAGGGCTTCATGCATGCTAGGCGAGCACTCTACCACTGAGCCACCTTCCCAGCTCCTAACTGCTTTTAAATGAAACAAATAAACCAACCAACAACTTTTCAGATAACGAAGAACTGCAATTGAGGTGAACAGAGCAGATTTAAATTCAAGTCCTCATCAGTGGCTGTTTGGAGCTGCTTAACATTCTTATTCATATTTTGTTTGCCAATATATTAAATCATCTGTAATTTAAAATGATCGATCTTGTTTCTTTCTTTGCGAGTAGATCGATATAAAAGCTGACTGGTTTTCCCCCAAATCATCTGAATGTATTCTGGTTACCAAAATAATTATACAAAAAAAAATTAAAGCCTTTGTCCAGACTGGAATAAATGTACTACAACGCTGAGATTCATTTTTCTTTGCCCTCAAACAGCATCTAAAATGCTCCCATTTATTAACTGGCCCAGTCAACATTCAGAATGGGTGGAAAGATTTAGTTTTATGAGTTAAAACAATAAGCCAAATCTCTCCCTCTCCCCATTCCTTCCTCCCTTGCTCCTTCCTTCCCTCTGTCCTTCTCTCTCTCTCTCTCTTTCTCTCTCTCTCTGTCTCTCTCTGACATCACGAAAGGCTGTGAAAATGGGAATTTAAGAAATGAACTCCCATGAGACTTTTTAAATCATGGCTGAGCAGTAATTGCGTGTTATTGCCTCCTTCATAAGGTAACTGATCAAGATGTCTGGACCGAGGTGCTATTCTGAGTACTATATTCGAGTTAGAGTTCCACACAAGTATTCGAGGGAGAAAGCTGTCAACTTCTAAAGAATCGTCTGTGACTCTAACTCTCCAGCATCACCAGAACTTGACCAGACTGTGAGAAATACGCCTGGCATCACGGATTGAACACACAAGACCTCGATCCTGCTGGTGGTGCCATCTGAACTAGGCTGCAACTTATGAGAAGTAGAAGTGCACTGACAAAGGAAGGATTAACATCTGGACAGAAATGCACTGACAAAGGAAGGATTAACATCTGGGCGCATCAAGCTAGAAAAAGAATCCTATGCTCACTATATTTGTGTGTGTGTGTGTGTGTGTGTGTGTGTGTGTGTGTGTGTGTGTGTGTGTGTATGTATGTGTGAGTCCTGGGGCTTAAACTCATGACCTGGGTGCTGTCTCCAACCCTTTGACTCTAGGCTGTTGTTCTACCCTGCAGCCACACCTCCACTTCTGGATTTTGCTGCTTGATGAGAGATAAAGAGTCTTCACAGGTTTTCCTGCCCCGGCTGGCTGAGAACCACGATCCTCACATGTCAGTTGCCTAAGTAGCTGGGATTGTAGGTGTGTGCCACACTAGCCCAGCAGTTACTCAATATTAAGATGGGATCTACTCATCTCGATTTATTCTAATACCAGTTTTCTGCTTCAAAAGAAACAAAAACAAAAACAAAAACAAAAAGAAACACCAAACAGTGCTTATACCACCAGTGGTCTCATTCCTTACTTAACCAGACTTTTGAGGAGTGTGTAACAGTACTGAGATGGGCTAAAATAATCCCAGTGAACACAGCTGAAAAAATGTTAAAAGTAAACAAACACATCTGACTATTTGTGTATGTCAGTAAACTAGAACGTGGTCCCATGTTGCTGTCACTTTTATATCAAGTGTGTAATAATTTTTATAAAGACTCCATTTAGATCACCTTACAGTTCTACCAAGGAGAGGTGCAAGAGAGAAGCTGAAATCTGAGATCACAGTTTAAAGCCAGTCAAGGCAGGAAAGTCTCGGGAACTGTTTAATCTCCAACGAACCACCAAAAAGCCCGACTTGGAGCTGTGGCTCAAGTGGCATAGTGCCAACCTCAAGCAAAAAAAGCTCTGTGACAAGGCCTAGGCCCTGAGTTCAAGCCCCACGAACTGCCCTACAAAATAGTTTAAGAAGCAAAAAGAACTGTCCAATTTCCCATTCGAGGTACATTTTCTATTTCCTTTCTCCAATTTACCGTCATCTTTTATTTACATTCTTGTCCATACTGTCGCAACCTTATAAATTTATTGGGGGTAAGGTATATCCTGCATTGTCTTAATCTGTCTAATTTCTTCTCTGAAACAAATCTGAAAATTTTCACCTGAAGTCACATAGAGCAAGCTCAATATAAATTTAAAAAAAACTTTACAGAGTTATGTATTGTGAGATGGAATATTTTCAAATAGTTACAGTAAATAAATTTAGCATATATTGGAAACCTGAATTTCAATTTTAGCATTAAGACATAATATTATAGGTTGTAGCTTCTTTCCTTCCTTCCTTCCTTCGTTCCTTCCTTCCTTCCTTCTTTCCTTCCTTCCTTCGTTCCTTCCTTCCTTCCTTCGTTCCTTCCTTCCCTCCTTCCTTCCTTTTCCTCCTCTTCCTTCCTTCCTCCTTTACACTCTCTCTCTTTCTTTCTTCTTTCTTTCTTTTTTTTTGGTTGGTTGTGGGGCTTGAACTCTGGGCCTGAGTGCTGTCCCTCAGCTCTTCAGATCAAGACTGGTGCTCTATCACTTGAGCCACAGCACCACTTCCGGTTTTCTGAGTGGCTCATTGGAGATGAGAGTCTGATGGACCTTCCTGCTCTGGCTGGCTTTGAACAGGGATCCTTAGATCTTAGCTTCCTGAGTAGCTAAGATGACAGGCATGAGCCACCAGTGCCCAGCCTCTTTCTTTCCTCTTTCTCCCCTCCTTTCCCCTCTTCCTTCCCCTTTGACATAGAGGAATAAATACTATTAGAAACAGGTTGATTCTTCAAGATATGCAAGTTGTTCAAGATATCCAGCCTCTTAGCTGGAATATTCTAGAAGATTCTGGATGGTCCCTTCCTGGTTCATTATAATGGCAATGATACACTGAATAGAACAGAAGATGATGGATTCCCTGGGCATGGGAGAGATCCTTTGCCTTTGTGCATTCATGGTGTGTGTGTGTGTGTGTGTGTGTGTGTGTGTGTGTGTGTGTGTGTGTAAAACCACAATGGGGGTCAAATTAGGGGCCTAGAACATTTCTGCATTTCCCCCAGACTCTTCTGAGCACTCTTGGTGGAAGCATCTAGCACCTGTCCAACACCCCTGCCTGGTGATCCGCCTGTTATCCCCTCCAGGTACCGGTTATGTCTCATAATCTCTTGTGATGTGAGCTTGTGAAGAGCAAGTGCCACCAGTGTGGGAACCTGGCAGAGAGGGGAAAGCGAGTATCGGCATGGACATGCATCTCTGTGCCTCAGGAGCTATCACAGACCAGTCTGTGAGCGTTTCCCTGGCAGGACTTGGCTCATGCCTGGTAGGCAAGTTGTCCAGAATCAAACCACTGATTGCATTGAACAGGACATTAATTTATATGTCCTTGTGGTTTGTTCTTTTCATTCATGTGGAGGGTGAATAAATAGCCTGCAGTTTATTGGTTTTGGTCTCCCCACACCTGCCCCACCAGAAAGAGTTCAGATGATATGATTTCTTCCGGACTTGCTACAGACCTAAATGGGCTAATTAAATTAGACCTATTTAACAAGTTACATCTGTATGCCAGCTGACCTTTGGCTATTGGAAAACAGTCAGTAGCACTTTCCTGCCTCATAGACTTCACTCTGCACTATTTGAAGCTGCATTTTGGGGGTGAGTTATACTCAAGCACGATTGGTTCCTAGAAGGGACATTTGTGACACATTTTGTTGCAAAATCTACCTAGATAGGAATCACCCTACGGTTCCTCAGATTGCTGTCCTTCTGAGATAATTTCTCCATCTCTGTCTCTCTTTCTCTCTTTGGGCTGGTCATGGGTCTTGAACTCAGGGCCTACGCGCTGCCCCTGAGCCTCTTTGTGCTCAGGGCAAGCACTCTAACATTTTGGTCCCCAGCCCACTTCTGCTTTTCTGGAGATAAGAGTCTCATGGACTTTCCTGCCCAGGCTGGCTTTGTGTTGTAATCCTCAGACCTCAGCCTCTTGAGTAGTTGGGATGACAGGGGTGAGCATCTAGGTGCATCCTCTATTTTGTGAGATTTATTACTAAGTGGATCTATTGTCTCATTTATTGATTCTTATTAGAAATATCAAGGAAGTGCAAAATGTTAATACAGTTAGATCATTATCTTCTAATAAAAAAGAGTTTATTACTGATCAAATATTAAATTCTATGGGCTGCGAAGTTGGCATAGCAGTGGAGTGTTCACCTAGCATGCAAAGAAAAAGCCAGAAGTGGTGCTGTGGTTCAAGTGGTAGAGCACTTGCCTTGAGCAAAAGAAGCTAAAAGGCAGCTCCCAGGCCCTGAGTTCAAGCCCCAGGACTGGCATTTTCATCTGGATTTAGTTATTATAAAATTAGTACCAATACCACGAGTCAAGAATGTGTAGAGGTAGCTGTTGGATCATGCCTGTGATCCCAGCTACAGAAGAGGCTTAGATCTGAGGATCAGAGTTGTAAGCCAGCCCAGGCAGGAAAGTGTGTGAGACTCTTGTCTCTAATAAACCACCAAAAAGCCATAAGAGCTGTGGCTCACGTGGTAAAATACAAGCCTCAAGCAAAAGAAGCTCAGGGTCAGTGCCCTGGCCCTGAGTTCAAACTTTAGGACCAGCACAAAAACAAAATTTAATAGACATATAATATATATCTCAAAAGGATTAGCTATGGTCTTATTAATATACTTTTGCCCAGGTTGGTCTTGAACAGTAGTCCCCCTATTTCTAGCCTCTCAAGTGGCTGGAACTACAGGCATGAAAAACTATGCCTGGCTGGGTGTTGGTTGGTCACACCTATAATCTTAGCTATTCAGGTGGCTGAGATCTAAGGATCATGGTTCAAAGCAAGCCTAGGCAGGAAAGTCCATGAGACTCTTATCTCCAACGAACCACTAGAAAACCAGAAGTGGTGCTGTGGCTCAAGTGGTAGAGCCCAACCTTGAGCAAAACAAATTCAGGGACAGCGCTTAGGTCGTGAGTTCAAGCCCAAGGACTGACAAAATACAAAACTATGCCCAGCTCTAATATTAGTAAAACTTGGTTTGCCTCTTTCTGGTTCTCAGAGCACTTTAGACCCTTGGATGATGTAAAGATTCTGGTTACTGGGATGAAAATTGAGGAGAGAAAGGAAGCTGCACCTCTTTGAGCAGAACCATTTTTAATAGCCCATTCTGGAAGAGCTTCCAGAATTTTTAACAGCCAGAAGAACTTCCTTCTCTGTGCACGTCTGGAAAATATCCAGAAAGACAAAGAGGCGAATTGGAAGGCCGGGGCTCTGTTTTGTGAAGAATTGCTACGTGACTCTTCTTGACTGGCTTTCTGATCATATTTGGCTTTTGTTTTTGTGTGTTTTTCCCCCAGATGAGATTTATGAGATGGACTCCGGGCAGCTGTCAGCAAACCCAGCACTCAGGGGAAATCCGGCCCTCGTGGTTCATTTCCAGGCAGAGCTGTGAGCTTTCAACTCAGAGAAGGGTCAGCCCTGAAGGCCTTCCCTTCTCCTCCCTCGATTTCTTCAAACAGCTTTTAAATATTCATGTCTGTACATGGCCAGACAGTGGAACGCAACCCGAATTAATCTGAACCCTGAGAAGAAGTCTAGGGAGGGAAAGCGGCTGGTAATTTCATAATTCTGTATGTTACTTCACTAAGCAAACTGTGGAAGTCAAAAATGGATGGCCACTGATCAAGGGTTAATATATGTATGTATGTATGGGTTTTTGTGTGTGTGTGTGTGTGTGTGTGTGTGTGTGTGTGTGTGTGTGTGTGTGTGTGTGTGTGTGTTGGAACCAGGTTTGAATTCAAGGCTTTGTGCTCTTGCTTGACTTTTTATTTTTTAGCTTTTTCTTTCTTTTTTTATTGTAAAGATATTATACAGAGGGTTACAGTTACATGAGTAAGGTAATGAGTACACTTCCTATTGAGCATTATTACCCCCTCCATTGTTTTCCTCCTACTATCCCTTCCTTCCCTACCTTCTCCGAGGTTCTTTTTTTTTAATTGTGATTAAGTGATTACATAATTTCCCAAATTTCAGAGTATTGTGGAATAATAATGCTCATTTAAAGTCACAGGTTCATTCTAACTTTCCTGGAGTAAATTGTCTATCACGCTCTATAACATATAATGGTGTACACATATACACCATACATGTGATCAGCATTGTGGGGATATTTATTAGTGGTTCGACCATATGAGTGGAAGTTCTTTGATTCTTAAATCCTGTTAATTTCATCGTATCACCTAACATTTTGTATTTAATATCCACAAATCAGGGAGAAAATGTACTGTTTGTCTCTTTGCTCTTGGCTTACCTCGCTCAACATGATTTCTTCTAGCTCCATACATTTCCCTGCAAATGCCATTATTTTGTTATTTTTAATGGCTCCACAATTTTTGGATCCATTCATCTGTGGTGGGGCATCTGGATTGTTTCATATCCTACCTATTGTAAACAGTGCTGCAATAAACATGGAGGTGCACATGTCCTTGTATATTGGTTCGTTGTTCAGAGTAGATGCCTTGAAGTGGTATGACTGGGTCGTAAGAAAGGTCAATCTTTAGCTTTCTAAGGACCCTCCAGATGGCTTTCCAAAGTGGTTGTACAAATATACATTCCCACCAGCAGTACAACAGGGTTCCTCTTTCTCCACATCCCCTCCAGCATTTGTCGTTGGCTGATTTTTGAATTGGGGGCATTCTGACTGGGGTAAGGTGGTATCTCAGGGTTGTGTTTATTTGCATTTCCTTCACCACCAGGGATGATGAACATTTCCTCATGTGTTTCTTTGCAATTTTTATTTCTTCATCTGAGAAGTCCCTCTTGGTTTGGTAGGTTTGGGAGGGATTAGTTTCTTGAGTTCCCTGTATATACTAGATGTTAACCCCTTGTCTGATATATTGCTGGTAAATATTTTTCCCACTTATTTGGTTGTCTTTATAGCTTGGTTGTGATAGATTTAGCTGTGCAGAAGCTTTTTATTTTAAGGAAGTCCCATTTGTCGAGTCTCTCTCCAATTTGTTGTGACCCTGGGACTCTGTTCAGGAAGTTCCTTCCTGTGCCTATTAGTTCAAGTGTCTCTGCTACTCTGTCCTACAGTAGTTTCAGAGATTCAGGTTTAATGTTAAGGTCTTTAATCCATTTTGAGTTGATGTTGGTGCGTGGTGATAGGCTCGGGTCCACTTTTAGTTTTCTGCATGTGGCCGCACATTTTTCCCAGCACCAGTGGTTGAAGAAGCTGTGTTTCTTCCATTGTAAGTCTTTGGATCCTTTGTCAAATATCAGCTGGCTGTAGGCCTGTGGATTTATTTCTGGATCTTCTGTTCTATTCCATTGGTCTTCGGGTCTGTTTTTGTGCCAGCCATGCTGTCTTTGTTATTATAGCTCTGTAGTTGAGTTTGAAGTTCGGCATGGATATCCCTCCCATGTTGTCTTTATTTCCTAGAATTGTTTGGGCAATTCTAGGTCTTTTGTTGTTCCATATGAATTTTTGGACTGTTTTCTGTATTTCTGTGATGTATATCATTGGGATTTTAAAAGGAATCGCATTGAATTTGTATATTAATTTTTGGCAGTATTACCATCTTCACTGTATTAAGTCCAAGAGCATGGGAGGTCTTTCCATTTCCTAGTGTCTTCTGCAGTTTTTTATTTAACTTTTTATAGTTTTCATTAAATAGTTCTTTTACATCTTTGGTTAGGTTAATTCCTAAATATTTTATTTTTTGGGAGGTTGTTGTGAATGGGGTTGCTCCCTTTATTTCCCTCTCTTCTTGTACATTGTCAGTGTACAGGAAGGCAACTGAGTTTTGTGGGTTTATTTTGTATCCTGCCACTTTGCTGAAGTGATTTATGATCTCTAACAGTTTGGGGATGGAGTTTTGGGGATCATGAAGGTATAGTATCATGTCGTCTGCAAAAAGGGATAGCTTAACTTATTCTTTCCATATGTGGATCCCTTTAATGTCTTTTTCTTGCCTTATTGCCCTGGCTAAGGGTTCCAGGACTATATTGAAGAGGAGTGGAGACAGTGGGCAGCCTTGCCTTGATCCTGATTTTAGGAGAATTGGTTGTTGCTTTTCCCCATTAAGTATAATATTGGCTATTGTTCTGTCATAAATGGCTTTTATTGTTTTAAGAAATGTTCCTTCTATTCCTATTTTCTCCAGAGCTTTTACAATGAATAAATATTGCATTTTATCAAAGGCCTTTTCTGCATCTGTGGCGATAATCATTTGATCCTTGCTCTTGGCTCTGTTGAAATGTTGGATTACATTTATTGACTTACGTATGTTAAACCATCCCTGCATCTCTAGGATGAAGCCTAACTGGTCATAGTGTATGATTTTTTTCATGTGTTACTGGGTTCTGTTGGCTAGAATCTTGTTAAGGATCTTTGCATCTGTGTTCATCATGGAAATTGGACTGTAATTCTCTTCTTTGGTTGGGTCTTTGCCTGGTTTGGGGATGAGTGTGATATTGGCTTCATAGAATGAGTTTGGGATAGCTCCCTCCTTCTCTATTTCTCTGAAGAGCTTGAGGAGTATGGATATTAGTTCTTCTTTAAAGGTCTTACAGAATTCTGCTGTGAATCCATCTGGTCCTGGGCGTTTTTTGTTGGAAGATTTTGATAGCTTCCTGTATCTCCTTGTAGGATATTGGTTCATTTAATTGCTTTACTTATTCTTTGCTCAGTTTGGACAACTTGTATTACTCTTAAAATGCATTCATTTCTGCCAGTTTTTCTTCCTTTAGAGAGTATAACTTTTGAAAGTAGTCCGTCAGGATTGTTTGGATATCTTGGGTACGTGTTATGATTTTCCCATGGCATCCCTATTCCTGTTAATATGGGTGTCCTCTCCTTTTTTTAATTAATCTTGCCAACAGTCCACCAATTTTGTTTATGTTTTCAAAGAACCAGCTTTTTGTTTGGTTAATTTTGGCTATAATTTTCTGATTTTCTAATTGGTTAATCTCTGCTCTTAATTTGGTTATCTGACTCCATCTCGTAGCTTTAGGTTCCATTTTTTCTTGTTTTTTCTAGATGTTTTAATTGCAACATGAGATTATTTATTGGTCTGTTTCCATTTTCTTGATGTGGGCACTGAGGGCAATAAATTTGCCCTTCAGGACTGCTTTTGCTTTGTCACACAAGGTTCTTTGAGAGGTGTTTTCATTTTCATTGAGTTGTAGGAAATATTTTATTTCTTCTCTGATCTCTTCCGTTACCCAGGCATTACTAAGAAGTGTGCTGTTCAATTTCCATGTATTAGGGAAATTTCTGTGGTATGCTTTGTTATTGAGAACTAGCTTGATTGCACTGTGGTCAGATAGGATACAGGGGATTATGTCGATCCCTTTGTATTTGCTTAAGTTCCTTGGGGAAAGTTCCATGAGCTGCTAAGAAGACTGTGTAATTTGTTGTTTTAGGGTGAAATACTTGATAGATGTCAGTTAATTCCGCTTGAAGTATGGCCTCACTTAATTCGGTAGCTTCTTTGCCAATCCTCTGGTTGGTAGACATGGTAGAGAGTGATGTTTTAAAATCTCCTAGTATTATCTTATTGGAATCTATTTTATTCTGTATGATTGAGAGTATTTGTTTAAAATATCTGGGTGCACCAATATTTGGGGAATATAAGTTGATGATGATAATATCCTCCTCTTGGATTGTTCCCTGTATTAATATGTAGTGTCTGTCCTTGTCTTTCTGTACTGATTTTAATGAAAAGGTTATTTTGTCAGATATCAGGATAGCTACACCTGCTTTCTTACTGGGAGCATTTGATTGGTACATCCTTTTCCAACACTTTACTCTGAATTTGTTTGTATGTTTGGCTGAGAGGTGGGTCTCCTGAAGGCAACAGAAGGATGGGTCATGTTTTCTATTCCAATCTGCAGTTCTTTTTCTTTTGATTGGTGAATTAACCCCATTAATCTTAAGAGATAGTATAGAGAGATGCATTGTGGTCACTGTCATTCCCTGTTTTCCTCAGTTTTTCTTCTTTCCTTTTCTCTTGTGCTTCGTCAGTTAGACGTGGATTAATGCCTGTCTGGGAGCAGGTTGTTTTCATGGATTCTTTCAGAAGCTGAAAGGAGATCAAAATTAGCATGTTGTTGTAAGTTCATAAGAATGACATTATGTAGTAAATCATTAGAGTTTTTCTTTTTATAGAACCTCATGACAAATATCTTTCTGTTTTCCTGGATATATATATGTCCATGAATATTGTGTAAGACACTCAGGGTTGAAGAACTGGCCACAATCCTTAAATTAATAGAGTGACTAGGGTTACATTTCAAATGTTCAATGAATTTGAAATATGGTGAGACAGGGTCCAAGCATAATTTGTTAGAAACTGTAAAGACAATCAACAAAGTTCAATGGAGGGGGAAGTTAAAGCAAGAATGAAATTTCTTCAAAACAACTTGCAATAGCTATTATTAATTTTTGCTTTTCTCTTGGACAACCAGTAAAGTTTCTTGTTGATCATAGGCAAAATTCAGAAATATAGGTCTGGATCTTTTCCACAAAAAATATAGTATTGTTTTCTCTTATTTCTTTACAGGAACCATTCAGGCGACACAAAGTGAGTTCAAAGCATTTGTCATTATTTTAATTATATCTTACATTAATAAATACATTGTGATACTGACTCAACCAAATGATTTCATTTTGATTTCTACTGCCAAATGACTCTATCTAATTTTATTAGATTATACATTGTTTTCGTTGAATCCAGAAATAAACTCATGTTTTATATCCTTACTGGAATTCACCAAGTCCGTTTCTATATACAGGTAGTATGTTTGGAGTATAGAAACCTCAATCATCAAACGGAAATGTGCATATGTTTCCGTATAGAGAATAAATCACACTACATATTTCATTGTACTTGTTTTCCTGTTCGATTTCATTTCTTCTTATACTTGTTGAGCCTAATAAAGGTGTGACAAAAGTGCAATGATATTTGGTTTCTCATACAAATTTTACATGAACTTATTTGTTCCATAAAGAATGGCCATGCAAATTTCGACGGTTTTTTTCAACCAAGTATTCGGAAATATTTTTCATAATATGCAAGTTTCTTACCCACCTCAATAATTTTTATGTGTCATCTCATCTGTCCAAGGACACTGTAAATTCTTTGCTACACTGCTGACAGGGAAAAAGTAGGTTTTGTATGTAGACGCAAAATATCATCAAAAACTTTTTTTTGAAAACATGCACTTGTGAAGATAGCATAGTTTTCCGCTGAGAATCTGATATTTATAGGGCAAGAGGGTATGCATGGTTTAATAACTTCTCAATATATGTTCTATACTGTTGAAAGAAGAGTGGACTGTAAATGTGAAGGGTAACACAGGACCCTTTCAGGAACCTATCTTCGATCACTCTGTTTACTGTTGTGTTAATTTTTCCTACATATGAATGCCACCACATATTTATAGTTGATTTGGGACTGTGGTCCACTATATTCCTAATGCAAAATGGAATAGTCCTTGAAGCACATTTAAGATAAATCCAACATACCTAAAATTATTGGTAGATTTCCTAAGCAACCAATATATTTGAGTTATTTGGGTACATATGAGGAAGTTAAAGATGTGAGAATGTGCCCATAGTTATTAATAGTGTTAAATGGGAGAGTTTCTGAGTATGGACATATTAGTGCAGCAGATTCTTCCTACTTTGTAATTTCAAATACTTTTGGATTTCCTGCAGGATTGAAATCAATATTAACATGTGAAGGATGTTTGGGAACATGTAAACTTAGGGAAACCCTCTTTCCTATTCATGTAGGGATGTAAGGAAAACAAAGCTATCTCCACATGTCAATATAAGGTGTACAAATATAAGGTGTACAAACTACCTACATATCCATTTGTAAACTTATAAAACAGGCTAAGTTTAAGTATCAATACTCTCCTTTTTAGTTTAATTTTATTTTTAAGGTTATGTACCAATTGATTATAATTATGTATGTAATCAGTGAGTTGATTTTTTTGTCACAAGATATACTATTCCTCATTTTTCTGCCTCACATCCTGCTCAGACATCAATTTCATTTCCTACATGTTGTCGTGTCCGGAATGTTGGGGTATTGGTTCACTCAATGACCTCTGTCTCAAGATTTCGTTGTTCCTGTTCCCTGGAAAAAAGTCTGATTAACGTGTATAAAATCCACAGGCTAGCAAAATCAAATACATTGACATAAAAGAAGATACCATAGGAAAATAATGGAAAAAAGCAAGAAAACAACAAACAGCTTTTCATAGTATTGAAAGGAAAACATCCAACATCGATAATCCTTTTCTTTCCATATATTGGAGATCATTTTTTTAGCTTAATCTTCTATGCACATATATCCATAGCTGTTAAGCTATTGCAAACCTTAACCTATTGCTATCCTTTTCATGGGTGAAGCTGGGTATATACCAATTATTACAATAAGGAAAACGACATTACCTACATTGTAAGTGACACTTCTAGTGGAAAAAATTATATGACATCCCTAGATCAGCTGAAAATAAGGAGAAAAATGCAGAAAT
This sequence comes from Dipodomys merriami, assembly GCF_024711535.1. Taxonomy (NCBI): domain Eukaryota; kingdom Metazoa; phylum Chordata; class Mammalia; order Rodentia; family Heteromyidae; genus Dipodomys; species Dipodomys merriami. Next base: position 8,551,274 of record NW_027203159.1, on the reverse strand, counting down.
GTGAAGAAGCAATATTTAATTAACAGTGCAGGCAAAATTGGTTAAACACCAATAAAATATCATAGATAATTATATATCACCATGTACCAGATTCAATTCCAAATAAATCAAGGACCCCGGGGTAAAAGAAGATAGGCTGAGATTATTAGTGGAAAGACTAGGAGAAATATTAGGGTCCTTGAAACAGGTTGATACATTCTTATTACAGATGCATGAATGCATCAAGTCAAATAAAGCTTGGACAAATGGGGTTTTGTGAATCTTCAGAGCTTCTGCATGATGAAGGACATAACTATAAGGTAAATAGAAAGCCAACAGACTGGAAATATGTCTTCCCTAACTATGAATCAGACAAGGGTCATAGAGCTGAAATACAATGAAAATTTAAAAAGTTAAATCCTACCCTTCAATTCCAAACGATATAACACCCTGTGATAAGAAGGCTGAATATTTACAGAGAGACTTCACTGATGCAGAATTGAGAAGAGTCAAAGGACCTATGAAGAAATGCTCAGCATCTCTAACAATAAAATCAATGCATATCAAGTCAACATTGAAACTCCACCGCATCTGATTCGAGTGCAAAGTAATGTTCATTGTAGCACTATTTACCACAAGAAAATATGGAACTACCCCAGATACCTGAGTGTAGAATAATGGATCAAGAAAATATGCAATAAATGCACAATGGAATTATAGGTTTCCATAGGATAAAAATGACATCATTAATTTTAAGGAAGTGAAAAGACTTGGAAGAAATCATATAAAATAAAGTGGGCCAAACAAACATAGACTCCATGGTTTTCCATATTGGCAAAGCTTGGTATATGTTCTTTAGAATTCGAAAAGGATCACAATACTGCAATATATATGTACATGTATACATGTATGTATACATATATGTGTATAAAAATATATGTATATATGTATATACATATGTATATATACACATATACATGTATATGTGTATATCTATATGTGTATATATATACATATGTGTATATACATATATGTATATATATGTATATAAATATATATACATATATGTATATACATATAGATGTATATATGTACGTGTATATATATACACGTGTATATATACACACACACTATATATATATACGCATATAGAGAAGATTAGGCTAAGCAAATAAAACCTCGAAGATGTAGAAATAAAAGATATCTCCTGGTTGCTTCTTTTTAAAGTGTACTATGTGAAGCTCTTTCTTGTGTTTCTCCTTTATTTTTCCATGGCCTATCCAGGGATGTCACCCTATTTGATTTTCTTATTCTGGGTATTACATGTACATTAATCTAAGTTAGGGAAGGGAAAGAAATAACAAAATCTCAGACAAAGGACCAAGGTTCAACAAATGCAATTGCAATCCTTACAAAACAACCCCTTGTAATAAACTTTTAACCTTGTGGGAGGGGATGGGGATTTGAGGCAGAAAAAACCTATGAGGAAATGAGGAGTGGATAAGAACCTATGACCAGAAAAATACTCACTCATGGCCTTCCATATGTAACTAATCCCTCTATGCATCACCTTGATATTAAGATTCTATTAATAAGAACAGAATTCATAAATACATTTTTGCAAATGTTAGCTTTACACATTGAAACTTATGTTGATGGTTTGTACTACGAATACAGACATGTGGATATATTTCTCTTTTCTTTACATCCCTATATCAATTGAAGACACAGGTTTCCCTCAGTCTCCAATTTTCAAGCCATCATTTATAAATCATTGTTGAAATTATTTTTTTAGATATTTATATCAAATTCCTGACAATGATTGAAATCACAAAATAGGAGACATCTTGGTGCCCAACTATGTCCACAATTAGAAACCCTCAGCTTTCCACACCTATTATAAATATGAGCAATTCTCACTTGTGAAACTTCATCTTCTGTGGTCAAATACTTCAACTCTATTGATTAAGTGGGAATACAAACCTCTAATATAGTTTTTACAAGGAATATTCTTTTTTTTTTTAATTTAATTTTATTTTATTTGAGAAAGTACTGTACAGAGGGGTTACAATTTCATGGGCAGGATAATGCATACATTTCTTACCAAGCATTGCAGCCTCCTCCTTTGTTTACCCTTCACCTCCCTTCCCAGCCTCCCCCCTCCCCCCCACCCAATAATACCCCCTCCCCCCCAAACCGACATTGTAAAGCTGGTTTTGACATGACATTTTGTACTTCTCATTCTTGCAACAGGTCCACCTGAATCCTTAAACGACTTGTTTGTCCCCATCTCCTCCATATGTTATACTGACATCAAATATAGTGAAAGCAGGGGTTACACTGTGGGGGTGGGGCATACAAAGCAACAAAGAAATAATCTTATATATGCGTTAGAAAAACATGCATGAAAGAAACGAAAACATTAAAATACATATTTAAGGGTTCATTTTCCTAACATCACATTATCTGACCTTTTCCGCTTGACTCAGACCCGGAAGCACAACAAATCAAAGAAAGGTTGCACAAATGGGATTGCATAAGGTTGCAGAGCTTCTGCAGGGCAAATGACATAGCTAGCAAGATCAATAGAAAGCCCACCGATTGGGAGAAGATCTTTACTAGCCATACAACGGACAAGGGTCTCATATCTAAAATATACTTGGAACTCAAAAAATTAAACCCCCCAACAACAAATCCTCAAAGAAGTGGGCGAAAGACTTAAAGAGAAGCTTCACTGAAGAAGAAAGAAGGATGGCCAATAGAAACATGAAGAAATGCTCAACATCCCTCGCCATAAAAGAAATGCAAATCAAAACAACATTGAGATATCACCTCACTCCAGTTAGAACGGCAAAAATCAAGAACTCTAACAACAGATGCTGGAGGGGATATGGACAGAAAGGAACCTTACTTCATTGTTGGTGGGTATGTAAACTTGTTCAACCATTTTGGAAAGCAGTATGGAGGTTCCTCAAAGACTTCACATAGATCTCCCCTATGATCCAGCAATCCCACTTTTGGGCATTTACCCAAATATTTACAAACAAGACCACACTAAAGCTACCAGCACAACTATGTTTATTGCAGCATTATTTACCATAGCTAAGATATGGAACCAATCCAGATGCCCCTCAGTAGATGAATGGATCAAGAAAATGTGGTATATATACACAATGGAATTCTATGCCTCCATCAGAAAGAATGACATTTCCCCATTTGTTAGGAAATGGAAAGGTTTGGAAAAAATTATATTAAGTGAAGTAAGCCAGGCCCAAAGAAACATAGGTCCCATGGTTTCCCTTATTTGCAATACAAGGTATATTCTTGTAAAATATCCTGCAAAAGCTATTTTATTTATTAGTAGGAATGTTGTGGACAAGGAATGTAAAATCAGCTATACAGTGACAGTTTGTGTTATAGATATTCGTGGCAAATTACACACAAGTTGAAAAGAACATTAGATTTATTAGACATGGTTTCATGAAAGTGTCATGAATTATAGTCGAAAATGACAGTATAATCTTCTTTGAACATTTTAGAAATATAATGGGAAATTCTGAAATAATTCGTGTGTTCTTGCCTTATAAATGCGAGATTCTCTGTACAAAAGTACGGTATATTCCTGTGTACATTTACTCCCCCCACACAAATTAATAAATATAGGCTGATATTTTATGTATATATGAAAAAAATCTATGTTTTGCCATGTCACAGGCCTTACAAAGAAGTCACAGAACCCTTCTGCAGATTAGATAACATGAGAAATATTGAGATATATTAGCATCTTCTATCTTGAAAAATACATTGCCAAATTTACCAAACCCATAAAATTTTCCTACCTTTTCTTCCATTTGGAACACAGAAATTGATAATTAATTTGTATGAAGGATCAAATATCACTTTTTTATATTTTATTATGTTCTGCAGAAATAATGAAAAGCAACAGGCTAAAGTTCCTTTTGCGATGGGTCCACTTACACTTAGAACATAGGAAATAGTCATTTCCTCAGTTTTCTTTCTTCACCGAACAACCAGGGTATGCTAATTAATGGGCAATTGTATTTTCAGAAGAGAGAGATTTTCATGGTCTATCTTGGAGTCTCAATATTCCCAAAGATTTCTTTGTGCTATGGTAAATATCTGTTGTCAGCAAGTCATTCATGGAAGCCTCAATAATATATAGCAAACTGCTAAGAATCTAGATATATGTAGGCAAAGGACATTGATCTCACACATTCTCCATCATATGGAAACAAATTTGTGATATGTCTGTGGAAATTTTTGAAGGAAAATTTTGAACTGATTGATTTTGAACTCTAACTTTGCAAAACTATATAATGCCATCGAGAGATGGCTTCTTATCATGATGCAGTGAGTACTTTGAAGCATTTATGCCTAACAGGAGGTTTGTAGATTTTCAGTGATACAGAGAAATATTTTGAATGCTTTGTTCTTGCTATTTTTATTCATAACATGCCTGTCATAGAGTTTGTATTCTGGGTTTGGAAGCTGTCCCTTTACTCTTCAGAAGATCAAAGCCTGAGTTCTGCTAGTTGACTCATAGGACCACTTTCGATTATTTGGTTTTGGGGGTCATTTGGACATAAGGTCCTTGGACTTTCCTGCTCAGCCTGGCTTTGAATCACAATCCTCATATCTTAGTCTCCTGATGAGCTAGGATAACAGGCAAGAGCCACCAGCACTTGGCTCTTCTTACTCTGAAAAGATAATACCAAGTAGTAAATTCAAAATCATGCTGAAGTATTTAAACAACACTGAAATAATTTTACTCATTTCCAAAGAGAAGATTTGCATGGAAGTTTTCCTTCCAACTTTCACGTTGCTTCCACCTGAAGAGCAAAACCAGATATAAGTTAGGAAGGGAAATGAAAATTTTCAGAAACGTATAGAGCAAAAATTATGTAGGAAATTCTTTTTTCTGGATTGAGCTGGATTCATTCATGGAAGTAAGATTTTTTTTTAAGCCAGTGATTTTCTTTTTTAACGATTGTATTAAAAGAACAGATTTATCTCTAAAAGTATGGTATCATTTGCCTCTTTTTTTATAAGGTTAGACACAATTTCTACTGTGTACAGTTACCTATGTACACAGTAAAATATTTCTCAACCAATATTTTGTTTTTGAAGATAATTATTTGTAAGCATTTATTTAACTCACTGTAGCGGGACAAAACTTACTATTTCACAAGTTTTACTATCTCTCACTATCTCCACATTCATCCTTCAAATCCTCCTTAACAAACTCTGAAGTAATGCCTGCTGGTATGGTAAGATTTGGATAAATGACGTGATAGTGTAAAGGCTTCTTCATATGAGTACATGCCTTCAATAGGCAGTCATGAATTTTGAGAGGTCATTTGAGAAAGGTTCTTCTACTGCCCTGGAATCACCTTGATTGAAACCTAATATATAATGTCCAAATTTATGATTTCTATTCATATGAACACTGGTATCAAAAAGAATGAAAAGTGCACATGAAACGAGTGTACCAATTGAACCTAGATGATGGAAGGCAAGGGTACATAGATATAAGCAGTAGTATATTTTTATATGTGAGTTAAAAAGGGTAAGAATTCAACCCAGAGTTCAATTCTACTGAACCACAGCACAATTCTCAGGTAGTCTAAAAGGGAAAAGTTAGGGCATGCTGTGCTATCTTTGCTTTTGAAATTTGTTCTTTCCAGGAGCCATAATGTGGGGTGGTGTTCAATAAACTGATTAATGTTGACAAAGAAATTATGGTTATGGGGTGTGGGGAGATGGGAAGGGAAATGAAGGGCAAAAAAAGGAGGAGGCAACAATGCTTGATAAGAAATGTACTCATTACCTTGTCCATGTAATTGTAACTCCTCTGTGCCCTATTTTCACAATAAAAATATTATGGTTATGTAAATAATAGAATAAGTAGATCCCCATCCCGAAGGCACACTGGAAGCAAGGGACAACAGCAGTAGACATACCTGCTTGATGTTAGCCTTCTTTCTTCAGAGGATAAGGTTACTTGCTGTCCTTGGTGAGACTCGTTCATATTGTCACATATATGATAGGCTCAGTTTATTTTCAATCTTATAGCATGTATTAGTTTATTTTCTTCATTTCTGTCTTCGATCTAAATAACATACATTGTTCTCCCTTTCTCTAAAATTCAGTGGTGTGGCTTTTGACAAATTAATTATCCTATAAACTTTGCTGTATTTCGTATAACTCCAAGCAACTACATACTTAAGTGAAGATATTTTCTACCTATGGAACTGAAGTAGAAATCTTGCAATATGAGCCTCAATATTTCCTCACTTTCCTCATGTTTTTACTTTACATCTTTCATCAGGACTTGTTAAGTCTTATTTCCTAGCTGTTAAACAAGTTACAAAACCATGGTATATTTTCAGTAAATGAATTGATATTGGTAAATAATTTTTATAGGTCTACTGGGCAACAGTGGGTGGGTTATTGATAATTCTGTGGAGTAATTTTCAGTTAATTACTGTTGTTATTCATAATCTAGAAATATTCCACAAAGTTCAGTCATCAGAATACAAAATGCTAAAATATTTTTTATGTATAAGACATTTGTTGCATAGAAGCAAGCCGATCTTTCTGTCAATTTGGCTGTGGGTCCTCAAAATATTCACAAAGGAGTTCCATGGACTGAAACCAATAAGCATATACTAATTTCGATGGAACCAAAGTCTAATGAGGAAGTTACAGCTAAACTTCATTTGTAGCACAAGTCCTACAATAACATCGGCCTTTTACTATGGTGGATATACTATCTCTCTGATGCTGTAGTCAACATTTCATGGTAACATGGCATTGTCCTTTCTCTTAGAACGACTGAGTTTAGTAAAAAGAGTTCCTTCAGTTTTGCATATTATCATGCATAAATCTCTCTTCAATGTTGACATCTTTTCTGTCATGTTTATATACCAAATGATTTGCTGAATCCTTTCTTCCTTGCAAGTGCAAGTCCTTAAAATCCTAACCATGCTGCTCTATGAATTATGGCAATTGAACTGAAGTGAACAAACCATGTCAAAATGTGGCATAATTTTTATTTTCTCCTTGAGGCTTTACAACCATTTGTTGTAATTATTTTTTTTCTACTTCGTTGTTTTATGGAAATAGGTTACTGTCTTCAATACACTTCCATATATCTTGCTCAAAGTAAAATATGCTATCCTAGGCCCTGAATTCAAATCTTATCTTGCATCTATAATGAGTATCTGTATTTCTCCTAGACAATATGGTTGAGAACATCTTAGCTCCAAATTTTCGGGACACAACCATGTACTGTCAAAACAACAAAATTCAGAAATAGAGTTTTCATCTGGAAATCATTTACTTATTTGACATGAAAAAGAAAATATACAATGACTAAAAAGCGAACTTCTTCCTTTCTAAACACAAGCAATAATTTGGATTGAACTGTGACTAAATAATGGCAGAAATCATACATGAGGTGATAATCTCTTCTTATTAATCAGAATATTTTATATGGAATGACTAGACCACAAAAGAACATTCCTTCACAAAAGAGTTTTAGTGTACTTAGTCAAGTACTATTTACAAATTCTGTGAATGAGTTTTTTTTTTTTTTTTTTGTCGGTCGTGGGGCTTGAACTCTGGGCCTGGGCACTGTCCCTCAGCTCTTCAGCTCAAGGCGAGCGCTCTACCACTTGAGCTACAGCGCCACTTCCCTATTTACAAATTCTGGTATCTATAGCCCCCTATGATTAAGCTTATTAGTTATTTCTAGATTACAGAATATGTGTTAAGTTCTTTTTCAGAGAAACTATATAAATATTGTTTTGTCATATTGCTTTGGAAAAACTGCTCCAGTCCAAAAAGTACTCGTGATTTTCAAACATCTCTCCTTTGCAAAACTAAGTTTTAATATATAAATAGATGATGAGTAAGATCAGAAAAGTTTTATGTTTCTTATCCAATAAACCTGAACAATTCTCTGAATGGGTACACGTCTTATTTTCAGGGAGTCAGACAGTTGGTCTTCATAACTTCTTTAAGGCAAAAACGAAATTACTTCTCTGAAGAGGAAATGAGAATAGTCAATAGAAACATGAAGATATGCTCAACTTCTCTGACCATAAAGGAAATGTAAATCAAAATAATATTAAGATTCCACCTTATCCCAGTTAGAATGGCTTTAATGAATAGTCTAATAATGACAGATGCTTGGGCTGGAGATGTGGCTCCAAAGCAACCCTACCGCACTGTTGGTGGGATGGTAAACTTGTTCAAACATTATGAAAAGCAGTATACAGTTTCCTCAAAAAATTATGCATAGAGCTCTCCTATGATTCAGCAATCCTACTTTGGGGCACTTAACTACTTGAATACTAACAAGGCTTTTGTAAAGCTACCAGCACAACTATATTTATTGCAGTATTATTCACAATAACTAACATATAGAACCAACACTGATGACTCTCAATAGATGAGTTAGATGAGTGTATCAAAAATATGACCAATATGTACATTTGTATATACATATTTATAGAGATAGCAATTCCATGTTTCCAACAGAAAGGAGGACCCTGTCTCTTTGGTTAGGAAATGGAACGAGTTGGAAAAATTATATTAAGTTGTGTAGCCTAGTCCCAAAGAAATTTAGGTCCCATCGTTTCCCTTATTTGCAATAATAATATACATATAAGATAATCTTATTAGATGAGCTGAAAAAGCTCAAAAGTGATACACATATGATCATATAACATAATGCTATGTGACATGAACTCCAAAATTTGAAGACAAAAGAGCTGTTTTGTTATTGTTATTGTTTTAAATGTGCTCAGTGATTTTATTTTATTGTTGTCTCCTTTGATCTTTTTCGTATGGCATATCTCCTGTTGACACTGTACTCAATTTTGGTACTATGAATCTTGTATATATTTCTGTCTGTTCTGGGGAAAGGAGAGGGTGTAATAAATCCCTGAATTAAGGAACAGGATGACATATTGCAACTAGGATCACAACCAGACAGTATATTAGAAAGGAACTTTACAACTTCAGAAGGGGCATGCGGAGGAGTGAAGAAGTTGAGGTGGGAAGATATAGCGGGACATCAACAAGTGAAAGTGTAAAATTGACCGAAAAGTACTGTATTCATTGCCTTATTCATGTAACTATAATCCCTCTGTATAGCACCTTTACAGTAAAAGTATTTTTTAAAAATATGGTGAATATTTTATGATTGTGATTTCTTAATATCCCTCTTGGGTCTAGAAGTACATAAAATTATACTACCTGGCAAAATTTCTGAAATCACAAATTTTAGAAAATATTCCACATCCTCGATTCAGGTGGACCTGTTGCAACAATGAGAAGTACAAAATGTCATGTCAAAACCAGCTTTACAATGTCAGTGGGGGGGGAGGGGGGTATAATTGGGTGGGGGGAGCGGGGAGGCTGGGAAGGGAGGTGAAGGGTAAACAAAGGAGGAGGTTGCAATGCTTGGTAAGAAATGTATGCATTATCCTGCCCATGAAATTGTAGCCCCTCTGTACAGTATGTTCTCAAATAAAATAAAATAATATTAAAAAAAAAGGAAAAAAAAAACTCCCCTATGACCCAGCAATCCCACTTTTGGTTATTTACCCAAATATTCACAAACAAGACCATACTAAAGCTACCAGCAGAACTATGTTTATTGCAGCATTATTTACCATAGCTAAGATATGGAACCAACCCAGATGCCACTCAGTAGATGAATGGATCAAGAAAATGTGGTATATTTGCACAATGGAATTCTATGCCCCCATCAGAAAGAATGACATTGTCCCATTTGTTAGGAAATGTAAAGACTTGGAAAAAATTGTATTAAGTGAAGTAAGCCAAGCTCAAAGAAACATAGGTCCCATGGTTTCCCTTATTTGCAATTACTAGTATATGTCTGAGTCAAGTAGAAACTGTCAGATAAGTTGATGTTAGGCGAAATGAATCCCAAAATAAGGATTCAAATGTTTTTTTTTTTCTTTCTTGTGATTGTTTCTAACGTATTTATTAGATTATTTTTTGTTGCTTTTGTCCCTCCCCCATGGTATAACCCCTGCTTTCACTGTATTTGATGTTGGTATAATTTGTGGAGGGGAAGGGAAAAAAGAAATCATTTAAATAGGGATACAGGTGGACCCATTGCTATAATGAGATGTACAAGACATTATGTCAAAAAACGAACTTTACGGTTTTGCCGGGGGGGGGGGGATCAGAAGATGGGAGGGGATGGGAAGAGGAAACAAAGGAGGAGGCAACAATGCTTGATAAAAAAATGTACTCATTGCCTTGCTCATGTAATTGTAACCACTCTGTACGGTATTTTCACAATTAAAAATTCTGAAATTTGTATTCAATTTCCTAACTTCTGAACTCTTGTATTAACTCCACTCCCATGTCACCAACAAGACATTTTCCTATGGATGTCTCATGGATTCAAAATAAACCTCTTCAAAAACTTAAAAAAAAAAAAAAAGAAAGAAAATATTCCACATCCTGTTTCGATCTTGGAAAGTTGCCCCATCTAACACTCATCCCCACCCCCTCAAAGAAATGTTGTACAAGGAAAAATTGCTGAGAACTTTGTTTTTGTTTGTATGAATCCCACTTTCAACTATACGTCTCTAACTTACTTGCTTTCATTGTCTTGTCCCTTAATAAGTTACCACCAATATTAATGTTGATAAACTCTCCCTTCCCTTGGCTGGACATTGCAATGTAATAGAAGAAAAGTATCTAATTTTGATTTGGGTTTTGGTTTGAGGTTTGGGTTTTTTCTTTTTTCCTTAGGGTAGTTTCAATTTAAAATCGACTTGTATGCTTCTGATTTCCTGACGTTTGTCTTCGCATTTCAAATCAGAATGTATTTGACAACATTTTCGGTAGGTGATGGAGTCATTTTGGGTATCAATAAATATGACATCAGCATTAGGATTTGATTTCAATTTAGTTGCTTTTCACTTTTCTGCCTAAACCAATCGAATTCCATACTTGAGAACAGAGAAAACGTTGGTAATTCTTTAGCAGAGTGTGTTCATTTTAGCATTGAAGAATTAGTACAATCTAATATCCAGAAGAATATTGTATATATGGACTCTTACATCATGTCATATATTCAGTATTTTTTCAGTAAACGCTATTAAAAACATAAACTCAGCAAATAATTTACAGTGCAAAAATGTTTTTTTAATGTTTATTTATTTTTTATGGTAAACATATTGTACAGAGGGGTTACAATTACATAGGCAAGATAGTGAGTACATTTCTTATCAAGCATTGTAGCCTCCTCCTTTGTATCCCCTTCCCATCCCTTCCGATCCTCCCCCTGCCACCCCACCCAATCCTCATCGCCCCCCCCCACCAAAGCGGTAAAGTTCGTTTTCAACATAATGACTTGTACTTCTCATTGTTGCATTAGGTCCACCTGTATCCTTATTTAAACGACTTGTTTTTCCCCTTTCCCTCCACAAATTACACCGACATCAAATACAGTGAAAGCAGGGGTTATGCTGTGGGGGAGGGACACAGAAAGCAACAAACAATTAATCTTATAAATGCGTTAGAAACAATCACATGAAAGAAAAAAATTTAAATACATATCTTAGGGTTCCTTTCCCTAACATCACCTTATCTGACCTTTCTGCTTGACTCAAACATATACTAGATATTGCAAATAAGGGAAACCATGGGACCTATGTTCCTTTGGACTTGGCTTACTTCACTTAATATAATTTTCCCAAGCCTTTCCATTTGTGATTTCCACAAAGTATTTTCTTGAAGAAGGAATCTATATTGCTTCTGTAATATTAACAAAATATGCCAACAAACTAAAGGCATGAATTATTAAGGAGAGAGGACCCAAGAAAATCAGCTCTCTTTTTGTCTTTTTCAGAGAGTGATGGACAACCTAAATATTTGATATCATTTTCCTTGAAATCAATGTTAATAATTTGTTTTCAAATTGTCCTCCTTGAGAATGTTGGTATAATTGTTTTGATTATTTTTTCTACCTTCAGACAAAGATAAATTACAATTATCTAATATACATTTAGGGGAAATTCTAAGAACTCTATTACCTGCATATTTTCAAAATATTGATGTGCCAAAATCACATGCTATCCAAATTTTATGGTAGCATATGCTTCCATAAAATATTTAGGAATCAATTTTACAATCAGGTTAATTCATTACTACTTGTTTTTGTTTTTCCATAAATTCATTCATTGTTCATGAACCTGCTGTCACGTACATCTTTCTTTTTGAACTACTTATTTTGTACTGTATTGCACATGAATAAATAATATACTGAAAAACTTCCTCTTGTGAATTGGACTGTTCTTAAGCATATTTTCTTTTTCTAAAATTTATTTTCTTATAAAGATCCTGTACACAGGAATTACAGATACATGAATAAGGCAATGAGTACATTATTAGTTTATCATTGTTACCACTTCCTTTATAGTTGTCTCACAATCCCTTCCTTCCCCAACGCCAATACTCTTCCAACCCAACCTTTCCTGCATTCAAAGTGGTCAAGTTCTTCTCCAATATGCTCTGTTGGTATCATTATTTCAATGGGTCATCTGTATCTTTTTTTCAGTGCTTTGTTATTCTCCTTCTCCTTCCTAGATTATACAAATGTATATGCAAGGTACAGCTTACAAAAATCCATTAAAGTGACAAAGGGGGATATATCATAGGGGGAAAAACAAATAAGGGAACAAAACAATCACATAATAAATTAAAAACAATAACGACACAGAACTTTTGAGTCCATATCCTGTACTCATTTCACTATTCAAGATCTTTTTGGGGGGAGAGGGTATGGTAATGAGGCCTGAATTCCGGGCCTGGGCATTGTCCCTTCAGCTGAAGGCTAGCACTCTACAACTTGAACCACAGTTCCACTTCTGGGTTTTTTCTTTTTGCTTATGTGGTGCTGAGGAATCGAAACCAGAGCCTCATGCATGCAAGTCAAGTGCTCTACCACTGAGCCACCTTCCCAGCCCCACTAATCAACACCTTATGTAGACATATGTTCATAATCTTTGATCTTTCCACTCATCTGATATAATTATCGTATATGGGTACTAATTACTGCAAATAAGGGAAATCATGGAACCTTAATTTATTTGGGACTACCTTACTTAACTTAATATGATTTTCCCCCCGTTCTTTCAATTTCCTAACAAATGGGCATGTCTTTCTTTCTGTTGGAAGCATAGAATGCACATAAATATGTATATATATATATATATATATCTATAGATATATATACATATATATAGATATGTACATACATAGATCTCTCTCTCTCTCTCTCTCTCTCTCTTTCTCTGTGTGTGTACCATATTTTCTTGTTCCACTTGTCTACTGAAGGTATTATGTTTACTATCATATCTGAGGTAGGGTGATTAGTACTGCAACAAATATAGATGTGCTGGTAGCTGTAGTATGGCCTTGTTTGTTTTCAATTGGATAAATGCGCCTAAGCGGTATTGCTGCATCATAGGGGATCTATATGTGTAGTCTTTTGACAAATGTGCATATTGCTTTCCAGAGTGGTTGAATCAGTTTACACTGTCACCAATGATGCAGTAGGATTCCTTTTTGGCCACATACTCTTCCGCAATTGTTACTAATTTTCTTGGTCAAGGCATTCTATTGTGGTGAGGTGTAATCTCAACATAGTTTTGATTTGCCATTTTTTTTTGTTTATGGCAGCAAAGTTCAGTGTTTCTTCCTGTATCTATTGGACATTCTTACTTAGTCTTCAGAGAACTTCCTCTTTAAGTTTTTGCACACTTGCTGGTAGGCCAATTGTTTCTTTGAGGATTTGTTTTTGGAAGAATTAATCTTTTGAGTTCTCAGTATAATTTAAATATGAGGCCCTTGTTTGGTTTATAGCTGACTAAAGATGTTCCCCTAATTTTTGTATTTCCTATTGTCTTTGCTAACTATGTCCTTTGCCATGCAGAAGCTCCAGAGTTAGGTGCAATCTCATTAGTCCAAATTCTCTTTTATTTGTTGTGTTTCTGGGTCTTTATTAAGAATATTTTAGTCTGTGCCAAGGAGCTGGTGATTCTCTGGTTCGTTCCTGTAGTGTCCTCAAGGATTCAGCTTTACCTTGGAGGTTATTAGTCCATTTGTAGTTGATTCTGGTCCAGGGTGATAGATAAGAATCTAGTTTTAGTTTTCTACAATGTTTATACAATTTTCCATCAATATTTACTGAAGAGGATAGCTATCTATTTTATTATTTTGGCTTCCTTATCAAAGATTAGATGACTATAGTTCTATGGTTTTAATTCTGTTTCTTAGGTTTTATTCCATTGGTCTTCAAGTCTGTTCTTGTGGCAGTATTAAGCTCTTTTGTTTCTATGGACTTGTCATTGAGTTTGGAGTCTGGTACTGTAATTATTCCAGTGCTGTTTTTTTTTCTGGTAAAGATTATTTTTGCGACTTTGGATCTTTTATTGTTCTATATGAAATTTTGAATGGGATCTATTACATTGAAGGATGAGGTTGGAATGAACAGGGCATTGAAGGTGTAGATAGCCTTTCGCATTATTGTCTTTTTCACGATGTTAATCTTCCAAATCCAGGAGCATGGGAAATGTTTCCACTTCCTTAGTTCTCCTTTAATTTCCTTTTTCAGGTTTTGAAATTTTTCATCATAAGGGTCTTTCACCTCTTTAATTCCTAGAAATTTTACTTTTTCTGTGACTATTACAGAGTTGTTTGCTGATTCCAACTCTGCTGTTTTCATTATTGGCATTAAAGAAAGTCATTGATTTTTGAGGGCTAATTTGCTACTTTGCCAAAGATTCTACTCAGCTAGAGTAACTTGGGAGTAGAGTCAGTGTGTGCTTTAAATATAAGATCATGTCATCTGCAAGAGGGAGAATTTTACTTCATCCTCCCCTTTATATCTGCATCTTGTCTAATTGCTCTAGCAAGGCCTTCTAAAGTGATATAGAAGAGGAACGGAAAGAGTGGACATCCCCTTCTTCCAGAGTTTAGGGGAAATAGCATTAACTTTAAACAATTAAGTATAATGCTTCCTTTAGGTTTGTCAACAGACTTTATTGAATTGAGAAATGTTCCCTGGATAGTTTCTCCATTGCTTTCTTCATAAAGGGGAGGTGGGCCATGCCAAATGCTGTTTCTGCATCTATTGAGGTAATCATGTGGTTCTTATCTTTGTTCTTGTTTATGTAATGTATTACATTGATTGTGTTTCATATGGTGATCCAATTTTGCATTCTTCCACCTGTCACATAATACTCTGCACAGGATCAGTTCAGAGCAAGGAAAGGATCCTTAAAGCCGTCAAGGAGAAATGTTCAATCACCTATAATGGGAAAACAATCATAATAATAACTTCAGATTTCTCAGCAGAGACCATTAAAGCCAGAAGAGCCTGGAATGATATATGCCACACCATAAAGACAAACAACTATCCACCAAGAATATTGTACTGAGAAAACCTCTTTTTCATAACAGTGGGTCAAATAAAAACCTTCCACAAGAAATAAAAATTTAAACAATATATTTCTACTAAACCATCCCTATAAAAGTTAATTAAAGATGTGGTAAACAGAGAAAAACCACAATAGCACAATAAAGGGCAATAAACATCCCACAAACAGAGATTCCAAGAAGCATAGAAGAACTCTGATGGCATTGTCCAAGATAATGAGTTACATGACAGGAAGAACCAAACACCTCTGTCATAATTTTCAATATGAATGGATTTAAATCCCCAATTATGTGACATACATTGTTTAGTTGGATCAAAAAGCAAGAGGCTTCTGTCTCTTGTCTTCAAGAGACACATGTTGCCCACAAAAACGAACATTCTGAAAGTGAAAGCCTGGAATAAAATCTCCCAAGCAAATATCCCACATAAAGAGGATGAAGTAAAAACCTAATATTAGATAAAATGGACTTCAAATTAAAATTATCCAAAAGAGATAAAGAAAGTCATTAAATACTAATTAAGGGATCTCTCCTTCTGGAAGATATTACAAATCTAAATATCAATTCACCAATAACTGAGCACACAAATTCATTGAAGAAACATTACTCTAATTTGGGGAAGGAAGAGAAATAAAGAAACGCTGAAATAAAGATACAGGAGGACCCAATGTAACAATGAGATGTACAAGACACTCGTTTGAAAATGAACTTTACAACTTTGTTGGGTGGGGGAAGAGGGAGAACTTGGGGATGGTAGGGGATAAACATGGAGGGTTAACAATGCTTGATAGCAAATGAAATCATTACCTTGTCATGTAAGTGTAACCCCAACTCACCTCTCTCTATTTATGTATATATACATATATACGTGTAATATACATATATATGTATTTACAGTAACACACATATTGGTTCTTTTCCCATTCAATTGCACATTAAACCAAGTTTATAAATAAACCAGGATCGTTTCTGAATCATACATCAAAACCAAGTATTTTCAGATTGTTTTTGAATATCAAATCTATCCATTAAAGTTGCTCTTTGATTTGAAGGGTTACAGCTACATCATTGTGACTGGATTGGATGTACTCTAAACCTTCTTGGAAATGTAACATGACACAACTGTAATGTAATGTCCAATCTGAAGATTAATTGTAAAACTTTGGGAAAAATTCTTTGGGAAAAAAACAAAATCATGAACCTGAAAATCTAAAATAAGTTCCACTTCCTAATATAAAAAAGGATAAAACTGCAAGGTTAGAATCAGGAAATATAGTGCCAGTTTTTTTTTTCAAATTTTCCAAACAATATATCCAAAATATACCCAATTCAGATGTCAAATATAGATACAATTATAGCTTGAGGTATTATTTTTTCTCTTTTCAAGACAATAATTTTTCTAGAAGTAAGTAATACCACTGTTGCTAACAAAATAATACTACTACTCCTAGGTTTACAAAATAACCTGGACTTTGCATCAAGTGCTGATTAGCCCAGTAAGGTAGATAACCAAAAACACTACATCCACTTTCAGCCATATCTTGTCTTACACCTTCCATGATTTTTGTTTTGCATTGCTGGTATCAGATTGAGCTAAATTGGTAAACAAGCTCAAACTCTCCGTTGTCTTGATTCTTTACAACGGAATAGGATTTGTAGGGACAGCAGGGAAACAGAAAGAAGTGTATTGTATGATTTCTCTTATATATTGTTTTTTGTTTTTTTTTTTGGAACTTACTTCTTTGTGAGGCCTCTGCACGGGAAGGGCAACTTTACCCGGTAGTGGAGTTGAGCCTCAAATATCAGTTTTCTTTGACCTTTTGAATGGCTCCTATTGTCTTCTTCCACATTCAGAATTATGTGCTAGCTTCTTTGGTCTGGTCTTTGTTAATATCTACTCCACTGGTTTCCGCAGGGCTACTTTGCCACCACTGTTCTATAAGGAGTTAGAATGTCTTGTGTGATATTTAAAGGTCTTTAAAAATTGTCACAATTAATCTTGTGTTTTGTGTCCTACTCCCAAGGTGGTACTCACAGCTTTCCCTTGGTTTCTGGGCCCTTCACAGTCTGCTACAGTCAGTGATCAGCAGGAAGGAGATTACAACTCTTTGTCAGTTCATGCTGATGGTGAATAGAATCCGCTTGCACATGGTCTCTGGATCTTTGTCCCAGGCTCTGTCTGTTGATATGGCAGCTGCGGCTGTGGACACCTGCATGTTATTGAATCTGTCTCATTCACCAGCTTCATGATTCTTTTTCTCTCTGACTAAATTCTCTGTACTATGATGGCACCCCCTATATCTGTCTGTCTAGCCTTGGATCTTTCACTAGTTTCAACTCTGATCTGAGCACCCATCTTCTCCTCCCTCATCTTGCTCCAAAAATTTGTTGCTGTTTTTCTAAAAGTACTATGTGTAGCTATTTTTTCACTTGCTTTATACATTAATTTCCTATGTTTTATCCAATATTGTCACTGTATTTGAATATCAGTCCAACAACAAGTCTCAGAAAAAAACATATTGGAAGTAAACTTTATACTTGGTGGAAGAGGAAACACTGAAATACAAGAAAAATGTGAGAAAAATGAGGAGTGGGTATGAACATACGACCAGAAAAGTACTTACTGCCTTACATATGAAAGTCTAATCCCTCTTTACATCACCTTGATAATAAGATTGATTTAAAAAGAAGAGTATTCATACATACACTCTTCTCAATTCCCATAAATGTCCACGTAGATACTAATGTCAATAGGTTTGCAGTCCATATACAGACATGTGGAAATAGTTCTTTTCTCTTAACAGCCCAACATGAATAGAAATTACACAGTTTGCACTATGTCTCGAGATTTCAAGGCATTATTTACAAATTAATGTTGAAATCCTTTTTTCAAATATTTCTGTATCAATCCAAATAACATTAAGAATTACCAATGAGGAGAAATCCTACTGCTCAAATATTCCCATAATCAGAAACCCTCATATTTTAACACCTACCAGAAATTTGAGCAAGATTCTCACAGGTCAAACTTCCTCTTCTGTAGTCAAATACTTCAACTCTACTGATTACATAAGAATCCTATACTCTAATAAATACTTAGGCAAGGCATATCTTCCTAAAATCTGCTTCAAAGGCATTTAGCAGTAGGAATGTTGTGGCCCTGGAAAGAAACTCAAGTATAAAATGGTAGGGGGAGGCACGCTCAGATATTGAAACAGCACTGAAGAAATTTCACATCATTTCCAAAGAGATTTGCATTAAAGACTTCCATCCAAATTTCATATTGTTTCCTCCTGAAGAGGAAACCCAGAGGCTGGGAAGGTGGCTCAGTGGAAGAGTGCTTGCCTTGCATGCCTGAGGCCCTGGTTTCGATTTCTCAACACCACCACATGAGCAAAAAGAAAAAAAAGCCGGAAGTGGCTCTGTGGCTAAAGTGGTGGGCACTAGCCTTGAGCTGAACAGCTGAGGGACAGTGCCCAGGCCCAGTGTTCAGGCCCCAGGACAGGACTCCTCCCCCCCCCCACAAAAAAGAGGAAACCCAGATATCATAATTCCGGGAAATGGAATTTTTCTGAGATACATAGTGCTAAAATGAATAACCATGTTCATATAATTTTTGAAGATAATGTGGGAAATTCTTCTTTTGAATTGGACTGGATTCATTCATGGAAGAAGATTATTTTAGAACACAGTGTTTTTCATTTGTCAACAATGCATTACAAGAAAAAATTCAACTGTATAAGTGTGCTAAATCGATCTTTACAACTTTGGTGAGAGGGGAGGAGGGTTGGCAGGGGTGGGAGAGTGGGTTTGGAAGGGGAAACAAGGGAGAAGGCTACAATGCTTGATAAGAAATGTATTCATTATTTTGCCCATGTAATTGTAACCCCTCTGTACAGTATTTTCACAATTTAAAAAAGTGTGCTATCATTTACCTCTTTGTTATAAGGTTAGACAAATATTCTATAGACAATTTTATATCTAATGGAACATATTTCCCAATAGCATTCCTTTTTTGAAGAAAATTCTTTGGTAAGCATTTACTTTTACTCCAAGCTGGACAAAAGTACTATTTTATGACATTCTGTATCCCTCAATATCTCCACATTTATCCTTCTAATCCTCCTTAAGAAACTCTGAAGCATTTTCTTTTAGGCCAGGGGAAAGAGCATGCTAAGATTTTTTTAAATGGCATTATATGGGCTTAATCTTCAAAATACGAGTAAATTTTCAAAACTATGTGAGCCAAAAATAAACAAACCATGTACAATGGTTATATAGCATACTGTCCAAAATAAACTTCTTCCTTCCTAACTACAAGCAATATATTGGATTCAATTTGGACTCTAAAATTGAAGAAAAACAGTGTATATACGCTGAGAATCATTATCACAAGAAGATTTTAAACATAATAAGTAGGTCTAATATCCTTGGCATTCTTGTTTCAACCATTTCTTATTTTGAGAGGGCATATTGATATATCCCTTCATTTTAAAATCTTCAACAATTTTAAAACTTATTCATTCAGTTCATGCTGAAGATGGAATGTGCATATAAAAGCATTTGTGGATATATTTTATGCATTTCTCTGATCAATACTGTATTTTATTAAAATTACTGAAATACGGTTCATCTTAAATTTGGAAAAGGCATCTTATTCCATTGCATATATATATATATATGTGTATATGTATATAAACATATATACATATATACACATGTATATGTATATTCATATATATATATATATATATATATATATGAATTCTATGCCTACAACATAAAGGATCACATCACCCACATTTGTTAGGAAATGAAAAAACTTGCAAAATATTATATTAAGTGAACTAAGCCAGGCACTAAGAAATATAGGTCCCATGGTTTCCCTTATTTGCAATAACTAGTCAAGGACAAGCAGAGAAGATGAAAATCTATGCACATATAATCATATAAGATGATGTTAAGTTAAATGAACCCCAACACTGGGCACAACTATTGTTGTCTTTCTTGCTGTTGCTTTCAACGTATCTAAAATAAACTGTGTGATTTTTTAATTTCTCTTGTATGTTCTTTCCTCCCGGTGCAAACTGTTTTCACAGTATTTGACGTTGGTTCCCTGCACCTTGTATATAAATTTTTCTAGTTTGGAGAGGGAAAGTGATATAACAAAATGCGGAAATGAGGATACTGGTTGACCCATTGGAACAATGAAGTATACAGGACACTGTTTTGAAAATAAATTTTAAAACTTGAGGAGAGAAGGAAGAGTTAGGTAGGTGGAGAAGGAAGGTTTGGTAGAGGAAATACAAAGGGGGAGGTAACAATACTCCAGGAAATATATTCGTACTTTTCTAATTTAATTGTAACCCTCTGTGCACTATCTTTTCAGTTAAAAAAAAAAACACAAAACATGTTTGAAAGAATTAGTGTGTATTTCAGATTACATAATTCACTGCTTTTCCATATATATAATAAAATAATTGAATCGAATGACAAAATATGCACATGAACATGATCACCTTAAGGAAATACAATTTTTTTCCAAGTCGTTCCATTCTTTCTGAAGTAGACATAGAACACCATTGTGTATATATATTACATTTTCTTGATCCATTCATCTACTGTGGGTCATCAGGGTTGTTTTTATATCTTATCTATAACCAGTAATGCTGTAATAAATGTAGTTGTTGTGCTGGTAGCTTTACTATTATTTTGTTTGTGATCATTAGGGTAAGTGCCCAAAAGTGGGATTGCTGTTTCATAGGGGAGCTCTATGTGGAGTCTTTTGAGGAACCTCCGTACTACTTTCCAAAGTGGTAGCACAAGTTTACACTCACACCAACAATGAAGTAGGGTTCCATTGTGTCTACATTCGCTGAAGCACGTCTTGTTAGAATTCTTGATTATACCCATTCTTACTGGGGTGAGATAGTATCTCAGTGTTGTTTTGATTTGGATTTCTTTTATGGCAAGTAAAGTTTGAGAATTTCTTCATGTGTCTATTGGCCATTCTTCTTGTCTCTTCAGATAAATTTCTATGTAAGTCTTTACCCACATATTTATTTGGCAGTTGTTTCTTTGAGGATTTGTTTTTGGGGGATTTATATTAAGTGAAATGAATCAGGCCCAAAGAAATAGTGGTCCCATAGTTTCCCTTATTTTCAATAACTAATATATGTCTGAGACAAGCAGAAAAGGTCAGATAAATTGATGCTTGGCAAAATGAACCCCAAGAAAAAGACTCAAATGGTTTTTCTTTCTTTCTGTTGTTTATAATATATTTATAAGATGTTTTTTGGGGCTTTGTGTGTCTCTCCCCCACGGTATAACTGCTGTTTTCACTGTATTTGATGTTGGTATAATTTGTGGAGGGGAAGGAAAAAAGCAAATTGTTTAAATAGGAATACAAGTGGACCCAACGCAACAATGAAATGTACAATATGCTATGTTGAAAAATGAACTTTACAACTTTGCTGGGGCGGGGATGGTGGTGATGGGTAGGCAGGGATGGTAAGGGACAGAAAAGAATGAGGCAACAATGTTTGATAAGAAATGTATTCATTACTTTGTTCATGTAATTGTAACCCCTCTGTACATTATTTTCACAACAAAAAAACATGAATAATATAAAAAGAAATATATTATTTCAGTTTAGTTATGTGACCTACAGATTCTAAGTAGAAGTATATCATAGAAACAATGTAAGCATTACAAGCATGTATCATATGGACAACCTCCTTGATACTTGTTGGGAAAGACAGCGTATCATGTTTACTCTTCATTTTCTTGCTTGGCAATTAGCAACTTTTCTTCGATCGATAAGGACTTCAGAGCACATCATTCCTTGAGGATATTCATGAGTGTCATTTTCCTTTTTCAGGTATCTTTCAATCTTCCCATGAATATTGTTGCTACTCATTTCTAAACTAAAGAAATGTATTTAAGATTATTTTACACATAAACGTAACTGGATTCATGTGCTAATCCATTTGGGAATGTACCCATAATTTTAAAGTGTTTCTCATTGCCTGAATGCAGTTGAATTAATTAGTATATGGTGAATGCAATCAGTAAATCTGTTTCATTTTCTTGATTAGCGCTAGCTAATAATGTATATTATTATAAATTATATATAATATAATGTATGTAATAATAATGTATAATAATATACATTATTACTAATATATATGAATTAACATCAAATTGTACAGATAATGATACTTAATTAATTGTTGAAGTCACAAACACCTGCAGATATTTCTGACTTTGTCAAAATCATCCATTTCTGCTTTGAATGCATGTTAGGAATCATCACATCATTGAAATGTAAGCATACTTTGCTATAGAGTAATTCCATTTCAGTGTTTTAATTTTGTTTAGTTTTGTCTGTGATGAGGATGCTTCAGTTTGTGTGTACTGCGTATAGTATGAAATAATTAGGCTATTCGATAACTCATTGAAATTTTCAATGGATGTGTATGTCCCACGCTGAAAGATGTAGTGTAGCAGTTGTATGATAATTTTCAAACCAAATTATTGTGTACATTAATATTCTAATGTACAAAATAGTGAGAGAAGGCAAATACTGTTTCTAATTCTAATCTGCAATGACAGATTTCACTAGGAGATATTTTGAAAGAAAGCCACGACCTAAATCCAAGTACTTTCAAAGGGAAAAGTTGTAAATTTGACATCAAAATACATTGGTTTTGGAATAAAGTATTATTCTAAGGCTTCAAGTGAATGCCCAGTTGTATGAAATCTAAATTTTCCAGCATCTCAAATGGAATTAACATGTGTGTGTTTTGTCTTATTTTTTTCAATTTTCATCCAAAATAAAAGTGTTCTTTTCAAGTTGAATGAGTTTTGGATAAATAACTCTTTTGGATAAAAAACTCTTCAAAGTGGGATTCTGTCATGCTTAAACAACTTGGTTTAATGACAAGCCAGATCATCATTCGTTCTTTAATATTTATTTTTGGGGTGGTAACTCTGTGTGTGTGTGTGTGTGTGTGTGTGTGTGTG
Organism: Dipodomys merriami; assembly: GCF_024711535.1. Taxonomy (NCBI): domain Eukaryota; kingdom Metazoa; phylum Chordata; class Mammalia; order Rodentia; family Heteromyidae; genus Dipodomys; species Dipodomys merriami. The sequence continues at coordinate 8,527,757 of NW_027203159.1, read as the reverse complement.
TGTGTGTGTATGACTAACATGGTCTCATCAGAAATCAGGTTGTGAAATCTTACTGAAATATGTGAACATTGCTATAATTATTTTTATATGTTGACTTGAAGAATATATATACATATATACATAACTGACTCTCTCTTTCACAACTGACTATATATATATATGTATATATATATGTATATATATATATATATATAACTGGCTATATATATAAAACTATATATATGACTACATATATATCTACATCTCTATATATATCTACATATATATGTAGTCATATATATATATATATATATATATATATATGTCTGTGTGTATGCATATATAGAGGGGCTTTAATTATTGGGCGCTATCCCTGCACTCTTCAGTTCAAGGAGAATCTATTTATTGAGCCACAGCACTAACTGGTTTTCGAGTGTTTTATTCAAGATAACAGTTTGGCCTTCATCTGTGATCCTAAGAACTCAGCCTTCTCAGAACCTAGGATTTCAAGCTTGAGAAACCAGCTCCCAGTAAGAATAGATTTTTTAGAAGCCCAATGTGCAATCCATTGCACTACAGAGCCAGCTAAGAATAGATTTTTTAAGGAGGAAAAAGCTGAAAAACTACAGGAAGAACAACTTCCTCAATACAATTCCATTTTATCTCATAGAGTTTTATTCAAAATACAAGATGTGAACATTTCATGATGTGATTATAGGTAATATGTCAAAATGTATTTATCCAACAGGGTTGATTTCATATGCTGGCTATTGTTAGTAATGATAAAATGATAATACACATGTTGGTATGTGAATTGTATCCTTAATTCTGAAATTTGGGTAAATGCAAGTGAATGGATTTCTGGATAAAGAGGAGCTCTGTTTTCAATATTTGAAGAAACCGCCAAGAGTTTTCCAAGATGTTTGAACCTTGTTTACATTCATACAACAGGCTACTATTATTACCAGCTTGTGATATGATTTCTTTTTTTAATATATCCCACCTAAACTGGAGTAAGTAGCAATCTCATTGGAGTTCTAATTTACATCATTTTTGGATGGAAATGGCTTGAAATTTGCAGACTAATGTGATGTTTGTTCAAGGAATTCCATATTTTTCTTACTAACAATCTTGTAGGTTAAGCATGTGCATTTGCTACCTGAGCAATGCAATATCTAACTCTGATTATTAGCTAAATTGAACTTTTTTCTATGAGATATTTGAATATTTGATACTCACATTCAAGGATAACAAAATATATCAACCGAGAGCCTAATAGACTGTAGCCTTTAAAGAAACTGTATCAATATCAATTATAAAAAATTGAAAAGATGCATCAAATAGGACAAATGAATTTGTACTCACTAAGAAATCCACTATGAGGGTGGAATAATTATCACACATTATGTGCAAAAAATTGCATTAGAATTTTAGAATTTTGGTTTGAACAAATATCTTACCAAAATTCAACGAGAGTTATCATGACAATCTAGATTTCTCACTCTACTGAAGTGTTTTAACCCTTCAAACAATCCCATATTTCCTTGCTATTTATTTTTTTAATTTTTATTTATTTTTTATTGTGAAAATACTGTACAGAGGGATTACAATTACATAGGCAAGATAATGAGTACATTTCTTTTTTTTATTTTATTTTTATTTTTTATTTTTTATTGTGAAAATATTGTACAGAGGGATTACAGTTATATGGGCAAGATAATGAGTACATTTCTTATGAAGCATTGTAGCCTCCTCCTTTGTTTCCCCTTCCAATCCCTCCCCATCTTCCCCCCACCCCCTACCCAATACTACCGCCCCTCCCCCACCAAAGTTGTAAATTTCGTTTTCCACATAACGACTTGTACTTCCCGTTGTTGCAACAGGTCCAACTGTATCCTTATTTAAACGAATTGTTTTTCCCCTTCCCCTGCACAAATTATACCGACATCAAATACAGTGAAAGCAGGGGTTTTACTGTCGGGGAGGGACATACAAAGCAACAAAGAAATAATCCTATAAGTGCGTTAGAAACAATAGCATGAAAGAAAAAAATACATTTGAATATATATCTTAGGTTTAATTTCCCTAATATCACCTCATCGGACCTTTTCTGCTTGAATCATACATACTAGATATTGCAAATAAGGGAATCCATGGGAACTATGTTTCTTTGAGCATGGCTTACTTCACTTAATATAATTTTTTCCAAGTCTTTCCATTTCCTAACAAATGGGGTAATGTCATTCTTTCTGATGAAGGCATAGAATTTCATTGTGTATATATACCACATTTTCTTGATCCATTCATCTACTGAGAGGTATTTGGGTTGGTTCCATATCTTAGCTATGTTAAATAATGCTGCAATAAACATAGTTGTGCTGGTAGCTTTAGTGTGGTCTTTGTTTGTGAACATTTGGGTATATGCCCAAAAGTGGGATTGCTGTGTCGTAGGGGAGCTCTATGTGGAGTCTTTTGAAGAACCTCCATAGTAGTTTCCAAAGTGGTTGAACAAGATTACACACCCACCAACAATGCAGTAAGGTTCTCTTCTGTCCACATCCCCTACAGCATCTGTTGTTATTAGAGTCCTTGATTTTTACCATTCTAAATGTGGTGAGGTGGTATTTTAATGTTGTTTTGATTTGCATTTCTTTTAAGGCTAGGGAGGTTGAGCATTTCTTCATGTGTCTATTGGCCATCCTTCTTTCCTCTTCAGAGAAGTTTCTCTTTAAGTCTTTAGCTCAACTTATTTATTGGGCAGTTGTTTTTTTGAGGATTTGTTGTTGGGGGATTTAATTTTTTGAGTGCCAAGTAGATTTTAGATATGAGACCCTTATCTGTTGTATGGCTATTGAAGATCTTCTCCCAATTTGTGGGCTTTCTATTGATCTTGCTAGCTATGTCCGTTGCCATGCAGAAGCTCTGCAACTTCAAGCAATCCCATTTGTCCAACCTTTCTTTGATTTGTTGTGTTTCTGGGTCTCTATTAAGAAAATCTCGGGCTGTGCCAAAGAGACCTAGGGTTTCTCCTATTCCATCCTGTAATGTTTTCAGAGTGTCTGCTTTGACTCCGAGGTCTTTGATCCATTTGGAGTTGATTCTGGTGCAGGTTGATATATAAGGATCTAGCTTTAGTTTTCTACAAGTAGTTAACCAATTTTGCCAAAACCATTTACTGAAGAGGCTATCTTTCTTCCATTCTATATATTTAGCTCCCTTATCCAGGACTAGATGGGTATAGGTCTGTATGTTTGTTTCTGGGTTTTCAATGCTATTCCATTTGTCCTGAGGTCTGTTCTTTTGCCAGTACCAAGCTTTTTTGATTACTATGGCTTTATAGTAGAGTTTGAAATTTGGTATTGATAATGTTCCAGCAATGTTCTATCCGTTGAGGAGTGTTTTTGCTATTCGGGGTCTTTTATTGTTCCATAGGAATTTTTGGATTGCTTCTTCTATTTCCTTGATGAATGAGGTTGGAATTTTTATAGGTATCGCACTGAATTTGTAGATAGCCTTGGGAAGTATTGCCATTTTCACAATGTTGATCTTTCCAATCCAGGAGCATGGGAGTTTTTGCCATTTTCTAATTTCTGTTTTGATATCCCTTTTCAGGTTTTTAAAGTTTTCATCATAAAGATCTTTCACTTCTTTGGTTAAGTTACTTCCTAGGTATTTTAATTTTTGTGGGGCTATTACAAATGGCGTTGCTTTGCTAATTTCAGCCACACTTTTCTCATTGTTGGCATACAGAAAAGCCATTGATTTTGGGGGGTTAATTTTATATGGTGCTACTTTGCCAAAATTTTGAATCAGCTTGAGTAATTTGGGAGTGGAGCTTATGGGATTATTTAAATTCAAGATCATATCATGTGCAAAGAGGGAGAGTTTTATTTCTTCTTTCCCTATTTGGATACCCTTTATGTTTGCATCTTGTCTTATTGCTGTAGCTCGGCATTCTAATAGTAGATTGAATAGAATTGGAGAGAATAGACATCTTTGTCTTGCTCCTGAGTTAAGAGGAAATGGCTTTAGTTTTTCACCATTAAGTATAATGTTGTCTATAGGTTTGTCATGTACAGCATTTATTGTATTGAGGAATGTTCCCTGGGTTCCTAATTTTTCCAATAACTTCCTCATAAAAGGGTGTTGGATCTTGTCAAATACTTAGGAAGTAACTTAACCACCCCTCCCCAAAAACTCAAATAACTTTTTTTCTTTTTTTGGGTACCTTTTATAAAAAATTTTTCTAAAACTCTTTTTAAAATTTTTAATTTTTACCTTTTTTGTAAACATTTGGGTAAATGCCCAAAAGTGGGATTGCTGGGTCATAGGGGAGCTCTATAGGGATGCTTTTGAGGAACCTCCATACTACTTTCCAAAGTGGTTGAACAAGTTTACACTCCCACCAACAATGAAGTAAGTTTCCCTTCTGTCTGCATCCCCTCCAGCATCTTTGTTGTTAGAGTTCTTGATTTTTGCCATTCTAACTGGAGTGAGGTGGCATCTCAATGTTGTTTTGATTTGCATTTCTTTTATGGCTAGGGAGGTTGAGCATTTCTTCATTGGCCATTCTTCTTTTCTCTTCAGAGAAGTTTCTCTTTAAGTCTTTAGCCCACTTATTTATTGGGCAGTTGTTTCTTTGAGAATTTGTTGTTGGGGGATTTAATTTTTTGAGTTCCAAGTGTATTTTAGATATGAGACCCTTGTCTGTCGTATGGGGAGTGAAGATCTTTTCCCAAAGCGTGGATTTTCTATGGATCTTCTAGCTCTGTCTTTTGCCATGCAGAAGCTCTGCAACTTCATGCAATTCCATTTGTCCAACATTTCTTTGATTTGTTGTGTTTCTGGGTCTCTATTAAGAAAATTTCGGTCTGTGCCAAGGAGACCTTGGGTTTCTCCTATTCCATCCTGTAATGTTTTCAGAGTGTGTGCTTTAACTCCGATGTCTTTGATCCATTTGGAGTTGATTCTGGTGCAGGGTGATATATACGGATCTACCTTTAGTTTTCCATATGTAGTCAACTAATTTTGCCAGCACCATTTACTGAGGATGCTCTCTTTCTTCCATTCTATTTTTTTTAGCTCCCTAATCGAAGATTTGATGGCTCTATGTCTTTAGGTTCATTTCTGGGTTTTCAATTCTATTCGATTCGTCCTGAGGCCTGTTCTTGTGCCAGTACAAAGCTGTTTTGATTACTATGGCTTTATAGTAGAGTTTGAAATTTGGTATTGATATTTCTCCAGCACTGTTTTTTCCATTGTGGTGCGTTTTTGCTATTCGGGGTCTTTTATTGTTTCATATGAATTTTTGGATTGCCTCTTCTATTTCCTTGAAGAATGAGGTTGGAATTGTGATAGGTATTGCATTGAATTTGTAGATAGCCTTGGGAATCATTTCCATTTTCACAATGTTGATCTTTCTAATTCAGGAGCATGGGAGATATTGCCATTTTCTAAGTTCTGTTTTGATATCTTTTTTCAGGTTTTTAAAGTTTTCATCATAGAAGTCCTTCACTACTTTGGTTAAGTTAATTCCTAGGTATTTTATTTTTTGTGGGGCTATCACAAATGGAGTTTCTTTCATAATTTCAGCCACACTTTTCTCATTGTTGGCATACAGAAAAGCCATTGATTTTGGGAGGGTGGTAAATTTTATACCCTGCTACTTTGCCAAAGTTTTGAGTCAGCTTGAGTAATTTGGGAGTGGAGTTTATGGGATTATTTAAATTCAAGATCATGTCATGTGCAAAGAGGGAGAGTTTTATTTCTTCTTTCCCTATTTGGATACCCTTTATGTTTGCATTTTGTCTTATTGCTGTAGCTCGGCATTCTAATAGTAGATTGAATAGAATTGGAGAGAATAGACATCTTTGTCTTGCTCCTGAGTTACGAGGAATTGGCTTTTGTTTTTCACCATTAAGTATAATGCTGGCTGTAGGTTTGTCATGTACAGGTTTATTGTATTGAGGAATGTTCCCTGGGTTCCTAATTTTTCCAAAACCTTCATCATAAAGGAGAGTTGGATCCTGTCAATTGCCTTTTCTGCATCTATTGAGATAACCATATGGTTCTTATCCTTGTTCCTGTTGATGTGATGAATTATCTTAATTGATTTGTGTATATTGATCCAGTTTTGCATCCCTGAAATGAATCCTGTTTGATCGTGGTGTATGTTTTTTTGGATAAATTGTTGTAGTCTATTGGCCAAAATTTTGGTGAGAAGTTTTGCATCAATGTTCATCAAAGAAATGGGTCTCTAGTTCTCTTTCTTTTTTTATTTAAAGTTTGTATTTATTGATTTTGAATGTTGAACACAATACACAGACACTGCTATTATTACAGTACTCAAAACTCATAGTTTCAAATCTAACCATTAATATAATGCTGTTTGTAATTAGGGACTCTGTAGGGTGATTGGTTCAGGAAGTCATGCCTCTTGTGAATATGCTCAGTAACCACAGAAAATACGCCAAAGGAACTTTGCCTTTTCCTCTACTTGAGGTGACAGTAAGGAAGTACCTACTATGAGTCTAGAAACAGACAGAGAACACCAAATCTTCTTCTGTATTGGTGTTGGACTTCACAGTTTCCAGCACATGAGAAATACATTTTTATTGATTACAAGCTACCCAATGTATAATAATTTTTATAGCAGACATACACATAGACATTAATATTCTTAGGAGGCTTATTTTCTATAGTTTTACAAAATAGAATAAAATTTATCAATAGATGAATGGTTAAAATAATTGTACCATATTCCAACCATAGTATACTACTCAGGAATGAACACAACAGCTATTAATAAATGTAACAAGATATTTGATTTTCAAAATAATTGTGTTAAACGAAAAAAGTTGGATCACAGATAACCCATGCTTTAGGGACACTATAATTTATGGTAAAAGAAAGAAGATTTGTGATTTCAAAAAGACAGGTGTAAAGACTGTAGAAGTGGATAGAAGAGAGGAGGGATTTCAAAGGTCAGAAGGACTGAGACAATGATTAAAATAGTGAGATGTTGAATATATGTTCTGTATTTGAATTATGAAGATGACTTTGTGTTATGCATACGTCAAAAAATATCAAATTTTAAGCCGGGCGCTGGTGGCTCACGCCTGTAATCCTAGCTACTCAGGAGGCTGAGATCTGAGGATCACGGTTCAAAGCCAGCCCGGGCAGGAGAGACCGTGAGACTCTTATCTCCAATAAACCACCAGAAAACCGGAAGTGGCATTGTAGCTCAAGTGGTAGAGCGCTCGCCTTGAGCTCAAGAGCTGAGGGACAGCGCCCAGCCCCAGAGTTCAAGCCCCACGACCGACAAAAAAAAAAAAATCAAATTTTATACATTACAGATGTACAGTTTAACTTAAGCAATTACATTACAATAGTGTTTTTTCCTTAATAATGTGACCAATTTATCAAAATGAACACTAGGAAACTGAAACATGATTGGTCGAGAGGGAGTTGTCAAGAGAAGGGGACACAGACAAATGGAGAGAGGAAAGGTGGGCATATACAGACACTATATTTAAGGTACATATGTGAAAGTGAAACCACATAATTTGAGGATATGCTTGGGTGAATGGAAGGGTGAAATTGTTCAAGATGTATTGTACTTACAAACTCAGTTGTTGAGTTGACACTACTTGTGGTGTATGATTTTTTGGATGAATTGTTGTAGTTGATTGGCCAAAATTTTTTTGAGAAGTTTTGCATCAATATTCATCAAAGAAATGGGTCTATAGTTCTCTTTTTTTTGATGAGTCCCTGCCTGGTTTTGGGATGAGGGTTATGATGGCTTCATAGAATGTGTTCAGTAGTGATCTTTCTCTTTCAATTTCATTGAAGAGTTGGAGGAGTATGGGTGTGAGCTCTGCTTTGAAGGCCTTGTAGAATTCTGCTGTAAAACCATCTGGTCCTGGACTTTTCTTATATGGGAGGTCTCTTATTGCTGTTTCTATTTCAATGCTTGATATCGGCCTGTTAAGATGGTTTAACTCATCTTGGTTTATTTTTGGCATGTCAATATTTGCTAGGAAAAGGTCCATTTCTGCCAAGTTCTCAAACTTATTATCATAAAGTTTTGAGAAATATTCCCTTATAATGTTCTGAATCTTGGTTGTTTCTGTGGTCATGTTTCCATTCTCATCTCTGAGTTTAATTATTTGGGTGTGTTCTCTTCTTTTTCTGATAAGATTTGCTAAGGGTGTGTCAATTTTATTAATTTTTTTGAAGAACCAACTCTTTATTTTGTTGATTCTTTCTGTAGTTTTTTTTTTGGATTCTAATTCATTTAATTCTGATTTAATTTTAATTATTTCTTTCCGTCTGCTGGATTGGGTTTTTCTTGCTGCATTTTTCAAGGACGTTCAGATGTCTCATTAAATTGTTGGTTTCAGATATCTCCAATTTGTTGATATAGCAACTCAGAGCTATATACTTGCCCCTGAGTACTGCCTTTGCTGTGTCCCAGAGGAGCTGGTTATTTGTGTGCTCATTTTTGTTGAATATTATAAACATTTCAATTTCCTTTCTAATCTCTTCCATGACCCACTCATGATTCAGCAGTGTGTTGTTCATCCGCCATGGGTTACCGTACTTACTTTTTGCCGAGTTCATCTATCTAGTGGGGAGAGTGGTGTGTTAAAAAACCCAACAATTAATGTCTTTGTATCTTTTTTGGGATTTGAGGTAAAGTAGTGTTTCTTGGATAAATTTGGGTGGTCCGTTGTTTGGCAAATAGATATTTAGAATTGTAACATCCTCCTGAAGGAGAGATCCCTTAATTAGTTTGTAGCAAACTTCTTTATCTCGTCTCAAGTATTTTAAGTTGAAGTCTATATTAGCTGATATTAAGATTGCAACTCCCATCTGTTTTTGTGGGCCTCTTTGTGGGAGATTTTGTTCCCGCCTTTAACACTGAAAATGTGTTTGTTTTTACCGGCAAGATGTGACTCCTGAAAGCAGCAGATAGAAGGATCTTGCTTTTTTATTTAACTAGACAGTCTATGTCGCTTAATTGGAGAATTAAGTCCGTTAATGTTGAGAGATAGGACTGAGAGGTATTTGGGAGTTCCTGGCATGTTATCCAGCTTCTTTGGGGCTGCGAAAACTGGGTTCTTCCTATGGTTCTTGGATTCTCAGTTTGGGTGAAGTTTCTTGGACTTTACTGTGGTCTTGTTGGTTTTCTATATGTAGGATATCTTTAAGAATATTTGTAGGGCTGTTTTAGTGGAGATGTATTGTTTCAATTTTTCTTTGCTATGGAAGGTTTTTATTTGGCCTTCAGTTATGAGGGAGAGTTTAGCTGGGTACAGTATTCTTGGTTGATAGTTTTTTTCTTTTTAGGGCTAGAACACTAACTTAAGGCAAGCATCAGCCATAGTCTGTATTTGCACAGTCAATAGTCCGCAGATACAATCTAGTTCAACAGATATATCTATTCAACATCAAACAACTATATATTAATGGGCTACGAACTGCAAAGAAGAATTTGGCAAAGCAGAAATTATTAGGTTTAGGGAGAGATGTGGGTAACAATAGGAATAGAGAGATGTAGGAAGGCACAGGGAGGGTTAACTTGAATAATTCCTAATCTCAAAGCAGGAGGTAGGTTGGATAGAATGAAAGTAGAGAGAGAGAGAAAAAAGAAGAAAGTGAAAGGAAAAAAAGAGACCAGAGAAAATAGAAAAGTAAAAATTAAAAATATTATGTAGAAATGACAACGAAATATTCAGAGAAGAACGTGGATATAATGAGAGAAGGGGAGGGGCATAAGGGAGATGTGAAAAACTTATAAATAAAATTACTTAAAATATTATATAGGTATAAAGAGGTAGTACTGCTATTAAGGAATTTAAGTCTAAGGGGTTTTGAATTGAGTAATAAATTTGTGGATTAAGTGTGTACACAATGGGGTATAAGGTCTAATAATTGACTACTGGTTTATCTGAATATGTGCAGAACAACTATTAATTCACATAAAGAAGAACGAAAGAGAAGCAAAGGTGGAAAGAATAAGAAAGAAAGGAAAAGTGATCAGAAGGTCAGTAGAGCTAAACAAAAAACAGAAAACAAATTTGTTTTTAAAAAAGAAATAAAAAAGACAGAAACATACACACACATATAGCCCTAAATTAAAATTTTTAAGAGGAAAAAAAGTTACTAGAAAATTTTTTTTCAAAAAGGTTAAATATTAAAAATTTTAAAAAGTTTTATAAAGTTTTTTTTATAAAAGGCACAAAAAAAAAGGGAAAAAAAGTTCCTTGATTTTTTTGGGAGGGGTAGGTAAAATCCTGTATCTCCCTTGTATCCGTAACCAGTCTCTTGTTGGAGTCTCTGGTCTGTTTGTGGTGTTTGATTTTCCTGTGTCTTGGTTGGTTTCTTAAGTCAGTTTGTTTGAACAGGCAGAAAAATGTTCTGCTTTCCCCAGGATTTTGTGATCCTCCTCCCAGGTTAGTTCAATGGGAGGGAGTTCTGCTTTGAGTATCACAAAAGAAGGAGATGGCTTTTTCCTCAAGTTTGGAGATGATGGGTTGAGGGTAGGTTCTGGGTAGAGTTGAGGCCTTTCAGCAAACAGTAGCTTTTCCTGGGGGCTAGCTTGTGAGAAACTCACAGAGCCCAGCTTGGAGCCACTCTCAGGGTTTATGTTTAGTGAATTTCAATTGTCAATGCTGCTAAAGGGAGTGGCAGCCTCTGGCTCTGATTACCCAGTGAAGAAAGCCACTCCTGGGGCTGGCACCTGAGCTGGGTGATATTTCCCTGGGTGGAGCTGAATCTGGCAGGTCAGGTTAAGTTCTTGTGATCTGCTAAATGATTCTATGTTTATTCCAAGGACTGAGTTGGAGCTAGCAGCTCTGCCGAGCTTTGTCAGTATCCAAGTTGGAGATCTCCCTTTCTCGGGGCGGGGTTAGGGGTGGGGTGGGGTGGTTTTTCCTCCTCTGCTCCTTGAGGAGGATTGAGGACCTGAGGCTTCTACTCATGCCGAGTCTTGATTCCTCGGTTGTCTCTGGTCTGCAAACTACAGGATGAATATGTCTGCTCTTTTCAGTTCTTGCTGGTGTTGAGTAGAATCTGCTTGCCTGCTGCATCTTTCTGGCTCCTTTGTTCCGGACTCTCTGTGTTGCAAGTATGGCAGGTATGGCCACTGCTGCCACCGCTGCCACTGCAGGAGCGGCAGCTGGCAAGTGCTCAGATCTGTTTCCTTGCCTGGACTTTCCCTCTCTGGCCTAACTCTCTGTCCTGTGATGGCACACTTGGTGTGATTCTCTGGCTTAGGACTGTTCACTGGAACTCTAAAATTGCTTTTTATGTGAGAGCTTGTTTAGCCTCCAGTTTCTCCTCCACCATCTTCCTGGAACTCCACTATTTCTTTTATTTATAAAAATTTATGTTGATGCTAAGAAGAAATTGTTGGGTGTACAGTGGAGTTATTGACATTTCCATTTAACCAGACATGTTTTATATATCTTCATGCATGTATTGGCAATTCAATGCAAACATAAAGGGGACCCAAAAAGAAAAAGTTGAAGTAAAACTCTCCCTCTTTGCAAATGATATGATCATGTATTTAAAGAATCCATGGACTCCACTCCAAAATTACACGAGCTAATTCGAAACTTTGGCAATGTAGCAGGTTATAAAATTAACCTTCAAATATCAATGGCTTTTCTTTAGGCCAACAATGAAAAGAGTAGAACTGAAACCAGGAAAGCAGCACTTTTCTAATAGCCTCACAAAAATTGAAACATGTAGGTGTTATCTTAACTAAATAAGTGAAGGACCTCTATGATGAAAACTTTAAAAACCTGAAAAAAGAAATCAAAGCAAATGTAGGAAATGGAAAAACCTGCCATCATCCTGGATTGGAAAGATCAATATCGTTAAAATGGCAATATTTCCAAAGGCTAGCTACAAATTCAATGCGATAACTATTAATTTTCCAACCTCATTCTTTAATGGCATCGAAGAAGCAATCCAAAAATTCGTATGGAACAATAAGACACTCCAAATAGCATAAATGATCCTTATTGGAAAGAACAGTGCAGGAGGAATACCAATACTAAATTTCAAACTCCACTGCAAAGCCATAGTAATCAAAACACCATGGTAATGGCACCAGAACCGGACTGAATACCAATTGAATAGAACTGCAAACCCAGAAATGAACACACAGACCTACAACCACCTAAACCTACATAAGGGAGCTAAAAATAGAGTGGAAGAAAGGCAGCCTCTTCAGTAAATGGTGCTGGCAAAATTGGTTAATCATCCAAAGAAAACTAAATCTAGATTCTTATAGATCACTTTGCACCGGAACCAACTCTAAATTAATCAAAGACCTCACAGTCGAAGCAGACACACTGAAAACATTACCAGCAATAATAGGAGAATCCCCAGATTGCCTTGGCACAGGCTGAAATTTTATTAATAGAGACCCAGAAAAACAAAAAAATAAATAAAGGTTGGACACATGTGATGACATGAATCTGTGGAGCTTCTCTATGGCAAAGACATAGCTAGGAAGATCAATATAAAGCTGGCTGTTGGGAGAAGACCTTTACTACTCATAAAACAGATAAGGGTCTCATATCTAAAATATACTTGGAATGCAAAAAATTAAGTCCTCCTACCAATCTTCAAAGAAAAACTGCTCAATAAATAAGTGAGCTAAATGCTTAAAGAGAAAATTCTCTCATGAGGAAATAAGAATGGCCAATAGACACATGAAGAAAAGCTCAACCTTCATAGCCATACAAGATATGAAGATCCAAACAACATTGAGCTTCCATCTCACCCAATTTAGAATCGCTATAATCAAGAACTCTAATAATAACAGATACTGGAGGGGATACGGCAAGAAGGGTACCCTACTGCATTGTTGGTGGGAGTGAAAATTTGTTCAACCACTTTGGAAAGTTGTATGGAGTTTCCTGTAAAGCTCCACATAGAGCTCCCAAATGATCCACAATCCCACTTTTGGTCATTTCCACAAATGATCACAAAAAAAGACAATGTCGAGATTAGCAGGACAGCTATGTTTATTGCAGCATTATTTACCATAGCTAAATTATGGAAGCAACACAGATGCCCCTCAGTAGATGAATGGATCAGGAAAATGTGGCATATACATAAACAATGTAATTATATGCCTCCATCATAAAGAATGGCATTGCCCCGTTTGTTAGAGAATAGAGACTTGGAAAAATTTATTAAGAGAAGTAAGCCAGTCCTAAAGAAACATAGGTCCTATGGTTTCCCTTATTTGCAATAAGTAGTACATGTGTAGGACAAGCAGAAAAGGCCAAAAGCTTTGTACGTATGACCATATAAGATGATGTTAAGCGAAATGAACCCCAAGATAGAGACACAAAATATATTTTTTCTTACTTTCTATGGTTCGTAATGTATTTATAACGCACCATGTAATTTTTTTGGTTCATTTGTATGTTCCTCGCCTATGGTATAATCCCTGTTAATAAATTTGATGTGGGTGTCATGAATCTTGCAGATAAACTACTCCAACTCAGGGAGCGGAAGGGAAAAAAAAAACAAAATGCTTAAATAAGGATACAGGTTGACCCATTGTAACAGTAAAATATACAAAACACTAGATTGAAAATGAACTTTACCATATTGCATGGGGGAGGGAGGAGTTGGGGAGGTAGGAAGGAAAGGCATGGAAGGGAAAAATCACGGAGGGTAACAATGCTATATAGGAAATCGACTCATTATCTTGCTCATGTAACTGTCACCTCTCTTTACAGTATCTTTAAAACACACAAACCACATGCACACTGTCTCTCACACACAGACACACACAAAGATACATTAATTGTGTGGGAAATCACATACTGAGAGCTCATGCATTTCTCTATCACAGAATTATAATCCAACAATGCACATAAGAGCAAAGGAGATGTTGCCTCCTGATTTCAGGCTGGCAGAGGCATTTCTATTTTCGTATAGGAAAGTAGGGTGGAATTTCCTCAGTTCGTTAAAATTAAGTGAAGATTATTGGCTACATCACAGTAACCATGACCCACCCAGAGAAGACTCTACACAGAATTAGTAGAAATCCTAAGAGTTGGATATCTTCCAGCATATGGAGGAATAGAAACTGAACTTGTCTGGTGAATCCAGTTAACTGCTCTCATTTCCTTCTTCCATATCTTCAATATACATGCTTCCTATTTGGCTCTTGGACGTCACTGGGACATTTTTCTCTTAATGGCTTGTTTTCTTTCTACAAATGTCATCTCAAGATGTACTTACAAAATTTTCTCCAAGTGGGCACTATTCAATGGATAAAAGAATCAAAATACTTTACTTCACCACACTTCAGAAAATAGCACTTTCCATTCTGACGATCTTGAAATTTATTTCTATTTCCATGACATTTGTGTGGGTCTTGTGTTTAAATGTCTTCTGGCTCTCCTTTATTGTCAACTAGACACTGTCCTACTGTAATTTACTAATCATTGAACAATAGTCCCAATCTCAAACTTTGACTCTCATGATTCACAATGATTCCTTTGCATTGTGGTACATATCTTCTCTAAGAAACAGTTATCTGAATAATTATCCCAACTGATCTTATAATCCTAGCAGGAATCAAGATAGATGTAGAAGAATGGCAAATCCTCTTTCAGATGAGTGTATATTTTAACAGGTGTTTGATATTTTAAAAGGGTGTATGGGATTGATTAATTCAGACATCTATAATGTAGAAACCTTTTCCAAATTCGCTTAAAAGTTGGCATGACATATTTTACTTTTCTGATTGCCTATGATGGAGAAAACAAATACCTGAAAATTATGGATTGTGTTGCACACAAAGGTTACATATTTCTATTGATTACTATAAATGATCCTAATCTGTGAAATAGACAGCGAAATCAATGTATTTCCGTTCATGTGTGTCTAGCTACAAAAAGATTTAGAGATGAATATGTTCTACCTATTTTTTTACATTTCACTAAAGAAGTAATTTCATATATGTCGTCACAATTCCTCCCTCCTTCCTTACTTCCCTTCTTCCTTAATTCGAGATTACTCTTGTTTTTCCCCTTTTTTCCTCCCTTCCTTTCTTTATTCTTTCTTCCTCACTCTCGTTTTTCATTAACTCGTTCCTTCCCACTTGCCTCCCTTCCTTAATACTTTCGCTTTCTTTCCCTTTCTCCTTCCTTCCTTGTGTCCTCCATCCTTTCATTACCTTCTTCCTTCCTAACTTCCCTCCTCCGGCTCTGCCTTCTTCTTGCTATCCTGCCTTCTTTCCTTCCTCCCTCTCTTTCATTCCCTACTTCTTCCATGTCTTCCTTCCCTTCTTCTTTCCTTCCATCCCTCCTTCATTCTTCTATCCTTCACTTCTTCCTTCTTTCCCACAGTATAAACCCCATGATAGACAAACAAAAAATAAGGAAGAGAAACATTCGAAACTTTTCTGTGTAATAGTGAAAGTTCTAGTCTTTGTCAGAAGTGCTTCAAAATTATTACTGCCTCATGATGAGGTGACATTATTCGATGGAATTGTATAGAGAGCTTTCCAAATTACAAAATTCAGAATCAATAATCAAAAATTCTCTTCTGAAAGTCTCAAATACATATTACGAATGTGTTTCATATGATGGAGAAGGTTTGAGTTTGTTCCTTTCCTATATATACCTAAATTCTTATGTGTGTTGTACATCCTATCAAGAGACTTCCATGAATCACTTAATGACAGCAGATATTTATCAATGTACAAAGGAATCTGGGAATATTGAGACAGCAACATGGAATCTGGAATTCTGTCTCTCCTCAGAATCTAAAAGTCATATGACTATTTGTCCTGCAATGAAAGTGACAGGACTTACAGAGACTTTCCAAGTCAGTTAGAAAGTTATCTGCTTTTTTCTGATGTTATGCGGAGTCAAGAATCTTGAGTAATGTACCTAATCAACAATTGGGTCTAACTGGAGAACAGTCAAGCAAACAAAATGTGTGATTGAAGGGTACGGGAACTAAAAGCAGGTCTCTCAGTGATAACGTGGACAGAGCCAATTGCCCATTAATTATCATGCCAAAGTTTTTGGATGAAAAAAGAAACCTGAAGAAAGGATTTTTTTCCTAATTTCTAGACCCCTCAAAATAGTTTCATTTCCATGGGAATATGTGCAAGACGTTATTTCGAAAAATGAACTTTACAACATTGACACAGGAGGGGGGTGGGGCAAGTTGGATGGGGAGGGGGAAGGGGAAGTTGAGGTGAGGGAGATGGAAAGAGATGGTAAGGGGAAACAAAGGAGAAGGCAACAATGCTTGATAAGAAATGTACTCATTACCTTGCCCATGTAATTGTATCACCTCTCTATGGTATTTTCACAATAAAAAAGTAATCAATAGGTATATAAACAAAGAAATATTTGAACAAAAATGATTTCAGCATTAATTTGTCAATATTGGCTTGGAAGCTGGTGACTTAGGGAACCCTATGTCTTTTCAATTCATTTATTAATGTAAAGAGAACAGAACCATTTCCACATGTCTGGACATGTACTACAAACCCATCAACATATGTATCTGTAGGGAAAATTATGAGAATTGAAAAGAGTATATGTACCAATACTCCTCTATTTAACGGAATCTTATTATCAAGGTGATGGACAGATGATTAGAATTATACATGTATCAGCGAGTGAGTATATTTCTGGTCATATGTTCTTACCCACAGATCATTTCTCCTATTCTTTTATTCTGCCTGAAATCTCCATCCCCTCCCACCAGTTGTACATTTTATTTCCAACGTGTTGTTTTGTCGGGGATGTTTTTGTTTGGTTTGCTCTTTGGCCTTTGTCTCAGATTTTGATGTTCACCTTTCCGTTTCTAATTCTCATTATCTTACATGTAGTACACAGTGTCACTACCGTGACTACTTGATAAGAAATGTACTTACCTTGCTCATGTAACTGTAACCCTTCTGTACAGTTCTTTCACAATAAAAAAACATAAAATATGGGGAAATAACAGAAAAACACAAGTAAAAAGAAAGAGCTTCGTATAGTACGTTTAAAAAAAGAGCAAGAAAGATAAGCCTACAGTTTCAGTAGCTTGGAGTTCATTTTCCTAGCCTAATCTTCTATAGTCATATGTATATTGCTATTAATGCACATATACCAACTTTTGCAAATAAGAGAAACCATAGAGTCTATATTTCTTTTGTTCTGACCCCTTCAATTCATATGATTGTTTCCAAGTCTTTCCATGTCCTTAATATTGGGATTATGTCATTCTTTATTATAGAAACCTAGGAATCCATTATGAATACACAGCAGATTTTCTTGATCCATTAATCAATTCTCAGGCATCTGGGGTGGTTCCCTGTTTTCCCTATGGTAAATAATGTTGCAATGATCATGACTTTGACATTCTAAAGGGATGCGGTGAAATCTCAATGGTGAAGTGATTTGCATTGATTTTATTTTCAGTGCTGTTGAGCCTTTCTACATATTTCTTTTGGTCATTCTCAATTCCTCATCAATGATACCTTTCTCTAAACATTTACACTTCTTATAATACGGTGGCTTTATTGTTTCAAAGTTTTGGGGGAAAATCAACTTTTTGAATTTTCATTATATTTCAGTTAAGAATGTTTTATGTTTCAAGGCTAGTAAAGAACTACTCCCAGTCTTTTAGCTTTCTATTTACCTACTTAACTAGGCCCTTGTCATGAAGAAGTCCTGCAGGTTCAAGCATTGCCATTGTCTAACCTTAATATTTTTGATGCATTTAGGAATCTATATCAAACTCCTCAAGGAGGCCAAGTATTTCTCATATTCCTTCCATTACGAATATTTTCCTTTACCTCAGATCTTTGATTCATTTGGAATTGATGGTGACACAGGGTGATATAAAAGGATGTAACATTAATTTTTTATGTATTTAACCAATTTTTCCAGAATTGGTTATAGAATATTGCTTATTCATTTTCAGCATTTTTCCTGCTTAAGTTTGAACTTGCCAAATAAAGGTACCTATTTTTTTTTTACTAGTGACACTTAAATTCTAGATACCATGGTATATATCCAGTTTCAATCTAATCTAAGATTTCAATAGCTTAGCAGCTATGCACATATAAACATACAAGATTAGATTAAGCAAAATAAACTCCAAAGTATGGAAAAAAAGAGGTCCTTCATTGTTGCTATTTTTCTTAAAATACTGTAAAGAACTATTTCTCTTTTTCTTGTATTTTAACTTTATTTTCCATAGGGTTTCTTCCTTGCTGCAACTCTATTTGATTTTGGTAGACTGTGGTTTATGCACATTAATCTATGTAGGTCATGGAAGGGGAACATCAAAATCTTGAGAGAGAGGGCATAGAATTAACCAATGACACAATATTCCTCAGAGGGCAACGTGTTGGAAATGGCTTTTACAATCAGGGAAAGGTAGATTTGAGGCAAAATAAGTGTGAGAAAAATGAGGGATATGGCAACATATCACAAGAAAACAATTCATTGCCTTACATATATAATAATCACTCTGTACATCACCTTGACAATAAGATTTAACTAAAAAGAAGAGCATTGTTATATACACTTCTCTTAATTTTCTTAAGTTTACACATGAATATGTATTGTATTCCTTATACACACATGTGTTGATAGTTTGGGTCTCTTTACATCCCTGCTGAAGTAGAAAAAGCACAGGTTTCCCTGAGTCTACAGGTTCCAAACTATCCTTCACAAATTAATGCTGAATTCATTCCTGCTTTCTATTTCGAGAGAAAACCAATATATCTATCTATCTATCTATCTATCTATCTATATATATGTATATTATATATAAATATATTATATATATATATATTATATATATACATATATGTCAAATTACACAATAGGTGCACAAAAGTGACCATAATCAGAAACTGTCCGATTTCATTACAAATAATTATAAGCCAAATTCTGAAATGTTTAACTCCCTCATCTATCCCCAAATAATTTAACTCCACTGATTTCATAGAAATCCAACCAACAATTTTTGACAAGGTGGATTTTCCTAAAATATGCATCAAAGAGTATTCCATTTTCCATCAGGAATTGTGTGGACAACAGTGCCAAATTAACTATAAATATGTGTATATAAATATATAAATACGTGTATAAATATATAAATACGTGTATAGGTGTGACAAGTTTCAAACAACTTGACAATGAAGATAAAGTCATCGATATGGTTCCATGAAAGTGCCTTGTGTTGTACTCAACAGTCACAGCACACTCTTCTTGTAACATTTTATAAGTATATTTTGAAATTACTAAAATGCATATCCTCTTGCCCTATAATTATGACATTCTATGCTCAATCATAAACTATCTTCACCAAATGCATTTTGTGCACCTATTGTTGCTTGCCACAGGCTTTGGAAAGTACACATAGTGTCCTTCAGGTGAGATTACACATGGAAATCATTGAGATGGATGAGGATCTTGTATAGTAAAACATATAATTCAGAATTTTGGTTGAAAAATCCCGTCGAAATTTTCATGGCCATTCTATATGGAATTGATGTAAGATTAGTATAAGGGATAATGTATCATTACAATTTTGTTAAAGATTTATTGGGCTCTGCAATTATTACAATGAATGAAATGGAAGTTTATATTCACCAGAAAACAAGGACAGTGAAAAAATTAAGTACAATTTGTTATCTCTGGGGAAGCATGCACATTTGGACTTAAAAGTTGAAGTTTCCATACTCCTACCTTACCAAATCTATGAGAAAACTGACGTGGTGAATTGCAATAAAGATACAAACAACTGGATTTAATTCCGGATTCAAGGAAAACAATGTGAACTCTAATAAAATTTATTTTATTTTGTTGATGGAGCTTCACAATGTATTTATAAATTTAAAATATAGGTAAAGCAATGAGAAATGGCTTCAACTCATATTTTGTTCATTGAATTATTCCTGTAAAGTAGCAAGGTAAAACAATATTATTTTTCTTTCTGTGAAAAATACCCGAGTATATATTTCTGTATTCTGCCTATAAAGAACAAAAAACAATCGCATGAAAGAAAAAAAAAAAAACATTTGAATACATATCTTAGGGTTCATTTCGCTAACATCACCTTATCTCAAATTTTCTGCTTGACTCAGACTTAAACTAGATATTGCAAATAAGGGAAACCATGGGACCTATGATTCTTTGGGCTTGGCTTACTTCACTTAATATAAGATTATTTCTTTGTTGCGTTGTATGTCCCTCCTCCACAGTACAACTCCTGCTTTCACTGTATTTGATGTCTGTATAATTTGTGGAGGGGAAGGGAAAAAACAAGTCGTTTAAAAGAGGGTACAGGTGGACCCATTGCAACAATGAGAAATACAAATCATCATGTCGAAAACGAACTTTACAACTTTGGTGGGTGGGGGGCGGGGAGGATTGGGGGGATGGAAAGGGATGGGAAGGGGAAACAAAGGAGAAGGCTACAATGTGTGATAAGAAATGTACTCATTATCTTGCCCATGTAATTGTAACCCCTCTGTACAGTATTCTCACAATAAAAAATAAATAAAAATTAAAAAGAGAAAAGACAAACAAAACAAAACAAAACAAAAAAAAAGAAAGAAAAGAAGAAGGAAATTGAGTAGTGGTTGGAGAGAAATGCAAAAACTAATAATAGCAATTATTGTCAAAAGCTTTCACGTTTCTTTTCACTTTCATTTCATTCAAACTTTGTCACTGGATGCACAACTTCTCAAAATTACACTTCAACACTGTTTACCAAAACATTCAAAGTTTGTTGAACATTTGATGTTCGACAATTGTCAATCTATTTCTATAATTATTATGGTCCAGTTCTTCAAACCTTACTCTAAAGTTTTCATTCAGGCTCAGTTATTTATTGGCACAGGTTCTGAAATCTATCTCTTATGAAATATTTATGAATATGTTATTCATACAGGAAAATTAGAAGGCTTCCTTCAATTGTTGTAGAGGGAAGAAAATCTACTGTGGTTATACTATATTACTTTATTGCCATGAGCATAAATCAACATGTTAGTTTGATCTCCATTTCAATATTTGTGAAGGAATGCATAAAAACAAAGCACAAAGTGTAATTATTTCATACATGTATCCTACCAAAGGTACATGCTTAAATTTAAGCAAGTAAATACTTTCAGGTACAATTTACAAGCAATGTGACATCACTCGAATAAATAAACTCTTTTTACATTCGTATATGTGGACAAAACCATTACCATTATGCAGTAACAGTCACATTGTGAAGTTGAAGTAAATATCTTCTCCAGGCAAAAAATATGTAATGTCACCAGTCAGTATGATCATGGAAACATAGGACTTTCATATGAACATGGAAATGATTGTCATTAATTTACATTACCATTTCATTGTTAAGAATATTTTCTCAAATATGTATGACTTTGAGAATTCTATGCCAGAGGCATACCAACATTTGGAACACTTGCCTGGGACTGAGCCCAAGGTAAGAGGCTTGAAAGCAAAGACCCAATCATGGTTTCAATCCTCTTTACCAAGGAAGAAATATAAAAAATATATTGTACAACCTGTGACTAAAGTTTATCATGATTGTGTAAAATCAAGTATTGAAAGCTGGCAAGTCTCCTGAGTTTTAAATTCCAAAAATCATAATAATGTGCCCTGCTTCACCTTACGGGTGCTGAAACAAAGTAGGGAAAAATTGTGACACAATTTCAGTTTGTACACACACACCCACACCTACACACAGAAACACATACACAAAGATTTACAAATAGATACATCACAAAAATATCTGATCATCAACAGAAATCTTCTTACAGGTGTATAATTACAAAGACAGGGTTGGTTAAAACCTTAGACATTAGCAAGTAACCTAGTCTCCTACATTGCCATAGATTCTCTTATCAATTCACAGAATTCTTGTTTCATTCACTTTTAGAATCCAAAATAATTATGCTTCCATAAGTAAGATATATTAGTGTAAGAGAACAGGATTAGTATTATCATCGAGTTACATTCAGTGTTAAACAACCGAGGAAGTTAGATAAATATCACTGCCCCTCAAACAGAAAAGAGAAAATTTTCAAAGAGAAAATTCAAAACAGTCCAAATAGAGAGTGAATAAAATCTAAATGACCCTTATTTCATTTAAATTAATTCAAAAATTCTGGAAATACCCATGAGTATGGGGCATTGTTGATACACATTGCATTCCTTTTCTGTCTCTGGTTTTTGTTGGAGGCTTTCATTGGGCTTGAACTCTGGGCTTTGGTGCAAGACCAGGTCTCTTCCCATCAAGACGAATGCTCTACCAAATGGAGCAACAATTCCACTTCCAATTCTGAGGTGATGAATTAGTGATGAGAGCCTCATAGAGGCTCCTGAAGGGCTACCATGAAACCTGTTTCTAAGATATCAGCCTCCTACAGGGTTCTAAGTGACTTGTATCAGGCATATTTTCTCTGATATCCATACTGTGTTGATGGCATTTTTTGCTTGTTTGTTATATTCTTTCATGCACACTGGAGGCCTACAAGTAACCATGATTTTCCTCAAGGATAATTCTCTATAATATTCCATTTTGAGGTGCTTTATTCCCTAAATGAAGCTCAGAAAAATCCTTGACTTTATTGATTTGTAACATGAGCCTCATGTGTAAAACACTTGAGATGCTAGAATTAACTGCATTGTCATCTGGCCTGGCTTGTGTGGTTTTCGACCACAAAATCATGTCCCATGTACTGTACATTTTCGTTTGCATGAAGAAAGATGCTAATCAGTTGATCAAATACTAAATTGATCTGTACATTTTGAAAATCGCATGTGATTTAGAACTCTCAATAATCTTCATGAATAAGAATATTATCATCCTTTGTAAGGATGAATTTTTCCAATAGTGTTAGTCGCCTCAAGTAGCACTTTCTTCACACTCTAAACTGCCAAGTAATCCTTCAGACAACATTGCAATAGATTTGACATACAGCTGACAATCAAACACATTTTCTCTAAATTACTTATTACCTTTTCAGGTAGGAATACATGAGGCCCCACCATGATGACCAGCTTACATAGAAATAATTTGATAGTAAGTTGAAAAAGCTCGTTTTTTTTTTTTCAGTACTGACCACAGAGGAAATAGTTGAAAACATCAATGAATCTAGAATCCATTGTCTCACTTACAAAAGGATGAGGGCCAATATTGGCAAGCAACACAAATCACAGGATTCCAAATGGAACAAATGCATATGAAGAATACCTGGCAAGCCCAATTACAGTTCATTTTTTTCCTGTATTTGTTCGTTGCCATGTGAGTAAGAGAGAGTTCTTTTTTTAATTATTTTATTTTATTTTTTGTGAACATACTGTACAGAGGGGTTACAATTACATAGGCAAGATAATGAGTACATTTCTTTTCAAGCATTGCAGCCTCCTCCTTTGTTTACCCTTCACATCCCTTCCCAGCATCCAGAGAGAATTCTTATTTTATCATTCCATAAATTCAAAAATACAATCTATTCTGGGACTACATAAGGACAAGCATATTTCAGCAGTTACAATTCTTTAAGCAATCTCATAGATACTCTCACTCAGAGATACAATAACTTTGAAGTTGTACATTTATTTTGATTTTCCTATCTTCAAAATATTGAATGTTTTCATATTTCATACAGGAATGTCAAATTAGAAATCCATATATGTATAGGTGGTTTAACATTCACTCTAAATTCATTTAGTTAATATAGATCTACATAATATAGAGCTACTTAATCAATTTCAGGATGAAGACATAGTACCCACCCACATGTGAATACTTTGATTAATTACCAGTTGAACATACTCCCATGCACAATTTCACAACTGATGAGATGAGTGAATCCTGAAACCATGAAAATGGGAACAAAAATATTTGTCTGACATATCACTGTCATCTACTACTTCCCTGACTGAAATTGATTATAACAGAATGAGAAAAAAAGAAATAAAAAGAAAAATATAAACACACACAAGAATGAGGAGAACATTAAGATAAGGTAATTCTGATTTGAAGTAGTTTGGGTGATGACATTTTTATTGGTCCCAGTGAAAACATACTTGATGTTTGTCACTAATCACGGAGTCACCAGATCATAGAGAAATTCAAAACTTACACTATAGTGAGGAAAATGTATGGGTTTGGAGACCAGAAAGTTTATTCATTTATCCTATTTCTTTACTTTCGATTTTGACAGAGGATAGGGTGTCCTAGTAAAAACACCAGTGAATATACAGCAGGCATGTGAATCCAGAGCCCATTGTGCCTCAGCAGGTTCACTGGTATGAACAGACACAAGTATTCCAAAATACACATCAACAGTACTAGGAGTTCTCAATACCAATTCCATATGTGCAGTAGCAGTATCACCAAAACTGACAGACACAAAGACCCGAGGATACACATTCACAGTGCCAGGTGCTCCTAGTAAAGATGACGCATATGCCTGAACAGGCCAGCTCAAGTTTACAGACCCAAGGGCTCCAGAGTAAAATTCCCAGTCCTGTACTTCAAGTTGAAGGCCCAAAGTTGAAGGTCCAAGCCCTGATTTCAATCCTCAGACCCAGATTTCAAGGACCTGGGTGCCAATGAAACTACCAGCCCATGAGTTCATGTCCCAGGCTTTGAGTTCAAGACCAAGGTTGTGAGGTTCATGCTCCAGGCTTTGAGTTCAAGGCCAGGTTGTGAGTTTAGTTCCCAGGCCCAGTTTCAGGCCCTGCTATGGGTTCAAGTCCTAGGTAGACAGTTCAAGGTCCAAGCACACAGCTTGAGGCCTGGGTTTTGAGTTGAAAGTCCAAGCCTTGAGTTCAAATCACAGGCCCAAACTTCAAGGTCCATGTTCTCAATTCAAATGCCACACTGAGAGTTCATGGCTCAGGCTCTGAGTTCAATTCCCAGGTTTTAAGTTCAATATCCAGGCCGAAAGTTCCGTCTATGAGTTCAAATAATAAGCTTTGAGTTAAATAGCATAGCTAAGAGTTTAAGATCCAGGCCAGGAGTTCAAATCCCAAGCCAATGGTTCAAGATGCAGGCCAGGAATTCAAATCCCAGGTCAAGAATTCATGTACCAGGCCATGAGTAAAAATCCCCAGCTGAGAATTGAAGTCACAGATGCTCAGTTCAAGGCCCAGTACTTGAGTTGAAGGTTTATGGCCACTGTTTAAATTACAGGTCATAAGTTCTGGATCCAGGCGCTGAGTTTAATGCCCAGGATCTAAGTTCAAATCCCAAGCCTGGGTCAAGGCCCAGGCTGTGAATTTAAGTTCTAGGACCCATGTTTAAGTCCCTGGTACCCTCTTCCTCCTACAGTTCAACATTGAGCGCTCAAGGACCAAGCTGTGAGTTGAAGGCCAAGTCTTTGAGTTCAAAACCCAGACCCAGAGTTTCAGGCCCAGTCTATGAGTTCAAGTTCCAGATTCTAATTCAAGTCTGAGGCACACAGTACAATGGCCAGATTCCAAATTAAATGCCAAAGCATTGAATTCAAGGCTCAGTCCAGACTTAGGAATAAAGCTCAGATTGTGAGATAAAGGCCCACACTATCATTTCAAGACTCAGGTTGTGAGTTCAAGGCCCAGGCCCAGAGTTTCAGTCCAAATATGATTTCTATTCCTAGGCCCCAAGTTCAAGGCTCAGGCACCATGTTCAAAGCCTGGGTTATGAGTTTAAAGCCCAGGCAGGATTTCCAATCCCAAGGTGCAAGTTCATGGTCCATGCAACATTTCAAGTACCACCTCATGAGCTCAAGCACCAGGCTGTGCATTGAATTCCCAGGCACTGAAGTTAAGGATAAGCCATGAGGTGAAGTTCTAGATCCTACTTTTAAAGCCCAGGTCAAGTTCATGTCCCAGGCTTTGTTACCATCCCTTGCCCCATGTTCAGATTGCACACTGTGAGTTCAAGGCCTGAACACTCAGTACAAGGTCCAGGCAAGGTCTAGTTCAAATCCCAGGTTGTGAGTTCAAGGTCCAGCATGGGAGTTCCAGTCCAAAGCCTGAGTTCAACTACCAAGCTCCAAGTTCAAGTTTCAAGACCAATTCATTTCCTGTGCTGTGTTAACATCCCTGGCCCCATGTTCTAACTGCATACTGCAAGTTCCAGTCCCAACACCGAGTTCAATTCTCAAGGTCGAATTCCAGGCCCCTAGTTCAAGGCCCAGGACACAAGTTAAATTCCAGGGATTTGCCTTTAAGACCCATGTCCTGATTGCAAGTCCCAGGCTGATAGTTCAAGACCCAAGGCCCAAGTTCATTGCTTATGATTCAAACTCAAGTCCCCGCCACTGAGTTCAAGATTAAGTTCCTGAGTTCAAGGATTAGGTCAGAATTTCAAGGCTCAGACTTCCAGTCTTAGTTTCCAAATTCAGGTCTAAGGCCCTGAGTTCAAGGACCAGGTTAGAAGCTGAAGGCTCAGGGCCTGAGTTAAAGGCTTAACCTGGGAATTCAAGTCCTAGGTGGCGAGTTCAATGCTGCGGTCCTGAGTTTAGGTTCCCTGCTGAAAGTTCAAGTCCTTGGCCCAAATTCAAAGCCCAGCAGAAAGTTGAATACCTAGGTCCCAACTTCAAAGCCAAGTCTGTGAATTCAAATCTGAAGCTTTGAATTCAAGTCCTAGGCCCTGAGATCAAGACTTAGGGTAAGAGTTTAAGTCCCAGGCCCTGAGTTTAAAGTTCTGGGCACAATCCAAGTCCCAGGTCCTGATTTCAAGGCCCAGGCATGAGTTCAAGTTCCAGGCTGTGAGTTTATATCCCCTGTTCCCACTTCCAGCATAAATTCAAGGTGCAGGGTCCCAATCAAATAACACATTTTGGGTGGAAGGCCCAAGGTGTGAGCTCAAGGTTCAGTGTGTGAATTCAATGCCTAGGCCTATACCTTCAGGCCCACAAATAAGTTCTAATCCCAGAGCCCAGTTAAAGGCCTAGAATCCCAGTTCAAATGCTGTTTTGAATGCTAGTCCAAGGCCTTGAATTTAGTCCCAGTCCAAGTGTACAAGTCCAAGGCCATGAGTAAAAAATATCTGGTCCCAATTAAAATTGTATGCTCAGAGATCAAGGTCCAGGAAACCAGTTAAATTCCAGACCATATGTTCAAGTCCAAAGCTGTAAGTTCAAGGGTGATAGCAAAATTTCAAGCCCAAATATGAATTCAAGTCCCAGGACCCCAGTTCAAGTCCCGAGCACAGTTTTCAAGGTCCAGTGCTCCAGGTCAATCTCAGACCCTGACATTAAGGCCCAACCCAAGATTTAGTCTGCTGCAGACTAATATCCAGGAGGTAATTCAAGGCCCAGGCACTACTGTCAAGGCCCATCCTGAGTTCAAGGGCCAAGCCATTGGTTCAAGACCCAGACAGCAAGTTATACTCCCAGGTCCTGAGTACAGGTTCCAAGCCATGAGTTAAAGTCCCAGGACTGCAATTCAAAGAGCAGTCCACAAGTAAAATGTCCAGGCCTCATATTCAAGACCTATTTGTTACTTCTGCCTAGACAGCAATATACATTGTATATTTCATAAGCCACAAATCAAGCTTTAATTTTTACTATTTTCTTCCCTTCTTCATTTCTTTATTTTCCTACTGATAGCTAGGAACAAGTTGAAAATGCTATCTTTAGTAAACAAACTGGTTGCATCATTTGAACATTAGGAAATTTCTCATGTTCATAAATGGTGCCTGCTGAAAAGTGATCATAACAAATTACAAAAATAAATCTTAATGGTGCTACTTTACTAAAGCAAATTGACTCGGGTTAAGTTTGAATGCTGTCTATACATAAATTTTTCATGTTCATTCTCTTACTCCATTCTGACACAAAGTTGTTCATATTGTTGTAAGGGTAGAGTTTGTCTCAGAATGACAGTGTTTATTTTTATATACAGGAATGGCAATTAGCAATATGTTTACTAAAAAGTAGTTTCACAAGATATTTTCAGAATGTATTCAACTTATGGCAAAAATATTCCTCTGCCTTACTTCATGTGGTTCACCTTTATGTCTTTTTATATCTCTTTAATTCATACCTTAGATACATATTCATGTAAAATACTAGTAAAATGGGCTAAGATTTCTCAAAGCAACTACTTGCAAACATAAACAGAGCAAGAAAAAGACAAGATCCCCAGAATGGTTGTCTCATATCTCATATACATATATGTATACACACACACACACACACACACACACACACACACACACACACACACACATATACAGGCATATATACAAATATTAACTTTGGTATATAACACAAAACAAAAGTATTTACTCTATAAAGAAATATTAGTGAATGTGTGGGTTTATATACATACATGTAGGTTTATGTATTTGGGTTCCACATAATAGGAAGAATTTGCATATTTCCTAGAATATAACTTGTTTATAGCATTTTCAATTAAAGCTTTGGCTGACAGATCTATCCAGAAAACATGAAATCAAATTATGTATTATTAAAATAGGTATATTCAAAGTTCTAAAAAGTGAAATCAACATGTGTAATGACGTATAGAAGGTGGTCCATTGTATTTGTAACTATTCTAGTATTGGTAGATTCGCTAGCCATAGTTTTCATAAATACCAAGTAATTTTTTAAAAAAATCTCCTACCCAATATTTTAGAGTCAGATTCAAGGAACTTTGGGATTAGAGAGACTTAAGCCAATTGGTAGTATGTATTACTCAGTGGCAAGTTCCCTCATTAAATATCTAGTGTATGTGAACAAAGTACTGAAAATATAAGTACTTGTTATTAAAATAATAAGGAATGGATAATGTTGATTGCCAAATCTCCCTGTTTGGAATTGCTCTTTTGTGAACCTGAAGAACTGAAGAATTTGAATATGGCTATGTGTCAAACAATAGAATATGGTTTAACACAATTCTAACAAAACCACGAAGGGAGAAAAGTATTTAAAGCCATGATTTGTCTTTAAATGGAGAATCAGGCGAAATCCTTGAGCAAAAACAAAAACATGGACACTAAGCAACTGATAAAGGATGGTATAGAAGTGCTTGCTATCAGATTAAGCAGGGCAGGAGCCCTCTCTGAAGTAGATAGAAAAGATTCCCTTGGGAAGGCTTCTCAGGAGTAAAAATGAGGTTTTGTGACTATTGTGGATGTGTTCATCATTCTTGTGATAGGACAAATCAAGTTCATGCAAGAATCAGGATCTCTGGACTTCCAGATCAACATGTGTTTCTGACAATTAAGTGAAAATCTAGGACAACATCCAACTTCTTATATTCTTCATGAAGTAGAATTCAATTCAACTATATTAAAATTCAGTAATTTGATCAGTAGATGGATTTATCCCTGTTATTGACTAGCCTGCAATTTGATCCTCATTCTAATTCCTTTTACTAGCCAGTCCTGATTTCACTATCTCTGTTGTGTAGGCTACTGCATTTGTAAGCTACTGCATATAAGATACTTTTTGTTAACACCATTTTCAATGGATGTAATAGAGATAAAATTAGACTTCATTTGAAATCACTAAGCACATTTTACAGATGGAGTAAGCTTCAGCTGGTTTTCTTCATTTAAGAAGCCTACTGATAGATACAATTACTAATAATTCATGCACATTTTATATGTTGGTAAAATAAATTTGATAGGACAGGGTCTCATGAAGAACCAAAAATCACTGAAGTTTTATTCTAGTAAATAGCATTCAAGGATTCATGAATAAATAGAATATGTTCTAACAGTAATCGAGCAAAAGGTGCACACAGGATAAGTAACAAAGAAAATGATTCAATGAACGTTTTCCTTCATGGCACTATTAGAGCTGGAATGTCATGGACCAATCTGATAAACTATTCAAAAATGGTTTCTCACAAATAAGTATTCTGAGGTAAACATCTATGAATTGTTTGATGATAAAGAAATTATGGTACCTCTGAAATTGAGGAGTTCATACAAATTTCAATGACTATACTGGCTTTAATTACTTTGTCCAGGCGTTTTGTACCTGGACAACAGCCAAACACAGAATCAGAAAATGTGAATATTGGTAAATGCTTTGCTCACCACAAACAGGCTTCCATTTTCCTGACATGAACACTTATGCAAATGTGTAGAAATTTATAAAAATGGATGTTTCTTGACTTATGTTGGCGACTGTCTGGAAGGGCAGACATATTCAATCTCTGTATATAGTCTCACATTTTTCCATTTTAATATGCTTTGTGAAACATTTCTCCTTATATTGATTCCTTGGTCTTTCTACAGTCTCTCCACAATCCAATAGGAATAGAAATTGCTTATGGTAACCCATAGACTCTCTTTTCCAGTATTCAAGTAAGTATTAGTTTTGAATAAAGTTCAAGAATTGTACTCATGTTAATTTTTTCTGCAAATATTGCAGCCAATATTTTATATTCTTCAATAGGAAAAATACTAATGACCAAATATGCACATCATCAGAAACAACCTGTTTTCAAAACCAGCATATGTGGTGATCATCATCTGTACTTAGATATCTAACCTATACTCTAACTACACTGTTCTTCTTTCTATCACAAGGTAAAACTTCATAAAATATGCTTTGAAGAACACCCTAATTAGCAACAGGAATAGTTCCACAGTATTATTTATTCATGGGAAATACTATTTGAAAACAAATTGTAATTTCAGAAAAAAAGATAAGCATCCGGTTTGTATGAACAATGAAATACCTTATGTGGGAAACAAGTAGTAATTAGTGCTTTCAACTCATGTGCAAAATTGTTAAAATTGGTATAACCTTGGGAAGCATGTGCTTCTGGCACATCCTGTACTTTCAAAATATGCAGGTAATAGAGTGTTTTAGTGTTTATCCTAATTGTATATTTGAAGGTGTAATTTTTCGTTGACAAGTAAGAAAAAATGATCAATAGCATTTTTTTCGAAAATTCTCATGAAGAAACATTTTGAAAAAATAAGATTGCATTGATCTCAAGAAAACGATATCTAGTATTTATTTTTCCATCTGCTCAATGAAAGACATAGAAAGATTTCCTTGACTAACTTCCTTCTTCATATTTCATGCATTTTGTTTGTTGGTATATTTTGTTAATATTCAATAAGTAAATGCCATTGCAAACTTATTAGGATTGTCCCTTCCAAATGATCAATACAAGTAGATCATTTGCAATAATTGGCATATGTATATAGTAATATTATTAGATAAGCAGAAAAGCTCAAACGTGATACATATTGATAAATTATAGATAGATTGATAGATCATAGAGAGAGAGATAGTTAATGTAATACTACATAAAATGATTTTACATGAAATGAAAAAAAGATATGGACAGAAGCTGTTTTTCTTTGTTTTCCTTGAGTTTCATATACTACATGAATTTTGTTGTTGTTTCCACTTTACGTTCTTCCTCCTATGGTATATTCTTGTCACTACATTTGATTTTTTTTATTTATTTTCTATATGAATTGGTCCAATTTTCGAGAAGAAGGAGAAAAAGAACAAGAACAAAATATGACCCATTCAAATAATGATACTCACAGGACACTCTATTGGAAATGAACTTCACCACATTGGGATGGAAAAAGAGTATTGTAGGTGGAGGGGGAAATGTTAGTGGGAAAAAAACAACAACAAAGGATGAGGTAACAATGCTCCACAAAAAATACACTCATTACTGACATAAATGTAACTCTTCTGTACAGCATCTTTTCACGACAACATTTTAAAAAGGACAAAAATAGCACCACAAAACAAAAATGAACTAATTATGGCATCCAAATTCCTTATTACTCTATTTCATAGAGGTAGCTTTATCACATACGACAATTTTTGCATTGTGAGATTTTTCTTCTTTTTGAGTTCTCAAAGGAAAATAGCCTTTCCTGAAAGGAACAGAAAATATGACCAGGATTTAAGAGAATATACCGGGTGATGTTAGACTGCATTATTCCCTAATGGCAAGTTGAACAAAACGTATTAAGGAATGATGATCTTTGTTTTCTATTCTCAAGGGTGGAATTCTATTGATTTAGGCAGAAAATTGAAAAGCAATTAAACTAAAACTAAAATGAAATATGTTTACTTCATGCTTATTGATATTCAGAATGACTACTCACAAAAATTTCTTGTCAAATATATTCTACTTTGAAGAAGACAAGCATCATGAAATTAGAAG
The DNA here is from genome assembly GCF_024711535.1 of Dipodomys merriami. Classification (NCBI taxonomy): domain Eukaryota; kingdom Metazoa; phylum Chordata; class Mammalia; order Rodentia; family Heteromyidae; genus Dipodomys; species Dipodomys merriami. The sequence goes on along the minus strand of NW_027203159.1, from coordinate 8,495,601 downwards.
TATACATTGTGGTTTGGAAATGAAAGCGTCCAAATTAGAAAGAAAAAAAAAGGAAAAGGAAACTAACTAACAACAACCCCCCCCCACACACACTTTTATTGTATTGCAATGTCCAGCCAAAAGAAGGTATAGTTTATCAATTTAATTATTAGTAGTAATTCATTAAGTAACAAGAAAATGAAGTAACTTACAGTTAGTGTTAAAAATGGGATTTGTATTTGGCTAAATTGACTTCTCAGCAACTTAGCTTTTTATACCATATTTTTTGGTGGTTTTGGGGGATAGAAGTGTAACTTGCCAACAGTTGTAACAGGATGTGGAATTTTTCCTAAAATTTATGTATCTCACCATATCAACACCTAAAATACATTTACATGTTACTGGGTTCAATAGAGTTTTTGACAAATCACATTATTAAAATATAAAGCATATCTTCTCTTTGAAGCTCCTTCAACAATATGAGTAACTACTAAAATCTAAAACTGCACACTGCATTAACCAGTTTACTTAGTGATCACCTGTGATAGAATGACTCTCTCAAAACTATGGCAGTAGTCTATTCTTGTCTAAAAGTTTTCTTGAAAGTTCTAGTTCAAAAGACAGTGGGAATTCCTGTGTTTGGGGCATACAAATCCATTTGAAATTTCTGTAAAATATAAAATTTTGTAAAGATTTATTTAGTGCTAAAAAGTAATTCCTGAATTTGAGAATACTATTCATTGGTAACAACACAATATTTATATATTTTCTGTGCAAAAGACCTTAATATACTCTATGTAATCAGGAAATAACTGGCACGTATATTCACCTGGATTGCTATAGATCCAAAATTCTGAAAATAGCACTTGTCTGGGGCTGGGAAGTTGGCTCAGTTGTATAGAGTGCTTGCCTTGCATGTATGAGGCTGTGGGTTCGATTGCTCACCACAAAATTAGCAGAAAAAGTCAGATGTGGTTTTGTTGCTGCAGTGCTAGAGCACTATTCTTGAGCTGAGGATTTGAAGGACAGTGCTCAGACCCAGAGTTCAGGCACCATAACCAAAAACATAAAATCAAAAAACCTCGTGTACATCACAATGTTATGCGATGTATATTCTGTGATGAGAAAACGAAGATGAATTGATTCAAGAATTGTATCAATGGGCTTGGAAGGTGGTTCAGTGGTAGAGTGCTTGTCTTGCATGCCTAGCCCCTGGGTTCGATTCCTCAGCACCACATAAGCAAAAAGAAAAAAGCCGATGTGGCGCTGTGGCTCAAGTGGTAGAGCGCTAGCCTTGAGCTGAAGAGCTGAGGGACAGCGCCCAGGCCCAGACTTCAGGCCCCACGACTGGACTCCCCACCCCAAAAAAGAATTGTATCAACTTACAAAAAATTATGAAGTCACATGATTTTAAAAATCTTCAATATAAGTACAAAAGGCATGCCTTGCATAATTCTGCCCTATGTTTAAACAAAGAACTGCTTTATTATCTATTAGAATTGTGCAATGTTTGTAAAGTAGTAACAGTCAAGGTATGTAGTGATAATAAGGAAAGCTATAGAATGATGTAGAATTAATTATAATTTCATAAATATATGAATGTCAAATGTGAATATTGCATTCAACAGCACAATGTGAGGAGCTTCTTTTGGGGGGGGAAGGGGTCCAGTCGTGGGGCCTGAACTCTGGGCCTGGGTGCTGTCCCTCAGCTTTTCAGGTCAAAGCTAGCGCTCTACCACTTGAGCAATAGAGCCACTTCCAACTTTTTACTTTTTGCTTATGGAGTGCTGAGGAATCGAACCCAGGGCCTCATGAATGCAAGGCAATCGCTCTACCATTGAGCCACCTTCCCAGCCCAATGTGAGGAGTTTCTAAAGACTGAATCCTGTTTAAAATTAGTTTCCACATATCTGTATCTTCATACCTGTACTGAAAGGGAACATCTATATTTTTAAACCCTGTATATGCTAGAGAACTTAGTGGTTATCCTAATTGAATGATAAGAAAGTATTTTAGGCAGGAAACGTGAAAATGGTTTATTTTAAATATTATTTCAATTTGCCATATATTACATATTTATGCTTTGGTTAATCCTATTACAAGCATGGGAATACCTCTGCTTCCCTAAATAATGTAAGAAAAATTTTGTTGTTGCAACTGAGGAGGCATAAGTTGAAACAAGATTGCACCAGATCAAACCAAATAATTCAGAAACATACATAAGAGAAAATTACAGGAAGAAACTGGAAGAACATAGCAACTGTTGAGTATACACACATTAACACTATATTCTCTTTACACAAATATCTAGAATATTATTATACTTCCCTCCTAAAAGAAGTATAATTTGAGCTGACAATTATTTTCAAAATGAGGTTAAAATATTTTAATCATCTTTAGGTCACATTAAACGGTTTTGCCTAAATTTATCATTGGGAAATCATATTTCCCTAGCAAACTGCCTTTGGGGACTTTCTCTCCAGGAAATTCAAAGAGAAAATAGAGAATATTTCAGATTCAGAAGATGGAGTGCTGTCTCAAATTGACCAACTGTTAGAAGTTTGAATAAATTTTCATATGTAAATCAACCTTCATCTGAAAAGAAACAGAGCTAGTGATTTTATAGCCACACATACAGTGTTGTTCTTGTTAGGTCAGCTGTGCATCTTACATACAAGTAAAGGTAGAATGTGTGAGTATAATTACTATTAACTGCATAAAATATAGATCCTATGGAATGTTATCTGAACTGTGTGTATGATTTCCCAGGGAACCTATACTAGAGGATATCTACTTAAGCACTATACCCTTCCAGGCAGAAAATCAAATGAATAAATAACTCAATTCAAAACATAGTACAGGTAACGTAAAATGTCACTCATTCTCCAAGTTAGTTGACACAAAATTATTTTGGGAGTTGTTTCTTAAAAGATGTTTATTCATGAAATGCGTTTCCCTTTTACAGAATTGTCAATGAATTTTGGTTATTGATGGTGAAGTTTTTTTTCATAATTTAGTGATTATGAGTCCTTAGTATTAACCGTGATTCATTATTTTTCATTACTCTTTCTGGTGAGCTTCTTCTTTTATTTTCCAATTTATTTCCCACATGACTTTCAGGAAATGTGCTTACCTTCTGGATTTCTCTCTCCACAGTCGCTACAAGCCAGGTAGAACTGATTATTGCAGAAGATATTCAAATACTTTCCTGTTTTCCTCAAATCAAGGGCATTGCATTGTCTCCCCTAGGTCCATGTTTAGAAACTATGTTGGTGTGAAAAAGTAGAAATGCTATCTCAGGATATGAAACATCTGAATTACTACTAAATTCATTTGAAGTGCTCTTTTAGATATGGAGATTTCTCAATATTTATTTAATATACATTTTGAACTTAAATGGTAGTAATGTTTCTGAATTAATTCTGTACTATTACTTGGTGCATAGCATATGGACGATAAACAGCCAAATTCACAGAACTATTCAGATGAATTTAAGAAATTTTTTCCTTTTGTTTTTTTTTTTATTGTGAAAATACTGTACAGAGGGGTTACAATTACATGGGCAAGATAATGAGTACATTTCTTATCAAGCATTGTAGCCTCCTCCTTTGTTTCCCATTCCTATTCCTTCCCATCCTCCCCCGGACCCCCTCAATCCTCCTCCCTTCCCACCAAAGTTGTAAAGTTCATTTTTGAAATAACGATTTGTACATCTCATTGTTGCAATGGGTCCACCTGTATCCCTAGTTAAACAATTTGTTTTATCCCCAAATTTTTAATAAAATTTTATTTTAAAATGTATATTTTGTTTAGTGAATTTTATAGAGCATTTTACATTGTGGATCTTAGGTTGAATTATGAGGATAAATTCTCAGGAAGCTACTGAAAATGTATAGTCATAAACATGTTTCTGTGCCTGGATAATATCATTTTTGGAAAATACACTTTGATACTTATTTTCGTACTATTATTAATTGTTAGGAAGCAATGCTAAAAGTTTCCTAGCAAAGACAAAGGTTTAAATTTGGGTAATTAATGTAATATTGGCCAGAAATTTAGAGAGCAGTTCTACAATTATGTGATAAGAACAATATTGAAATTGTGTGTAGTTTCCTGGTATTTCAATCAAACCAAGAGAATATGACAAGAGAATGAACTTGTAGAAGACAACAACTGATATTCAGAAAATCTGTGAATATGAGTAATATTTAGAACTGAGAGTAAAAGGGAAAATCGTAAATGTTTAACACAGTAGACTGATAACTGATGTGGGAACATTCGGGTGTCTGCTACTTGTCTACAGATAAGTAGACTGACGAAAGCCCAGCAGGAAGCCCTTCCATCAAAGACACATTCCATTTGCAGTGTTCATTTTCAGCGTCTCTTCTGTGTGACACCTCAATTATTGTTCTACCGACATAATAATGTTCCTGTTCAAGATCTCAGGTCCTTCATCAGCAATCCAGCATATGTCAAGTGAAATGGTCCCTTCTGGCCCAAACACGGAAGGGAAGATTTCATTCCCGAGTGCTATGATTTTCAACATAAAATTCACTGGCATTCTGCTAGGCCTTAATAGAAGGGTGCTGCAGGAGTCTTTTAATTTCTAATTTTAATTTCTAATTCATCTATGATCATATTGTTTATACCTACATAGAACTGCTTCTTCAACACTCTCGTTTCAATAGTCTATTTGTTCTGGAGAAGTAATTATTCTCTTCCTTAAAAATAATCCCAGAAAAATTATCATTGGGTTGTTATACTTCAGGCCTTGAAACAGGGTGACTGATGCTTATTATACTTTTCTCCTTAATGAAATTGATCCACCACGAATGTAGTAATTGTTTACAAATATAAATATTTTGGTAAATGTATCTTAGGAAATATTTTACACCATGTAACATATAAAAAATTATGTAAACCATGTGCCTTATAATATGACATGGAGCCAGGCACCAGGAGCTCAGAACTGTATTCCTAGCTGCTCAGGAGGCTGAGATCTGAGGAACAAGGTTCAAAGCAAGCCCTAGCAGGGAAGTCCAGGAGAATCTTATCTCCAATAAACTATAAGAAAAACAGAAGTGGCACTGGCAAAAGTGATAGAGCACCTGCCGTTAGTTGAAGATCACAGGAACAGTGCCCAAGACCAGAGTTCAATCTCCACTACTGAATAAACATAAAGAAGAAAACAATATGACATGGTTTAATGTGATACAACAACTGTTGATGTAAAACTATTCTAAAAAATTTAAAAAATTTAAGAAATTAATGTGAGGGGAAAATGAAGTCAAGTTCTGATATAACGCTAACACTCCTGGGATTTTCACAAAGCCACTGGTGAGTACTGGTGAAGTATTCTATATAGGTGCCAAATTAAGATATGAAGTGCAGTTAGTCCTGTTAACTTTCCCGGCCTAGAATGTATTGCCAATATTTTGTGGAACTTTTCTTGACAACAAATAACAGACAAAAACAGTGCACAACCATAATTCAAATGTGTGAAATTTTTTGTGAAATATTTACTGATGTGTAATAGCAATTAGGAATAATATCTTTTAAAATTTCCCTTTTTGCAACTGTCATCTTATGATACATAACCGTTAGGCTTTTGTACAAATGCTTAACCTGAGGGTTTTTCCCATATCTCTAAGGTCTTTTTGTTCAAGTCCCACACTCTATTACTTCATGCTGTTTCAATGCTCTTTTAAATGGTAGCAAACTCCCTGATATGTATGTGAAATGACTCTGAATGGCACAAGAAAAGGAATATGAATATCTTCTTGTTTTCAAAAGAAAATTTGTTACTTATATACAAGAGGTGAAGAACATAAACTAGTACATGCTAGAAGATTGAAAATAAAACGAGCTTTTTTTCACGAGTGTGAAAGTAAAGTAAACCACCAAACAGAACAGGAGACCTTACTCTCTGGAGAGAGAAGGGCTAACATCTCAACAGAAGGGATCACTTGCTTCTAGTGTGCCTTAGGGATGGGGCTACAGGTATTGTATCATTGATAGAATCATAATTTCTTTGTCATGATTACTCAGTTTATTGAACATCATCCCATCCTATGGCAAGTCAATGGTTCCCGGCAGGAAGAAATATTAAAAGCAAGATCCCACAGCATCCACTATCTTTTCCCTTTTAAATTTCCTGAGAACTGTGGTATTGTAGAATTGAACACTCGGTGGCTTTTCTACCCTTTCTAACTCACATATAAAAATATGCTACTGCTCATATCTCATTCCCGTGCCTACTGTCCTCTCTGGTTTTATTGGTGTACTAATTGCCAGTGTAGTGTTTATTCTTTTTCATGGCAGTTTACCTGAGAACAAGAAAGAAGAAATTCATATATTATAAATTAGGCCTAAACTTGGTGAATATACAACAATAGAAGATGGTTCTCCCTTAATGACTCCACAAAATTCTTGATCATCTATTGAAGACATGTACTCATATGAAGAAGCTTTTATCACTATCATGTCATTCATCAAAAACTTATCATGATCTTCCACCTGGACTAAGAGCTGGGACTACTTCAGCATTTCTTAATGAACTTTAGAAGGATAAATGTGGGAAGAGTGAGGAATAGTGAATGTTGTGAACTAGTAAGTTTTGTGCAGCCTTCAATAAGAATGATTGTTTACAAAGTTATTGTATTCAAGAAAGGAATATTAGATGAGATATATGTTTCACTGTGTGAATACAAAATAGTCTGTAGAAACTGTGTCTAATCTTATAACAAAGAAGTAAATGTTAGCACCCTTTCAGAGGTGTATCTGTTCTTAAATTTAACGGTTAAAAATGAAAAACACGGGCTATTAATGTAGTCTCACTTAAATGAATGAATCCTGTTCAATTCAAAATATAATTTTCTTACGTGTTCAAAAATTTTATTCATTTGGTTGTAGGTTTTAGCACTATATATGTCTGAAAATTTTCATTTTCCTTCCTCATTGATACCTAGGTTTCCTCCTCCAAAGGAAGCAACATGAAGTGGAATGGAACACTTAAATGCAAATCTTTTCTTCAAAGATGATTCAAAAATTTTCAATATATAGTTCCCGCAGATGATTACAAATTTACTACTGTGCGTATATAACACATTTTCTTAATTTTATGCCTTCATAGGGAAGAATGACATAGCCCCATTTTTAACGAAACAGAAAGACTTGGAAAAATTTTATTACGTGCAGTAAGCCAGGCCCATAGAAATATAGGTCGTATGTTTACCCTTATTTGCAATAACTAGTATATGTCTGGGAGAAGCAGAAAAGTTCAGATAAGATGATGATAAGTGAAATGTACCAAAACACAGGGACATACGTGTTTTTTTTCTTTCTTGCTAGTTGTTCCTAACATATTTATAATGTATCGTATGATTTTTTTTTGTTTCTTTGTATGTTCCAATCCCACGGTATAACCCCTGTTTTCACTGTATTTGATGTCGGTGCTCTGTATCTTGTATATACAATTCTCTAGTTTAGAGAGGGGAAGGGAAAATACAAATTGCTTAAATAGGGATACAAGTTGACCCATTGTAACAATGAGATATACAAGACACTATGGTTAAAAACAAACTTTACACTTTAGGGAGGGCAGGAGGAGAGAAGAGGAGGTAGTAGTTGTAGAGGTGGGAGGAAAGGGAGAGTAGGAGAAAATCAAAGGAGGGGTAACAATGCTTGACAGGAAATGTACTCATGACCTTGCTCATGCAACTGTACCCACTGTACATTTCTAAAATAAAAATATGTAGTTTAAAAAATTACTACTGTGGTATTTTATTAGGCATTTTTTTAAATGTTACTACTGTGGTTCTTACACTTCTCTAATAATAACTACCATCAGTAGCTCAGCCCTGTATTCCTAGGTACTCAAGAAGCTGAGATGTGAGGAAGAAGGTTCAAAGCCAGCATGGGCAGGAATGTCAATGAGAATTTTGTCTCCAAATAACCACTAGAAAACCAAAAATGACATTCTCTTTCAAAATGGCAGAGTTTAAGCCTTGAGCTGCAGTGTTCGGGGACAACGCCCAATCCCAGAGTACAAACTCACTGACAAACAAACAAAAAAAAAGTAAAAAGGCAGAAGCATTTAAAATATTTCTGTGTAAAATTGAAGGTCAACAAAGCTTAATGTTTGGCAGAAGTGCTTCAAAATACTCACTGCCTTATGATGAGATGGCATTTTTTTGAAGGAATTTTATAGAAATTTGCAAAATTAAAAAGTTCAGAATCATTCCATTCAAAATTTACCTTCAAGAAGAATCAAACCCTTTACAAAGGTGTTTCCATATGAGGAGAATGTGTAATATTAATAGCCATTTCCTGCATATACCTTAATTCTTACCAGTGTGCTATGTACTATCAAGAATTTTCCATGAACGACTTACTGACTGCAGATATGAAACAATATACAAAGGAATTTTTGATAATATTGAGACACGAACATGGGATTTGGAATTATTTCTCTCCAGAGAATGCAAAAGTTATATTTTTGTTTTGTCCTGCAATGACAGGGACAAGAGTTACAGAGAATTTTCAAGGCAAATAGAAAAAAAATCAGCTTTTTTTCTGATATCAGGGGGAGTCAAGAATATTGACTATTTTACAAAAGGAAAAGTTATGCCTAATTCGAGAACACTCAATGAAGCAAAATGTGGAATTAATGGCATGGAAGACAAAAGCGCATCTTTCAGAGACACATTGGACAGAGCCAAGAGCCCATTAGTTAGGATTCTCAGGTTGCTGGGTGAACAAAGATAACTGAGGAAAGTAGTGTTTGCTAAATTCTAAATGTAAGTGGAACCATCACAATATTTATGTTTGTCTTGGAATAATATGCTCCATTTCACGCATTATTGCTGTAGAACATAATAAAAATATAAATAATGTATACTTATATTTGGTCCCTTATAAAAATTTCAGATCAACTTCTGTGTTCCAAACACAAGAATGGGTAGGGAAAATTTATGGGATTGTTAAATCACCTAATTTTGTAACACTTTTTCAAGTCACAATATTCTAAATCTTCTCAATATTCTTCATGTGTTACGTAATCTGCAGAATACTGTGACTTCTTCCCATTGCTTGTAGCAGGAAAAAAAGTAGATTCTTGCAGGTGTACATAAGATTTCAACCAGTTTTTGGGTTTGGGGGGACAATGTGCACTTTTTGAAGATACCATATTTTGTACAGAGAATCTGTGATTTATAGGATAAGAATACGTGCATCAATCCAGTACATTTCTAAACTGTTGAAGATAGATTAATCTGTAACTTGGGATTATAACTGAAGACCAGTTCACAAAACTGTATTCAATGAATGTTTGTTTTTAACTTGTGTGTCTTTGCCCCTCATTTTTGTGGACCTACCACCACCATTTTATGGTTCATTTGCATTCCTGGTTCACAGCATTCTTACTGACAAATGGAATAGCCTTTGAAGCATATTTTAGGAAGAACTTCCTTGCCAAAACTTTTTTATTAGAGGTTATTAATCCTATGTAATCAAAAGAGTTGAAATATTTGACTGCAGAAGAGGAAATTTCACATGTGAGAATCTTGCTCTCATTTATGGTAGGTTTGAACATGTGAGGGTTTCTGATCTGAGCATATTTGAGCATCAGGATTTCTCCTGGTTTGCAATTTCAAATGTGTATTGGGATTCGTACAGAAATATTTGAACAAAAATGATTTAAAATTTATTTGACTGCTTTGGCTTACAACCAGGTGACAGGGAAACCTGTGTCTTCTCTATGCTTTTATGAATGTCAAGGAAACAAAATTATTTCCACATGTGTGTATATGTAATACAAACCTATTGACTTAAGTATCTCTCCGTAAATTTGTGAGAATTAAGGTTTATATAATAATACTGGTTTTTTTTTTAAATAGAATCTTGTCAAGGTGATGTACAGAGGGATTAGATTTACATATGTAAGACAATGAATGATTATTTTTCTCCTTATATATTCTTACATTATTTTTCCCACACTGTTCTTCAGCTAAAATCTCCATTTCTTCCCACTAGGTGTAATGTGTATTCAAAGGTATTATTTTGATGGGATTGTTCTTATTTTGTTCGCCCACTCTTCGTTGTCTCAGACTTTCCCGTGCCTAATTCTGATTAAATTAAATGTAATACACAGTGTACCAAAACCAAATACAATGACAGCATTATACAAGCCACAGGAAAGTAAAGACAAATCAGAAGTAAAAATAAACAGCTCCACATATTCCTTTAAAAAATATCAAGAAAAAAGCCCAATTTATTTTGTATCTAAAATTCACTTTGCTTAGCCTAATCTTCTATGGTCTAATGTATATTATTATTAAGCTATTATGATCCTTCTTTAGGACTAAAATGGACATATACCATATTTTAAAAATAAGAGAAACCATGGCGCATAAATTTGTTTGGGTCTGGACTCCTTGAATTCATAGGGGTTTTTGTTTGTTTGTTTGTTTTTCTACTCTTTCCATTTTGTTACAGATGGGACTGTGCCCTTCTTTCTAGTGGAAAATCTAATTCCATTGTGTATATATGCCACATTTTCTTACTCCATTTATCTACACTCAGGCATCTGGGGTGATTCCTTATTTTCCCTGTGGTAAATAATGATGCAATTAACATGACTTTGCCATTCTAATGGAATGTGTTGCAATCCCAATGTTGACTTGATATGCATTGATTTTATTGTCAGAGATGTTGAGCATTTTTTCATAGGTCCTTTGGTCATTCTCAATTCCCCATCACTAAAGTCTCTCTTTAAATATTTAGACTTCTTGCCATAGAGGGTCATTATCAATTGGATTTTTTTAGGGGGCGGGGAGCTTTGGCTGGTTAAATTTCATTATATGTTAGCTCTAAGACCATTTTCCATTTCTTGGCTTCTGAAGATCTTCTCCCAGTTTTCTGGCTTTATATTTACCTTCTTAGCTGTGTCCTTGGTCATGAAGACGCTCTGCAAGTTCAATCACTTTTGTCTAGCTTTTCTTTGACTTGATATATTTATGCATCTGCAATCAGAAAGATGCAACCTCTTATAATGCACTCTAGCATTCCTATATTACTTTCATTCACAATACTTTCCATTTCTTCGACGTCTTTGATTCATTTGGAACTTGTTCTGATGGAGGATGATATAACTTTTAATATTTTACAGGCACTTAACCAGTTTTACAAAAACTAATTATTGAATAATATTTCTTTTTCTGTTTTTCTGCATTTATCCTGCTTCTATTTCAACTTACCAATGAAGGGACATATTTTTTTCTATAGAAGTAACATTTAAAATATAGGTGTCCTGGTTTCTTTTTGTATTCATTGCTGTATGATCTGTTTCATCCTAGAAGAGAACTGAAAGAGCTTAATTGCTATGACATATGAACAAGAAGACTATGGTAAGCAAAAGGAACAAAAACATACATAAACAAGAGGTTTAACATTGTTGAGTTTTTAATATACTATGAAAAACTATTTCTTTTTCCTTGCTTTGTATTCTTTTTTATAGGTATTCTCCCTTTTCACTATGTTTGATTTTTGTTGCCTGTGGATTGTATAAGCTTTAATCTGAATATGACAAAGAAGGGGCACAACAACGTATTGAGATGGAGGAAAAGTGCCACAACATTCCTCACAAGACACTATCTTGGGAAAATCATTTACTGCTGGGTCCAAGGATATTCGAAGCAGAATAAAATCAGAGATAGGGTAACATAAGACAAGAAAGTGATTCACTGGCTTGCATACATAATTATAATCACTTTGTACTTCAACTTGACAAGCTGAATTGAAGAGTAGAGTATTGAGTATTGATACACATATATTTAAATTTCCTAAATTTACACATGGATATGTATGTAGATTGGTTTGCAGTCTATATACACATATGTGTTGATAGATCTGTTCTCTTCACATCCTGAACAGTCTCGAAAAGGCAAAAATAACCCTGAGTCTACAGGTTCCAAGCTATCCCTCACAAATTAATATTGAATTCATTCCTCCTCACTATTTTTTTCAGGAAAACCAAGAAATGTTTGAATTTACACACTAGGCACACATATGCCCATAAACAGAAACATTTCCATTTCACCACCAAAATAAAAATCTTTAGCTTCCTCATTTATACCCATGTAATTCAACTGTATTGATACTGTATTGCATAGAAATCCAACCAACAATTATTCACAAGGTAGATCTTCCTAAACAATGCTTCAGACTATTCCATTTTTCATCAAGAATGTTTTATTAGGTAAATGAACCCTAAGATATGTATTCACATGTTTTTTTTCTTTCATTCGATTATTTCTAACATACTTATAAGATGATTTCTTTGTTGCCTTGTATGTTCCTCCCCCACGGTATAACCCCTGCTTTCACTGTATTTGATGTAGGTGTAATTTGTGGATTCGAAGGGAAAAAACTAAGCGTTTAAACAGGGATTCAGGTGGACCGATCGCAACAATGAGATGTACAAGTTTTTATGTTGAAAATGAATTTGCAAATTTGGTGGAGGGGGGAGGAGGATTCTGTGTGGGGGGCAAGAGGAAGATGGGAAGGGGTGGAAAGGGGAAACAAAGGAGGAGGCTACAATGCTTGATAAGAAATGTACTCATTATCTTGTCCATGTAATTGTAACCCCTCCCTACAGTATTTTCACAATAAAAAATGAATGTTGTAGACCAAAGTGCCAAATCAACTATAAATATGTGAGGACAAATATATGGGGCAAATTACACACAAGTTGAAAATGAAGATAGTCATCAAATACGTTTCCATGAAAGTGTTTTTGTTATACTCAACAGTTACAGTCCACTCTTCTTGAAACATTTTAGGAGTATATTGACTCATTTCCAGAAGATGCATATCCTCTTGCCTGAAAAATATATTTCCTTCACAAAATCAAACCTTCTTCACAAATTGCATTTCCCTCCCCAAAAGAATATGTTTTGAATGATATTTGTGTATACACAAGAACCTGGTTTTTCCTTTCCACAGGGTTTAGAAAGAACTACTAGAATCCTTGTTCAGATGAAATTGCACAGGAAAATTATTTAGATGGATGAGACACTTGTATAGTAAGAAATTTCCATCGTCTTTCAGTAGAGTGTAGATAATTGTAAGTCTGTATAAGAAGTCTAATATCATTAAAGTTTAGTTAGGTACTTATTAGTCTCTACAATTATAACAATATATATAATGGAAGATGATACCTATAAGGAAACTTAAGGACAGTGAAAAATTAAGTGTTCTTTGTTCTCTGTCAGGAAACAAATGTAGATTTGATGATTGATGTTTCCATACTCCAACCATACCATGTCTATGTGGAAACTGACATGGTGAATATCAATAAAGACAAAAACACCTGGGTTTACTTCTGGATTGAATGTAAGGGTAAATAGGTAGAAGAAATCAAAATGAATTGATTTGGTGGAGTGAACCTCCCTATATACATATATCCATATATATTTATGTATATAAATAAGAGATAGCAAAAACAATGAGAAATGGTTTGAAGACATGGTTTGATAACAATGATTCCTGCAAAGAAATAACAGAACAATATTATTTACTTTCTGTGGAAAAGACCCAAATGTATATTTCTGCATTCTGCATATGAACAAGAACGTCAATAGTAGTTCAAGAGATATTCAAAATCTAATAAGAGCACATCATTAGGTATATTCAAAAAATTTCATGCTTGCTGTTCCACTTCCATTTCCATTCAAACTTGTTCATTGTATACGAACATTTCAAATTATGCTTGGACACTCTGTCTCAACACATTCAAAGTTAGTTGAACATTTCATGTGTGACCCTAGTCAATCGATTACTAAAATTATTATGGTCCAGTTCTTCAAATCTTTCCCTAATATTCCCTATTCAGGCTCAGCTATGCCTTGGCAGAGGTCCTGAAATCTTTCTCTTTTAAAATATTCATGAATGTATCATGATCCAGCAAAATAACAAGAAAGTATTCACGTGGTTGAATAAAATAGAATCGAAAAGCCACAGTGGAATTGTCTATAATGTCATTGTGATGAATTTAAATCAACGTGATATTTTGATCTCCATTTCAATATTTGGGAAGGGATCGTAACAACAAAGCACAAAGAGTGATTATTTCATGAGATGTATCCTTTAAAAGGATACAAGCTGTATGGTAGGCAGTAAAATATGAAGGGACACCATGAAAATATCTTCTATTACAATTACAATATATGTAATCAAAAAAATAAAATGCTTTCCCATTATTATGTGTAGAGAAAAAAATCGCTTTCAAGTGACAGTCACATTGTGAAGTTGTCTGAGTTAAATATATTCATCAGTCAAGAAAAATAACTATCCTTGTCACCTGTCACCTGTCAGTGGGAAGAGTGAAATATTGGACTTTGAAATGAATATAGAAAATTTCTGTTAACTAGGTTAATATTTCTTCATTAAAATTACTTTCTCAAATATAGATGGTTATGAAAATTCCATGCCAGAATCACACCAAGTTTTGGAATGCAGAGCAAGGTTCGAGCCCAGGGTTAGATATTTTATTATCAATGGCCCAATTATGGATTCAATTCTCATGACCAAAGAAGACATCTAAGGAAAAAAATTCCTGGACAACCTGTGATTAATGTTTATCATGATTGAGTAAAATCTAGAATTGAAGGCAGGCAAAAAAATCCTGTTTTCAATTCCAAATTTTTTTATTTTGTTTGTATTTTTTGTGCACAAACTCTACAGGGGGGTTACAATTACATGGGCAAGATAATGAGTACATTTCTTTTTTTTTTTTTTTTGGTCCAGTCGTGGGGCCTGAACTCTGGGCCTGGCCACTGTCCCTCAGCTCTTCAGCTCAAGGCTAGTGCTCTACCACTTGAGCCACAGCGCCACTTCCAGCTTTTTTCTTGTTGCTTATGTGGTGCTGAGGAATCGAACACAGGGCCTCATGCATGCAAGGCAAGCACTCTACCACTGAGCCACCTTCCCAGCCCATGAGTACATTTCTTATCAAGCATTGCCGCCTCCTTCTTTCTTTACCCTTCACATCCCTTCAGAGCCTACCCCCACCCCCTCACCCAATCTTCCCCACCCACCCTCACACCAAAGTTGTAAAGTTCGTTTTCGACATGACAACTTGTACTTCTCATTGTTGCAACAGGTCCACCTGTATCCTTAAACGACTTGTTTTTCCCCAAATTTTATCGACATCAAATATAGTGAAAGCAGGGGTTATACTGTGGGGGAAGGACCTACAAAGCAACAAAGAAATAATCTTATAAATGCTTTAGAAACAAATGCATGAAAGAAAGAAACATTAAAATACATATCTAAGGGTTCATTTTCCTAACATCACATTATCTGACCTTTTCTGCTTGACTCATACATATACTAGATACTGCAAATAAGGGAAACCATGAGACCTATGTTTCATTGGGCTTGGCTTACTTCACTTAAAATAATTTTTTCCAAGTCTTTCCATTTCCTAACAAATGGGGCAATGTCATTCTTTCTGATGGAGGCATAGAATTCCATTGTGTATATATACCACATTTTCTTGATCCATTCATCTACTGAGGGGCATCTGGGTTGGTTCCATATCTTAGCTATGGTAAATAATGCTGCAATATACATAGTTGTGCTGGTAGCTTTAGTGTGGTCTTGTTTGTCAACATTTGGGTAAATGCCCAAAAGTGGGATTGCTGTGTCGTAGGAAAGCTCTATGTTAAGTCTTTTGAGGAACCTCCCTACTTCTTTCCAAAGTCGTTGAACAAGTTTACATTCTCACCAACAATGCAGTAAGGTTCCCCTTCTGTCCACATCCCCTCCAGCATCTGTTGTTGTGAGAGTTCTTGATTTTTGCCATTCTAACTGGTCAATTACAAAATTATAATAATGTGCTCTACTTCAAATTATGGGTGTTGAAACAGAGTAGCGAAAAATTGTAACAACATTTCTTTTGTATGCACACATAGACACACACAAATACACACACAAAGATTTACATCTACAAATGGACGGGGCAGGAAAGAGAAATATCAGATCACATACACAAATATCCTCACATATATATATATATATATATATATATATATATATATATATATATATATATATAACATATATATATATATATATATAACATATATATATATATGCTGACAAAAAATAGGGTCGGATAAACTTTAAAAGACAAATGAGGTAGTAACATGGTCTACATATTCACATATTCTCCTATTAATTCACAGGTTCTCAAATATCATCCAATTTTAAAGCCAGAAAAATTATGATTCATAAGTAGGACATATTATCAATAGGGAACAGGATTAGTAATACATGCAGTCATATTAAATGATAATAACAAAAACAGTTAAGGAAATATCACTGCATGAAACACTACTCTCAATTGCAAAGAGAAAAGGCAAGTTAGTACAACTAGGCAATGAATAAAATCTAACTGGCTCTTATCTGGATGAAAGTATTTCCGAGATTTTTGGAAATACCAGTGAGTAAACCAATAATACCAATGATGAATATTGCATTACAGTCCTGTATTTGGTTCTTGTTGTTGTTTGTAGGGCTTGAACTCTGCACTTGGGCAAAGTCCGTGAGCTCTTTATAGTTCTAATGCTCTACCAGTTGATCCACAATGCCACTTCCAGTTATGGGTTGTTGAGAGTATGACAAAGATTCCTGCTGGACTGCCTTGAAAACTATTCCTCAGATCTAAGCCTCCTACATGTCCATAAGCGATTTGCACCAGGCTTCTCTTCTCTGCTATCCAGAGTGTTGACGATTTTTTGTTTCATTTTTCCTGACATTCATGTACACTGCAGGTCCAACCATGATTTTCCTTAGGGATAATGCACTATAGTATTCCATTCTGATGGGATTAATTCCAGAAATGAATCTGAAAATACTCCTTGACTTTATGAATTCATATAAGAGCCCCATGTGTCAAACATAAGAGATGCTAGAATTAATAACATTATCACCTGGCCTGGCTCAAATATGGTTTTCGACCCCAAAAATCATTTCCCATGGCATATTCTTAATTCTATTGATCAAATATTGAATTGATCCATTCAGTGTGAAAGCAGTATGAGTTTTAGTCCTCTTTATAATATTCATGAATTAGAAAATTGTCTGATGCAAGGGTGAACATGTCTATTCTCATTAGTCTGCCTCAGTTAGCACTTTCTTCACTTTATAAACTGCCAATTCATCCTGCACATAACATTGTAATCTGTGTGACATACAGAAGGCAATTGAATACAAATTCCTAGTATGCTTATTTCCTTTTCACAGGAAGCATATATGAGGCCCGACCGTGATGAAAGGCACATGTAAATACAATTTGGTCTTAAGGGAAATAAGCTTGTTTTTTTTGTTTGTTTGTTTGTTTTAGAATCTCTTTTTTAATTTGTGAACATACTACAGAGTGGTTACAATTACATGGGCAGGATAATGCATACTTTTCTTACCAAGCATTGCAGCCTCCTCCTTTGTTTACCCTTCACCTCCCTTCCCAGCCTCCACCTTCCCCCCCCACCTAAACCTTCCCTCCCTCCCCCCACCGACATTGTAAAGCTCGTTTTTGACATGACAATTTGTACTTCTAATTGTTGCAGGACTGATCAGAGAAGAAAATTTTTGGTAATGTCAGTACATCTAGAATCCATTGTCTCACTTATAAAAAGGATAATAACTCTTATTGGCAAGCAACACAAATTACATGATTATACATGTAATAAATGCTTATAGGAACAATTCCATGCAAGCCCAATTACTGTTCATTTTTTCCCTTTATTTGCCACCTTACTATTTCAAGAAAAAAGAGTTGCTCTGATAATCTATAAAATCAAAAGTTCAATATATTTTGTTAAACTGGAAGGACAAGTTCATTCTAACAATTACAGTTCTTCAAACAATCATAAATACTCAATAAGATAAAATAACTTTTGTAGTTACTCATCTTATTTTGATTATCCTATCTATACCATATCCAATGTGTTTTCATACTTTATTCAGGAATGGTAAAAGTGAAATCCATGTATGTATTGCTGATTAAAAATAGCTCTTAATACAGTTCATTAATATATATGTTTGCAAATTGTAAATTGTAAGTCATCTCAAGAATCTCCTTGACAATTCAAACAGGGTAGTTATTTTTGCAATAATAATCAATTTCCCAATATGGACATGATACCTACATGCAATTGTATACATTGATCAATTACCAGTTGAAGTAATTCCCACTTACACTTTCTTAACTGATGAGACGAGTGAATACTGAAACCATGAAGTGGGGGGAGGAAGGATTGGTTAAAAATATTCCCTGATTGAAATTGTAAGAGAATGAGAAGATTTTTCAGATAAGGTAATTCTGATCTTCAGTAGTTTGGGTAATTGAATTTCTAACAGGTCTTAGTGAAACTATAATTGAGTTTTACCATCAGGTTATCAGGTCGGAGTGTAATCCAAAACTTTGTTTGTAGTGAACAAAATATATGTTTATGAAGAACAGAAAGTTTGTTATTCATTCATCCTATTTCTTCAACATCAATTTTGACAGAAAGTAGTGCATCATAAGAAAACAATATTTTCTTTACCTGTTGTTGCCAGAGGTTTTGATTGTGTCCCAAACAAAACTTGGGATAGGCTCTTCTAACGATTCTGCTAACGAGAGGAATACATACTTGGTTGAGGAGCTAGACTAAATTGCCTTTAACCTTATCACTATAAAGGATAACATGAATGACAGACTTAAGTGCTTTACACAAAACATGTAGGTGGATAATAAACATTGAAAAGAAAAAAATATTTTAGAAATATATTAGAAGCAATAGCAAAAAAGAAAAATACCATTTGTGTTTTTGATCATTTAGGACTGTATATCTCCATATTTGGTATGGATATTAGCATACGAGATGAACCAAATTGAACAAAGAATTTTAATTTCACACTGAAAGGAACAAATCATACATAAGCACCACATAAGTTGAGATTCAATCACGGAAAATTTAGAAAAATACAACGAAGTCTTTACCTTTATCCCAGACTTCCTCTGAGGAAACATACTGCCATGTATTTTCAGAATTCTTTTTTGGGGGGAGGGGGGAATCTGGTCATGGGCCTGAACTCTGGGCCTGGGCGTTGTCCCTCAGCTCTTCAGCTCAAGGCTAGTGCTCCACCACTTGAGCCACAGTTATACATCCGGATTATTTTTCTGCTTATGGGATGCTGAGGAATAGAACCCAGGGCCTCATACATGCAAGGCATGCGCTCTACCACTGAACCACTTTCCCAGCCCAGAACTCTTGTCTTGTTTCTGGTTCCAAGTTATGTTGACTACAACAAGGAATCTACCAAAAGAATAGATTCTGGTGCAACTTGCCTACATTGATTTGGAGTGTGATTGAGGTATCAGACTTGCCTACATCATCTTCAAGGGACGTTTGGTAGAAACAAGTTGTAATATATTTACTGAGCTGATCTCGCAGAACCAGGTGACAATCATCGAAGGGACAAGTAGCAAATTTGGAAGCAATATGAAAATGATACTGTGTACCAAAAGTTCAAATGTGAAAAATATGCAAATTTTCTCTTTTTATACTCCTTTGGGCACGATGCCTACCATGGGGCTTGACACCATGATTTGGGAGCTATGCTAGTGCATCCTTTTGCAGAGGGCTAGATTTCTGCAATTTTAACCATAGCACCTCTACTCTCTGTTGTCATTTGATAGTGGAGATAAGATTCTCTATGACTTCCCTGCCTTGGCAGGCATCAAAAAATAATACAGAAATCTCAAACTCTTAGATTGATATGATTTCAATAGAAGGAATCAGTGCCAGGCTCCATAAAATTTTATTACGAACTTTAGAAACAAACATTTACTCAGTTTTGACCTTTATTTACTTAAATATGGATTAATTCTGCACAATTTATAAATGCATAGGGTGATTGAAAATATATTTGAAAATATCCAAAACGGACGGTCAGCACATGTCTTCTTTACAAACTCAACGCAGAAGCTGTGTTTCCCTTGCAGCTCTGGAAATTACTGTAGCAGTTACATTCAGAAAACAAAACAAAACAGAAAACTATTCTGTCAAACTTCAAGTATTGTGAAATTTTTGATCAAAATAAAAGAGCAATTTTGTACACAGTACCCTAACTATAGAAAAGAGACACAATACATCTCTCATATTAACAGTTGTTGTACACGGGCTGAAAACTAAAGTATCCAAACTGAATTCTAGAATAAACCTTCTGTGATTCCCTAAAATAACATGAACTAGACGATTTAAAATAATTTCCCAAAAGAAATGGATACACTTGTTTCCCTTCTTCCATTGTGACAGGCAGGTAAATATCAGCAAATTCTGCAGATAGAAAAATTCTCTGAGGGAAAACCTAACTAAATACTTCAAAATCACATGTCTTACATGTTGTGATTTCCTCAATTTTATGACAAACAACCTGGTGGAACGGATTCATCTCTAATACATTTTGATGCAACACGCACATGAAATGAAAACATTGATATCTCTGTCTACTTCACAGATTAGAGTCACTTATAACAGTAAAAATGGATAGCATTTGAACTCAACAATTTGCATATTTTTCAGGCATTAATTCCTCTATCATACCAAAAAATTAGAGGATGATGTATCATGACAATTTTTGTGGTTACTTGGAAGTTTTATTTTTTTTAATTATGGGTGTGTGAATTAACAAAATTCAAATCCTTTTTACAAATATGCAATACAGATTGAAAATATATAGTGATCTTAAGGAGAATTTGACACTCTTAAATGTATGTCTTGCTGTGTCTTCACATTATACAGTGAGTAGGGATTATTATTCAGGAAACTGTTTTGTAGAGAAGTGCATTGCAGAGTAAAGTAATCATTGAGATTTTTGAGAATCAAAGTTTGAGATTGAGGCTGTGGTTCAATAGTTAGTAAATTTCAGTAGTCCAGTGTCTAATGGCCATGAAGCAGAGAGCCAGAAGACATTAAGCATATGATTGCTTTGACCGACTTAAAAGTGATGGGAATAGAATTTAATTTCAAGTTCGTCAGAATTAAAACAGTTATTTTTTTGAAGTCTGAGGAAATAATTTGCACCCCTGGAACAACACAGCCTAATTGGAGAAAATTATAAGAACTACTTCTTGGGATGTCAAGTAGAAAGGGAGAAATGTTCCAGTCACATACAAGAGCCAAAGATATAATTTACATGTATAAGATAGAAGAAGTAAAAGAGGGTGAAGGACTCTTACCTTTTTCGTTTAGTTAACTGCATTCACGAAACTATTCAGGATTTCTTCCTTCCCAAAGTAACAGCTGTATAGGATTTCCACAGCAAGAGCTACTTCTGCATAGTGGCTTCCCTAGGTCTTGCCACCGTTATTAAGTTTATCCCATCAGCCTCACTTCTGACAGACACAATATAACAAAGGAAGTGCTCACTTCTGGAGGAATCCCGGAAGATAAAGACTCACTTCATTTTAGTAAACATTGTGGACGAAAATTCAGGAAAATAGAAATGAGTGAGTATTCAGTAAAGGAATAATGTGAATAGATGACAAACACTTTTCATTTGGACGTGAACTACTGATTCTGTATTGTTTTTTATTGTGAAAATACCATACAGACAGGTTACATTTACATGAGAAAGATAATGAGTGCATTTATCAAGCATTGTTGCCTCCTCCTTTGTTTCCCTTTCTCATTCCTTCCCATCTACCTCCCCTCCACCTACACTCCCACACCATGCATGTCACTAAGTTGTAAAGTTTGGTTTTTGACTTAATGACTTGTACATGTCATTGTTGAAATGGGTCCATCTGTATTCCTTTTTAAACAATTTGTTTATTCCCTTCACTTCCACAAATTATACCAACATCAAGTACAGTCAAAACAGGGGATATGCCATGGGGAAGTGACATACAAAGCAAAAAGAACTCATCTTATGAATGTTAGAAAAAAAGCAAGAAAAATGCATTCTTGTCTTTGTCTTGGTGTCATTTCACCTAACATCAACGAATCTGACCTTTTCTGCTTGTCTCACACATATACTAGTTATTGCAAATAAGGCAAATCATGGGACCTATGATTCTTTGGTCTGTTCTAGTGCCAGTTCCTTGCTGTTTTAAATACTATGGCTTTGTAGTAGAGTTTGAAATTTGGTATTGATATTCCTCCAGCATTGTTCTTTCTGTTAAGGATCGTTTTTGCTATTTGGGGTCTTTTATTGTTCCATATGAATTTTTGGATTGCCTCTTCTGTTTTCTAATCCAACTAGATAGTCTATGTCGTTTAATTGGAGAGTTTAGTCTGTTAATGTTGATATTGAACTGTGAGGTTTTTGGTAGTTCCTGCCATGTTTTCAACCTCATGGTGGCTTCCACAACTTGGTTCTTCATTTGGTTCTTGGATTCTCAGTTTAGATGTAGTTTCATGGCCTTTTTTGTGGTCTTGTTGGTTTTCTCTGTGTAAGACATCTTTAAGTAACTTTTGTAGGGCTGGATTGGTGGGGATATATCGTTTCAATTTTTCTTTGCTATGTAAGTTTTTTATTTGACCTTTTGTTATGAATGCGAGTTTACTTGGGTATGGTATTGTTGGTTGATAGTTGTTTAGGTTTAAGACATGGAATATATAAATTCAGGCTTTTCTTGCTTTAATTGTCTCTGCAGAAAAATCTGAGGTGATTCTAATTGATATTTTCTCCTAGACAGAATATTAAAAAAAAAATTAAGGATCTTTTCCTTGGTCTGAATTGATCCTGTGCATATTATACTGTGATGGTGGGAGGTCCGGTTCTGATCTGTTGTATTTGGGGTTGTAAAAGCTTCTTGTATCTCAATGGGACTATCTTTTTGCATTTTTGGAAAGTTCTCTGCTAGGATCCTTTTAAATATATTTCCTAGACCATTAACTTCTGTCTGTTCGTGCTTCTCTACAACCATTATCCACAGACGAGGCCTTCTGATAGTATCTTCCAAATATTGAATGGATCTATCATATTTCTTGGATTTGTCTTGGATAGTTGTATATTCTTTCTCCATAATAGTTATGGTGGCTTCAATCCCCAAGGTTCGATCTTCTTCATGGTCTACTCTACTGCCCAGGCTTTCTACTTTGTTTTTTTATTGCTTTTCCTTCTAATTGGTCAGCTTTGATGGCTTGAAATTCTTTGTTGGACCTTTGCCTTAGATATTGTGTGAACTTCATTACTTCCTTAATTTGGTGTTCAGTGTTTATTCTGAAATCACTTAGTTGATTGGTTATTGTTTCTTTGGACTCCCATTCCTTCTGTTGGGCTCCATTCCTCATTCCTTATTTGTATCCCTGAATGCTTTCACCGTCTATTTACGGGCTCCATGATTGCCTCTGTTGATCTTTGTCTATTCTCATCCCACTCTCCCAATTTTTGTATTATTCTTTCATTAGATTTCTCATGAGCACGCAATTCCTGTTTTTTTCTTTCTCAGCCTGCTCACACAAATTCTGTTTTTCTTTGACTGTTCTCAGCCTGCTCATGCATTTCCTCTATTTCCCTTTGGCTATTCTCAACCTGATAACTCCATTCCTATATGAATCTTTGAGTAGCTTCCTTACAAGCATGATATTCCTGTATTAATTTTTGGGTTGTCTCTTCTTTCTCCCTATCATGCTCACCCTGCGACCTTTGCAAGTTTTCAATCTTTTTGTACACCATGTTTACCAATCATGTTTGTAAATCTTTTTGGGAACTCTCCTCTGGATTATTTATTAACTGTTCTGTCACTACTTGGTATACCTGAACTTGCAATTTTTCTTGTGTTTCTCCAGCTTTTTCTGCCCATTTGGTATTAAAATAACACTAATTTTGCATTAGAGCACAACTTTAAGGCAAGCTTCAACCAGAATCCTGTAGTTGCACAGTAAAAATGGCTGCAGATAAAAACCTAGTTGAAAAGATACAATCTATTCAACATCAAACAGCTATGGACAAATAGGCTAAGAGGAGGAAAGAAGGATTTAGCAAACCAGAAATTTTTAGGTTTAAGGAGAAAGGTGGAGAAAAAAAGGATGAGATGGATGTGGAGAGGTAAAAGGAGAGTGAATTTATCCAAGTCCTAATGCCTGAGAAGGAAATGAATTGGACACTATGATAGGAGAAAGATTTTTTAGAAAAGAAAAAAAATGGAAAAGCAAAAATTTAAATTTAAAAAGTGAAACATTTAAAAATTATGTAAGTCTAAAGTAATCATATTGAGAGAAAAAAGGATAGGCTGAGAGGAGGGGAGAGATACTAAGCAGACATGAAAAACTAAAAATAAAATTTCTTAAAATTAGTCATTAATTATATTAATTATTATTAATGATATAGGTATAAAGAAATAATACTTCTATTAAAGTAGTGAAGCTGAAGAGCTTGTGAAGCAAGTAAGAAATTTCCGCATTAAATATGTAATGGGGGATTAGATCTAATGTTTGAAGAAGGGTGTATATCTGGCAATGAGCAAAACAGTAATTAAGTCATCCAAAAAGAAAGAAAGAGAAAAACATGAAAAAATGCCAAGGATGACCCAAATGTCAATAAATAAATAAATAAATAAATATGAAGTATGCAATACCCATATACACCTAAAATAAAAGTTATGAAGGGAAAAAAGATTAATAGAAAACACTTTTTAATTTAAATTTTAAAAAGGTACAAAAAGGAGTTCTTTGGTTTTTTTGGTCGGGGAGTGGATGGGAAGATCGTGTATCTCCCCTGGGTCCATAACGTGTCTCTTGGTAGAGTCTCTGGTCTGCTTGTGGTATTTGGTTTTCCTGTGACTTGAAGGGTTTCTTAAGTCAATTTGTTTGAGCGGGCAGAAAAATGCTCTGCTTTACACACGATTTTGTGATCCTCCTCCCAGGCTACTTCAGTGAGAGGGAGATCTGCTTTGAGTATCACAAGAGCGTGAGCTGGCTGTTTCCTCTACTTTGGAGATGCTGTGAAGAGGCTAGTTTCTGGGTAGGGTTGAGGCCTTTCAGCAAACAGCTTTTTCTGGGAGGACTAGTTCCTGAGAAACACGCAGAGCCCCACCTGGAGCCATTTTTCAGGGTTTATGTTTACTGAGTTTCAATTGTTTTTCTGTCTAGGCTGCTGTAGAGAGTGGCAGCCTCTAGCTCTGTATAACCAATGAAGAAAATCACTCCTCCAGGTGTGAAGCTACCTATTCCTGAGCAGGGTGATTTTCCCCTGTGTGGAGCTGAGCCTGGGAGGTCGCAGGAACCTAATGTCGTAAATGACTTTTTTGTTTTCTTCTAGGGCCTGAGTTGGAGCTAGATGCTCGGCTAGGCCTTTGTCATTATGAATGATGGAGTTCTCATTAGTGGGGGAGGGGTGGCCTTCACTCCTCTGCTCCCTAAGAAGCAGGATGTCAGGGTTCTATTCACTCCAGATTCTTGGTTCCTGGGACATCTCTTTTCTTTGAACTGCAGGATGAAAATATCTGCTACTTGTCAGTTCTTGCTGTTGTTGAGTAAAATCCACTCCCCAGCTGTGTATGGCACGTTTGTCCGGAACTCTCTGTGTTATAGGTATGGAGGCTACAGCCGCAACCACTGTCACCGCTGCCGCCACAGCCGGGGTTATTGGCAAGTGCTCCTATCTGTCTCCTTGCCTGGATTCTCCCTCTCTGGTCAAACTTTGTACTGTGATGGCACAGTTGCTGTGATTCTCTAGCCTATGACTTCACTGGAACACTAAATCTACATTCTATGCAAGAGCTTGTTTAGCCTCCAGCTTCTCCTCCACCATCTTCCTCTCCCTCCTAGGCAGTTGTTTCTTTGAGCATTTGTTCTCATAGAATTGACATTTTCATGTTCCAAATATATTTTATAAATGAGGCTGTGTTCCATTGAATAGCTAGTGAAGATCTTCTCCCAATCCATGGGCTTTCTTCTTATCTTGCTAGCTTTACTCTTTGCCATGCAAAATCTCTGCAGCTTCTTACAATTCCATTTGTCCATCTATTCATTGATTTGTGGAGTTTCTGTGTCTCTTAAAATTTGTGTCAAGGAGACCTAGGGTTTCTCCAATTGCTTGCTGTATTGTTTTTGGGGTGTCTGCTTTGACTTTGAGGTGTTTGATCCACTTGGAGGTGATACTGTGTTATTAACCAATTTTGCCAGTACTGAAGAGGCTATATTTCTTTAATTCTATTCTTTTTAGCTCCCTTATCAAAGATTAGCTGCTATTGGTCTTTGGGTTCATTCCTTGGATTTCAATTTTATTCCATTGGTCCTTAGGTCTGTTCTTGTGCAAGTACCAAGATATTTTCATTACTATGGGTTTGGAGTAGAAGGTGAAATTTGGTGCTGATATTCCTCCAGCACAGTTATTTCTCTGATTGGTTTTGCTATTCAGAGTCTTATTGTTCCATATAAATTTTTGGATTTCTTCTTCTATTTTATTGAAGAATGAAGTTGGAATATTGATAAGATTCACATTGAACTTATAGATAGCCATGGGAAATATTGTCATTTTCACTGTTGATCTTTCAAATCCAAGAGCATGGGAGGTTTTCCTCTTCCTAAGTTCTCCTTTGATATCCTTTTTCAGATAATTTAAGTTTCCATCCTAGAGATCTGCTGCAGACCGGGTTCTGTCAGGACCGGGACGACGGAGGACACCTAAGGGAGGAACTGGAATAGGTGGGGAGATGGCAAACTGACAACTCACACACAAGAGGAGTGGATGCTGAGTGCTGAGTGCGATTTAATGCAGAGGATAACAAACTTTTATAGCAAAAGTCTCCAGAAGAAAGGGCAAAAGGTTACACAATCTTGCTGCAGGGCTTCATCCTTGGGTGGTCACCAGCTGGTCGCCTGATAGGCACTTGTTTCCAGCTTTACCTCTATTTTTAAGAAATACAATGGGTTTCGATGATTGTCACCAATTAACCTTACTTTTTTCTATAGAGGCCTTAACTGTCCCATTAAGATCTTTCCTGTTCCTTCTTTAATAGTAAGCACCACGGAGGCCTAGATCTAGCAAGTCTCTTAATAAATGAAAGAGAGTAACAGGAAGTTCTTTCTCCTAAGTAGTTATCTCAGCAATTGCCATACATTCCTCTGTTCTAGCCGCGCCTACAGCTTCTTGTAAATTTCTTACAATTCCTTCTGCTGGAGTGACTTTGTGAAACCCCCAATACTTTTATATTTGCTTATGGCTTCTCTACTAGCCTCCATAAGAGGGGTTTCAGGGTAGCACTTAACTATGGTGAGTTAGTCATATTTTTAAGACACTCATCAGATATTGGAGTCATCAACACTCTTAAGAAAGAGCTTTGAATAAGGGAACGTTGACAGGAGTAAGTACAATGAACAGCAGAAAGATTGATAGGCACTCTTATGAGGAGAAGAAAGACAAAAACACATCTTTTCCCAGGGGTTTTTCCAGCCTTTTCCCAGGAGTAGGCCTCTTAGAAGCCCTATTCTCCGAGGTAGACTTCGGTGAAGTCCCAAAACTTGGAGATGGGTTTCTGTAAAGCCCCATTCTCTGAGGTAGACTTCGGTGAAGTCCCAAAACTCAGAGATAGGTCTCGAAGCCCCTATCATGGTCTGATAGATGGTTTCCCATGCTAAGCAGACTCTACTGGGGTCGGCGTGGCAGAGATCCTTCACTTCTTTAGTTAAGTTAACTCCTAAGTGTATTATTTTTTGTGACAGTAACACAAAAGGAGTTGCTTTACTGATTTCCACTGCATTCTTCTCATTGTTGGCATATTGAAAAGCCATTGTTTTTGAGAGTTAATTTTATTCACTGCTAATTTGCCAAAGTTTCCTATCAGCTTAAATAACTTGTGAGTACCATCCATGGGATTCTTAAATACAAGATCATGTCATCCACAAAGAGGGAGAGTTTTACTTCATCTTTCTCTGGTTCCCCTTTATATGTGCATCTTGTCTTATTGATGTAGCAAGGCATTCTGTTACTAAATTGAAGAGAAGTGGAGAGAGTGGACATCCTTGATGCAATCCTGAATTTAGAAGAAATGGCTTTAGTTTTACACCATTAAGTATAATGTTTGCTGTAGGTTTGACTTATATAGCCTTTATTATATTGCCGAATGTTGCATGGATTCCTAATTTTTCCAAAGTCTTCATCATAAAGGGTGTTGGATATTGTCAAATATTAATTCTGCATCTATTGAGAAAATTACTTGGTTCTTATCCTTGCTCTTCTTAAAGTGATAAATTGTAATAATTGATTTGCATATATTGAGCTAGCTTTGCATCCCTGAAGAGAATCATGTTGTTGATAGTTTCTATCATTTTTTGGATTCTAATTCGCTAAATTTTGATGTAATTTTTATTTGTTTCAATCTACTGGATTGGAGTTTAGTTTCCTGTTCTTTTTCAAGGAAGTTCAGATGTCTCATTAAATTGTTGGTTTCACATCTCTCCAATTTGTTGATGTAGGAACGCAGAGCTATATACTTGCCTCTGAGTAATACCTTAGCTGTGTCCCAGAGGAGCTGGTAATTTGTGTGTTCATTTTTGTTGAATATCATAAACATTTGAAATTCCTTTCTAATCTCTTACATGGGCCACTGGTGATTCAAAAGTGTGTTGTTCAGCCTCCATGTGTTACAAAAGAATTTTTTGCTGGGTTTTGGTATTGAATTCTAATTTTATTCCCCTTAGTATGAGAGAATGCAGGGCATAATTTCAATGTTTGTGAATTTGGACAAGTTGCTTTGTGACCTAAAATGTTGTCTATTTTGGAAAATGTTCCATGTCCTGCTGAGAAGACTGTGTATTCTGATGCTGTTGGGTGAAACATTCTGTTAAATCTAGTCTGTTAAATGTAGTTGGTCTATGCAGTTGTTTAGATCTGTGGTTTCTCTGTTCAATTTTTGCCAAGTTGCTCAATCTAGTGGAGATAATGATGTGTTAAAATCCCCAACAATTAAGTCTTTGGATCTAAGTGAGATTTGAGGGAAAGTAGAGTTTCTTGGATAAATTTGGGTGCTCTGTTGTTTGGCAAATAGATATTTAGAATTTTAATATGCTCCTGAAAGAGAGATCACATAACTAGTATGTAGGGACCGTCTTTATCTCTTCTCATTAATTTTACTTTGAAGCCTATTTTATCTGTTATTTGGATAGCAAGTCCTACTGGTATATGGGGACTGTTTACTTGCTAGATTTTATTCCAGCCTGTCAAATTCAGAATATGTTTGTTTTTATGGGCAAGTTGTGAATTTGAAAGCAGCACATAGAAGGATCTTGCTTTTTAATCCATCTAGACATGTTATGTCGGTTAATTGGAGAGTAAAGTCCATTAATATAGAGAGTTAGAAATGACAGATGTTTGGTAGTTCCTGCCATGTAGCTCACATTCTGAGGGGGATGTAACAGCTGAGTTCTTCTATGGTTCTTTGATTCTCAGTTTTGGTGTGGTTTCTTGGCCTTTACTATGCTCTTGTTTGATTTTTTTTAATTGTATTTTATTTTATTTGAGAACATACTGTACAGAGGGGCTACAATTACATGGGCAGGATAATGCATACATTTCTTACCAAGCATTGCAGCCTCCTCCTTTGTTTACCCTTCACTTCCCTTCCCCACCTCCCCCCTCCCCCACCCAATTTTACCCCCCTCCCCCCACCCAATTATACCCCCCTCCCCCCACACACCGACATTGTAAAGCTGGTTTTGACATGACATTTTGTACTTCTCATTGTTGCAACAGGTCCACCTGAATCCTTAAACGACTTGTTTGTCCCCATCTCCTCCACATGTTATAATGACATCAAATATAGTGAAAGCGGGGGTTACACTGTGGGGGAGGGACATACAAAGCAACAAAGAAATAATCTTATAAATGCGTTAGAAACACATGCATGAAAGAAACGAAAACATTAAAATACATATTTAAGGGTTCATTTTCCTAACATCACATTATCTGACCTTTTCTGCTTGACTCATACATCTACTAGATATTGCAAATAAGGGAAACCATGGGACCTATGCTTCTTTGGGCCTGGCTTACTTCACTTAATATAATTTTTTCCAAACCTTTCCATTTCCTAACAAATGGGGAAATGTCATTCTTTCTGATGGAGGCATAGAATTCCATTGTATATATATACCACATTTTCTTGATCCATTCATCTACTGAGGGGCATCTGGGTTGGTTCCATGTCTTAGCTATGGTAAATAATGCTGCAATAAACATAGTTGTGCTGGTAGCTTTAGTGTGGTCTTGTTTGTAAACATTTGGGTAAATGCCCAAAAGTGGGATTGCTGGATCATAGGGGAGATCTATGTGAAGTCTTTTGAGGAACCTCCATACTGCTTTCCAAAGTGGTTGAACAAGTTTACAGTCCCACCAAC
The DNA here is from genome assembly GCF_024711535.1 of Dipodomys merriami. Lineage (NCBI taxonomy): Eukaryota > Metazoa > Chordata > Mammalia > Rodentia > Heteromyidae > Dipodomys > Dipodomys merriami. The sequence continues at coordinate 8,465,227 of NW_027203159.1, read as the reverse complement.
AATGAAGTAAAGTTCCTTTCTATGTGTAGCACATCTTAAGTATCTTGTGTAGCACTGGTTTGGTTGCAATATACTATTTGAGTTTTTCTTTGATATGTAAGGTGGTTTCGGTTGTTTAGGTGGGTCCAGTATTCTTGGTTGATTGTTATTTGTCTTTAGAGCATGCAATACATCATTCCAGGCTCTTTTTGCTTTGATTGACACTGCTGAGAAATCTGAGATTATTCTCATTGGTTTTCCTTTTTGAATGATTGATCTTTCTCCTTGGAAGCTTTAAGAATTCTTTGCTTTGTCTGAATTGATCCTATGTGTATTACAATGTGATGGAGGTAGGTCCTGTTCTCATCTGGTCTATTTGGGATTCTAAAATCTTTTTGTATATGAATAGGTATAGGTTTTTGCATGTTAGATTAGTTCTCTGCCAGGATCCTGTGAAATTTCATAGACCATTAGCTACTGTCTCTATGTGCTGTTCTACATGCTTTTTCCTCAGATTAGGCCTTCTGAAGGTGTTTTTGAAATATGGAATAGACCTATCCTATCTCTTGGATTTGTCTTGTATAGTTGTATGTTCTTTCCTGTGTTACCTAGGCTGTCTTCAATCCTAGAGATTCAATCTTTTACATGGTTAACCTACTGTCAAGACTATTTTGTGTTTTATTTCCTTTCCTTTTATTTCATCTGCTTTGATGATTTCAAATTCTTTATTGGAGCTTTGTTTTCGATCTTGAATGTACTTCATTACAAAATGGTCACAATGTCTGGCAGTTTTCTATCACAATGATCATGATGTCACAGTGGATTCTGTTGTCACTTGTCATACCTGAAATATGAGGTCCAGAACAGATTATGAGCTCACAAACATCCTAAAATATCACAATAACAACATATCAAAAATGTTTTGAGGACAGGACAAGTTTGTGATGTCTGTGGGCTAATGATGTCACAATGGAAATGTGATGTCAGAAGGGATTGTGATGTCACAATGTTCATGAGATCACAATGAGTTTCACATATCAACAAACATGGCACATTTGAAATAGAATGGAATTGCAGTATAGGCATTCACAATGTGTCTATGACCTCAAATGATATTGTGATATCATAATGCTATGATGTCATTGTATTTTTGTAATATCACAATGAACTGGTTGTGTCATAATGAAAATGTGATTTTACACTGGTGATGTCACAAGGTATTTGTGAGGTTACAACAGCATGTCATCTCAATTGGCTTTGTTAATGAGGAAATGGGTATACATGTGGTTTTTCAAAGTTGCTAACAGGTACGATTGGGATGTCACAAATGTGATCATGATGTCAGAATAGCAATGCAATTTCACAATAGTTTTGTGATGTCAAAGTGGTGATGAGGTTACAATGGCTATCACAATGGCATGTCCAGTTTCTATTGCTGATGCTTTACAATGAGGATACAACTCCAACCAAAGAGTTTGAAACCCCAAAGGCCCTGAATTTTCTAAAATATTATGAGGTAATACCATGTTTGTGACAATACAAAGGGACAATGATATTCCAATGACAAATGTGATGTCACAATATCATGACATCTTAATGTGTTTAATTTTTTATTGTGATTAAGTACATACATAAATTTCACACATTTTATGGTATTGTAAGTTAATGATACCTAAAGCCCAAAAGAATTTTAACCTTCATGACAATTTGTATTGTCATAATCATGATTTATAGTTTGTGAATTCTCAGCTATTTCTTGCATATCAAGTGATATGTTCATTTTTTTCTTTTGCTTTGTTTTATCAATTCCCTCTAACCATCTCATTCCCTCACTCTCATTGCTGCCCTTGAGTTGCTTAGTTCATTTGCACCAGTGTGCAGTGCATCTGATGGGCTCCTCTGTTATATGATCTTCCCCGCTTACCTCTGATTCTGTGTATTCCTCCAGGTTCCCTCAGAATTGAACATATATGCCATATATTTGGTCAGCAGAATTGGGTCATTTTGTAAGGATATAACAAGATGAGTGGAGGTCATTGGTTCTGGAGATCTGTTTACTTTGTCATATCTCCGTACATTTTGTATGTTACACTCACATATCAGGAACATCATACCATTTGTGTCTTTATTCTTGGCTTACCTCCATCAAAATAACTTTTTCTAAATTCCGTACATTTTTCTACAAATTCCATTATTTTCTCCTTTCTAATGACTGTATAATACTCGACTCTATACAAGTGCAACAATTGTTGGGTCCATTCACCTGCACTGGGGCTTCTGGGGTTCATTTTTTGTATCTTGGCTATTGTGAACTGTGCTCCAATGAATGTGGAGATGCATGTGTCCCTGTATATTGTTTTGTATTGCTCAGGATATATTCTGAGGCGTGGTGTGGCTGGGTCATAGGGGAAGTTTATATTTAGCTTTCAGATGTATCTCCATACGGAGATATATTAGTATATTCCCAACAACAGTGCAGTAGTGTTCCTCTTTCTCTGTTTCCATTCCAGCATTTGTCATTGGCTGAATTTAGGATCTGGAACATTCTGATTGGTTAAGGTGATATCTCAGGTTTGTCCTTATTTGCATTTCCTTTACAGCCAAGGATGATAAAATTTCCTCATGTGTTTCTTTGGTATTTTTATCTCTTCTGACAAGTCTGTCTTGAGTTCCAGTGGTCATTTAGAAATTGGTTTGTTAATTTTTGGAAGGATTATGTTCTTGAGTTCCCTGTATATAATGTATATATAATGGGTAAATGTTTTTTCCCAATTATTTGTCTGTCTTTCCAGTTTGGTTACTATGTCTTTAGCTGTGCAGAAACGTTTTTAAGGTAGTCCAATTTGAGGAATCTCTCTCCAATTTGTTTTGACCCTGTGACTGTGTTCAGGAAGTTCCTGCCTGTGCCTATAACTTCGTGTCTCTCCTACTCTGTCCTGAAGTAGTTTCAGAATTTCCGTTTGATGCTAAGGTCTTCACTTTGTGTTGATGTAGGATCCAGTTTTAGTTTTCTGCATGTGAATGCGAAGTTTCCCCAGCACCAGTAGTTGAAGAAGCTGTGCTTCTTCCATTGTATGTCTTTGCTTCTTTGTCTAATATCACTGACTGTAAGAATGGGGATTTATTTCTGGATCTTCTAATCTATTCCAATGGACTTTGGGCCTGATTTTTTTTGCCAGTACTAAGCTTCTCTTTATATTATTATGGCTCTATAGTATAGTTTGAGAAACATATAATCATTTCTCAAGTGTTGTTGGGGTTTCTGCATAGAATGGTTTTGGCTATGGATTTTTGGACTGTTTTCTCGAGTTTAGTATATTATGTCATTGGGAATTTAATGGGAATTGGATTGAATTTGTATAGTAATTTAGGCAGTATGGTCATTATCCTCATATTAAATCTGCCTATCTAAGAACATGGGAGATCTTTCCATTTCCTGGAGTCCTCTATGATTTCTTTCTTTAAGTTTTTATACTTTTCATTAAACAGTTTCTTTACATCTCTGGTTAGATTAATTCCTAAATATTTTATTTTTTGAAGTTACTTTGAATGGGGATCGTTCCTTGATTTCCCTTTCTACTTCTACATTCCTAGAGTACAGAAAGACAACTGATATTTTGGGTTAATTGTGTAGCCTCTTTCTTTGCCAAGGTGTTTTTCAAATTCTAAAGGTTTGGGTCTGGAGTTTTGGGGAAAAATGAAGTATAATATCTTGTCATCTGTAAAAAGAAATAGTTTCAATTCCTCCTTTTCTATGCAGATCCCTTTAGTTTCTTTTGCTTACTCTACTACTCTGAGTAAGGATTCCAAAACTGTAATAAAGAGAAGTGGTGAGAGTGAGCATCCTTGCCTTCTTCCTGATTTTAGGAGAATTGTTATTTGTTTTTTCCCCATTAAGTATAATTGGTCTGTCATATACAGATTTCATTGTTTCAAAGAATGTTTCGTCTATACCTGTGCTCTCAAGATCTTTTAACATGCATGAATATTGTATTTTATCCAAGGTGCTTTCCATGTCAATGGAGATAATTATGTCATTCTTGAGCTTGGATCTGTTGATGTAATGGATTACACTTATTGATTTACCTATGTAAAACCACACCATCATTTCTGGGATGAAGTCTACTTTATCATAGTGTATGATTTATTTCATATTTTCTGAATTCCGTTGTCTAATTTTTTTGAGGAGCTTTGCATATACGTTCATCAAGAAGATTTTTTTAATGTGAAAATATTGTACACAGCGCTTACAATTACATGGGCAAGATAATGAGTACATTTTTTATCAAGAATTGTAGCCTCCTCCTTTGTTTCCCTTTCCCATCCCTTCCCATCCTCTCCTCACCCCCACCCTATCATCCCACCCACCCCCCGCACCAAAGTTATAAAGTTCATTTTAGACATAAATGACTTGTACATTTCATTGTTGAAATGGGTCCACCTGTATCCCTATTTACACGATTTGTTTTACCCCTTCCCCTCCACAAATTGTACCAGCATCAAATACAGTGAAAGCAGGGGTTATCCCATGGGGTGGGGGGACCTACAAAGCAACAAATAACTAATCTTATAAATGTGTTAGAAACTATCGCATAAAAGAAAAAAAATACATTTGAATACATATCTTAGGTTTCATTTCCCTAACATCATTTTTTCAGTAGTTCTCTTCTTTGTTGGTTCTTTGCCTGGTTTGGGGATGAATGTGATATTGGCTTCATAGAATGAGTTTGGGATAGCTCCCTCTGTTTCTATTTTTCTGAAGAGTTTGAGGAGTGTGGGTATTAGTTCCTGTTTAAACGTTTTATCATATTCCTTTGGTCATGGGCTTTTCCTTTTAGGAACCCTTCTGATTCCTGATTCCTTCATCTATCTCATTGTAAGTGATTGGTTTATTTTAATTGATGTATTTCTTCTATGTTCAGTATGGGCAATTTGTATATCTATAAAATTTCATCCATTTCTGATAAGTTTAGATCTGGAAGTAATTCTTTATAATTGAATGTCGGGTATTTTTTATATTTTTTTTCCTGTGGAATCTGTACTCTTATTCATTTTGACTTCTTCTCTTCTTTCAATCTTGCCAGCGTTTTTCCAGGTGAACAGGTTTTTGTTTTGTTAAATTTACTTATAGTTTTCTTAGTCGCTTAGCTCTATGTCGGTAATTTCAGCTCTTATTTTGGTTTTCTCACTCCATTTAGTAACTTTAGGTTCAATTTGTTCATGCATTGATAAAAGTTTTATTTGCAACATGACATTATTTACTAGCTCTGTCTCTACTTTTTCTATGTATGCACTGAGAGGAAGATTTTGCCCGTCAACTCTTCTTTTGCCATATCTCACAGATTTCTTTGTGATTTGTATTAATTTTCATTGAATTTTAGAAACTTTTATTTTCTTCCTTAATTTCTCCTTTACACAGGTGTTGCTCAGGAGTATGTGTTCAATTTCCATGTATTTCATTAATTCTATGGTGTGCTTTGTTGTTGAGAACTAGCTTGATTCCTCTGTGGTCAGAGAGATTACAAGAGATTATTTCAATCCACGTTTACTTGGTTAAATTCTTTCTATGAACTATGATATAGTCTATTTTGGAGAAAGTTCCATGGGCTGCTGAGAAGAATACGTACTGGATTGTTTTACGGTAGAAAACATGATTGGTGTCAATGAATTCTGTTTGAGATATGGCATCATTGAATTCAGAGGCTACTTTGCCAATCCTGTTATTGGTAGATCTGTCCTTTATGAGAGTGGAATATTAACATGTCCTAGTATTATTGTATTTGGATCTAGTTTATTCTGTAAGTCGAGATTATTTACCAAAAATACTTGGGTGCATCAAGGATTGAGGAGTATAAGTTGATGACGATACTATCCTCTTCTTGAATTGTTCCCTGTATTAATATGTAGTGTTCTTTTTTGTCTTTTTAGGTTGGTTGTCAGAATACTGCATCTATTTTTGAATGCATCTACTGTTTGAAAATCCTGTGTCTCTTTTGATAATTCATTTCTTTGTTCTTCAAATTTCTGATCTATGTCTTGCTTTAATTCTTGAATCACTGTCTCTAAAATATCTTGGATGTAGTATTTGTCGTTCATTTCTTTTTTGCTTTCTCTGGGGCTCTTCTCTGGATGGCTGTTGGAATTTGGGTTTGGCTTTCTATCTTGGGTATTGATGAATTTTGTAATTTTTTGCTGTGAGTTTTGCATAAGGTTTCAGGGATTATTGGAGCACAATTGCAAACTCTGACTGCTTTGGTCAATACCTGGATGACTTTGCTTGGTTCTAGGTTGGTTCCTGGACCAATTGAGGAAACTCACTCTCAGCCTTGAGTTGGCTGGTCTCAGTTCTGTTAGGAGAGAGGCCAACCTCCAGCTTCTAAGCTGATGCACAAAGGACTCTTAGTTTTCTTCTGGAGATCCCAGGAAGTTCCGTTCTTCAACCAAGGACTAAGCAGCCTACACTACTCCTGCTCCTGCCTATGGGTGCTCTTGGCTCCAGTTACTGGAGTCTGCTAGGAAATCCTGACTGTAATCATGTGCTGGTACCCTGAGCTGTCCAATCCCCAGCCCATGATACATAAGTCAGGTTGTGGTGAGATTTGTGCTTCTGGTTCTACCTACCTGAATACACAGGTCTTTTGCCATTACAGGAATGGTTCCTAGGCGCTTCTTTCCCTTTCTTTCCACCCTATTCTGAGGCATGTATTCAGCTTCTCACTTCAATCAGGACTGGTGCGTTATGTGGCTCGAGAACCCGTTCACAAGTCCTGGTCTTGGCTCCTAGTCCCCAAACTGCAACAGGCTATTTGGACATAGGTGGGACCTGTGATGCTGGATTTCCCACTTTGAGTATGCAGTTGGGTTTCTTCTGCTGATTGTTGACACCCATGGGTGCTGTTCCTAGCTTGAGCCTTTAAGCTTCCTACGCAGGGCACGCTTGTTCAAGCTTTGTGGTCTGGTTGTACTACATGAGCTAATGGGGAGCTTGCACATTTCCCAGTTTTAATAGGGCCTGTAGTGCAAGTGGTAGGGAAAGGTATCTGGGTCAAAGTTTGGGGGTTACCACCAGTACTGGTCTCCCTTCTGTGAAAGTCTGTCCTTGTGGAGTGCTCACTTATCCAGGAGCAGGTTGGGAGCTCTTCATTGTGTGGTGGTACAACTGTTTCTGTGTGCTGTAGGACTCTGTTTGCTACCATATTGAATTCCATTGAAATAATTGTGAATTGGCCAGATGGTGGTGGTGGCTCAGGGTCTGTGTTTTACACCATCTCTGCCTCTGTTTATGCTGTCCAGGTCAGTGCCATACTCTTGTTTGTGATGGCATGGAACACTCTTGTTCTGGGGGTGGATAGGCTTTGGTGGGAAGGCGAGGAGCTGATCCGCTGTCAAGGAGTAGGTAGAGTCTTCATGCAGGTTCTGAACTCCAAGGTTTGTTTCTCTGCACTGAGTTAGCACTGGCATCTTGGGATTCTTCTGCACTGGCGTTCTGTGGATAGTCCTCTTTATTTCTGGGGTTTTCCCCCACAGCTTTGGGGCCCAATGGCTTTGATGGGATTGTGCAGGGCTGTTCCACTGATGAGGTGTGGGGAAAGAGTCTTTGTGCATGTTCCAAGCTCCAAGATTGCTCTGATAACAATAATCAGGTCTGACACAGGCACCTTGGGAATCTGCTAAACTGGCATTCTGCAGACGACCCACAGTTCCTCTGGGGTCCCTGGCACCTCCAGACTGGACCATGCTAGAGTATGGCATATAGTTTTGTATCAGTAAGGAGTAGGGGAAGGGTCTCGGGGCAGTGCTGAGGACCGATAATTCTGTTTCTGTTTGCATTCTCTGGGCTAGCACAGGCACAGTGGGAGTCCAGGTCACTGGCATTCTGTGGACAGACTCCTGTTTTTCAGGGATCCCCCCATGGCTGTCATGCCGATTGATCTTAATGGGATGATGGGGAGCTGCTCTATTGATGAGAGGTGTGGGAAGAGTCTTTGTTCATGTTCCAAACTCCAAGGATTCTCCATTGATAATCACCGGGTCTAGCACTTTGGGAGTCTGCTGCGCTGGCATTCTGCAGATGATCCACGGTTGCTTTGAGGTCTCTGGCAGACCCAGACTGGGACAGGCCACAGTTTGTCATGGGTGAGGGAAAGTCTTCATGCTTTTCTGTTCTGAAATATTAATCCTTTTGTTTTTTACACATCCTGTTTTTCTCTGGGTGTTCATCATTTTGCTATGGTTGGTCTTTTCTGTAAACAGTTGGAACTTGAACTCTATTTAGTTGGAGAGAGCTGTGGTGTTCTGTTGCCATCTGGGCCCTCCTTCCATAATAATATTTTGATGTCACAATTACTTGGTGATGCAAACTTAGTGAGGAGGTCACAGTAGCGTTGTGATATTGTAATGGGTTTATGAGGATGTCTACAAACACAAATGTGATGATGTTCTAACAGGTTTATGAGGTCCCAATGTGACACAATGGTCATGATGTCAGGAAGTGTGATGGCACCGGGGTCATGATGTCACAGTTTATTTCTGATATCACATGCCATACCTGAAATACTATGAGATTGAAAAGAGACTATGAGCTCACAAAAGGCCTAAGATATCATTATTACAGCATGCCACAAAGTTATGAGAACAGGACCAGTTTATGATGTTACACTATGGTAGTGATATCACCATAGCAATGTGAAGTCACAAATTGTTATATCACAATGGTTATGAGGTCACAATGGATTTCTGATATCAACACATATGCCACATTTGAAATAGAATGAAATCATACAATAGGCATTCTCAAAGTATCTATGATATCACAATGACTATGTGATGTCATAAGGTTATAGTGCCATTGCTGTTTTATGATGTCACAATGAGCTGATGATGTCATCATAACAATAAGATGTCACAGTTTACATGATGTCACAAAGGGCTTGTGATGTTACAATAGCATGTGAGGTCTCAGTTGTCATTAGTCCACAATGAGGATATGGATAGGGATTGTGATGTTACAAAGCCACAAAGGACGTGTGTTTTTTAAGAGGTGCTAAGAGATCACATGTTTGAGATAATATGTGATCATGATGTCACAACAGCAATATGATCTCACAATGAGTTTGTGATCTTACAGTGGTGTTGAGGTTACAAAGCTTTTGGGATATCACTATGAGTTATTATATCACAATGACATCTTCAATTTCAATTGCTACTCTTAAACAATGAGGATATGAGTTCACAGAGGGAGCTTGAAGTCCCAAAGGCAATGAATTTCTTCAAATGTTATGAAGTCATACTATGTTTGTGAAAATATGACACAATGATATCACAATGGCAATATCATGTGATAATAATGTTTTAATGTCACAACTAGTTTGTGATGCCATAATGTTGAAGAGATCAAAATAGGTGTGTGATGTCACAATAGATTAATTGTGTCACAATGGAATGCTGAAACATAAAAATCATTAACTCACAATGAGTATATGAGCACACAGAGACTATGATGTCTGCAGAGATATGCTGAAACAAATTTAATGAAGTCCTGTTTTGTGATGATACAAACCTGTGATACAATATCATAATGTGACACAATTTCATGAAATCTGGCAGTGGGATGTCATAGAGGTCATAATATCACATTTCATTTATGGTATCATATGTCATATCTGAAATACTAAGAGGTCCATAACAGATTATGAGCTCACAAATGTGTTAAGATATCACAATGGCAGCATCCCACTAAAGTTATGAGGACAGGAGAGGGTTGTCATGTCACAGTGGGTTTGTGATATCAAAATGGCAATGTGATATCACAAGGTGTTTGTGATGTGTGTGGTTGTGTGATCAGGATACGTTTCTGATATCAACCAATATGCCCTATGGGAAATAGAATGAAAATACAGAATATGCATTCATAATATTTCTTTGATTTCACAATGACTCTGTGATGTTACAATGCTATGATATTATTGTATTTTAGGATGTCACAATGAGCTGATGCTGTCATAATGACAATAGTATGCCACAGTATTCCTGACATCACAAGTGTTTGTGATGTTACAGACATGTCTGATCTCAATTGCCACTAGTTCACAATGTCCAGATGGGTACACAAAGGGATTGTGATGTCACAAAGGCCAGACGCTATTTTTAAAGGTGCTTAGAGGTTCTAAGAAGTTTTGCATATCACAATGCGATCATGAAGTCATAAGGGCAATGTGATATTAAATGGCTTTGTGATGTCACAGTGGTGATAAGATCACAATGGATTAGTGATGTCATAACGTTTGTAATATAACAGCTACATGGTCACTTCCTTTTTTTTGCCTTATTTCTTTTTTTTCTTTATTTTCTTTTTATTTTTTATTTTATTTGTGAACATACTGTACAGAGGGGTTACAATTACATGGGCAGGATAATGCGTACATTTCTTACCAAGCATTGCAGCCTCCTCCTTTTGTTTACCCTTCACATCCCTTCCCAGCCTCCCCCTTCCCCCCCAATCCCAATCCTTCTCCTCCCCCCCTTCCACCCCTGCACCGATGTTGTAAAGCTCCTTTTGGGCATGACAACTTGTACTTCTCATTGTTGCAACATGGTCACTTTCAATTTTGCTAGTTCACAATGACGATGTGAGTTCTCAGAAGGAAACTCTAGTATTTCAAAGTACATAAATATTCTAAATTATTATTACATCATAATAGGTTTGTGAAAACAATGGTATAGAGAATCACAATGTCATTATGATTTCAGAATATCACATCATAGTAAGGTAGGTAGTTGTGCTACAATTAGGTGGTGATAACATCTGGATGATAAGGTCAAAATAAATTTCTGATGTCACATTCACGGGTTTGTCAGAATTGTATTAATGATATCAAAGGTCATTAATTCACAATAAATATATGAATTCACACAGAGACTGAGGTATTTCCTTGGACATATCACAAATGCAAAGAATTCTAACAATGTGCTGATGTCACAATGTGACATGATATCACAGTGGATTTCTGATATCACATGTTATATATGATACTTTATTTGGTCAAAACATTATGAGCTCGCAAATAGACATAGATATCACTATGGCAGCATATGAGAGCAGGACAGATTTGTGATATCACAGTGTTAGTGATATTGCAATATCCATGTGATTTCACAGAGTGATTGTAAGGTCACAATAATTATGATGTCACATGGGTTTCTGATGTCAACCCACATGCCAAATTTGATATAAAATGAAACCAATGCATAGGTATTCATTAGTGTGTATGATATCACAATGACAATATGAAAACATGTCATTGTACTTTGCTGATGTCCCATGAATGGATATTCTCACAAATAAAATTTGATGTCACATGTGATGATGCCACAAAGTGTTTGTGAGATTACAAGGGCATGTCTGATCACAATTTTCATTAGATCACAATGAAGATATGGGTATACAAAGAGACTATGATATCACAAAAGCCATGTGTTTTTCCAAAGGTGATAAAAGGTCATACTAGGTTTAGAAAGTGACAATGTGATAGTGTTATAACAGCAATGTCATGTCACAGAATAACCATATTCTTGATTTGATGCCACAGTTGGTGATGCCATAATGGAGATGAGGTCATAGTAGTTTTGTGATGTAAACATGGGTTTTAATGTCACAATGGCATTCAGGATCTCAATTTTCATTTACTCACAATGACTATGTGAATTCACAAAAGAAATGTGATATATCCAAAGGAATGTGCTGTCACAAATGTGATGATGTCCTAGCAAGTTTTTGAAGACAAAATGTGACACAAAATTTATGACATCTGGCAGTTTGATGACTCAGTTTTCATGATGTCAGTTTATTTCTGCTATGCCATATTATACCTGAAATATTATGAAGTCCAAAAGTGATTATGAGTTCACAAAGGGCCTAAGATATCACAATGGCTTCATATCACAAAAGTTATGAGGATAGGTTTGTGATGTCTCAGGTTAGTGATATCACCATGGTAATGTGATGTCACAAAGCAATTGTGACTTCATAATTGTAATGAGATCAAAATGGGCTTCTGGCATCAACCCAAATGCCACAATGGCATTTGATATCAACTCCTATGACATATTTGATAGAATGAAATCACAGAATTGGTATGCAAAATGTGTCTATGTATTCACAATGTCAATGAGATGTCACAATCCTATGATGCAAATATAGATTTGTGATGTCACAAATGAGTGGATGGTGTCATAATTATAATGCGGTATCATACTGGTGATGATGTCAAAAAGTTTTGTGATATTATAAGACATGTCTGATCTCAATTGTCATGAGGTCACAATGAGGATGTGGGTAATAAGAGAGACGGTGATGTCAGAAAGGCCGTTTGTTTTTTGAAAGAAGCTAAAAGTTCGTAATTGTTTGGTGATGTCTCAAAGTGATCATGATATCACACAGCAACGTGATAACAAAATGGGTTTGTGATAACACAGTAGTAATAATGTCCTTGAGTTTTGTGATGTCACAACAATTTTGTAATATCACAATCATGTGTACAATGGCAATGGCTTCTAGTTCAAAACCAGGATAGTTCAGAGAAGGAGTGTAAATCCCAAAGGCCCAGACTTTTCTAAAATATTGTAATATGTAATAGGTTTGTGAAAAACCAATGGGACAGTGATATCACAATGTTAATATGATGTCACAATATCACCTCATGATACAATTTGAAGCCACAGTTGTTTATGCCATACTGGTGATAAGGATATTATAATACTGTGATATAAGAATGGGTTGATGATGTCACAATGGCATTCTTGATCTCAATTCTAGTTGACCCATAATGAGTATATGAGCTCACAGAGACTGTGATGTCTCCAAAGACATGTGTTGTCAAAAATGTGCTGAAGTCCTAACAGGTTTTGATGTCACAATATGACACAATAATCATGAATCCTAGTAGGGTGATGCCACAGGGATCATGAAGTCAAGGTGGATTTCTGATATCACATGTCATACCTGAAATATTTTGAGGTCAACAACAGATAATCATCTAACAAGGTGCAAAAGATATCACAATGGCAGCATGTCGCACAATTTATGAGGAGAGGAGAGTTTGGTGATATCACAGTGGGTTAGAGATAACAAAATGTCAATGTGATGATACAAAGGGATTGTTATGTCACAATGGTTATGCAGTCACCAATAGTTTTGGCTACAAACCTACAAACCACATTTCAACTCAAATGAAATTATAGAATAGTCATTTATAATGTGTCTATGATATCCCAAAGACAAGGCAATGACAATGTATGCTGACGTTGGAATTTGATTATGTCACAGTGAACTGATCGTGTTATATTGAAATGTGATGACACAGTGGAGATTATGTCACAAAATGTTGATGATTTTTTCTATTTACTTTTTTTATTGTGAAAACACTGTACAGATGGCTTACTATTACATGAGCAAGGTAATGAATACATTCCTTATGAAGCATTGTTACCTCCTCTTTTGTTTCCCCTTACCATCCCTTAACAACTGGCATCCCCCTACCCCCAACCTCACTCCTCATCCCGGGCTAAAATTGTAAAGTTCAATTTTGGACATAACGACTTGTACATCTCATTGTGCAAATGGGTCCATCTTTTTCCCTATTTAAACAGTTTGTTTTTGCCCTTCCCCTCCACAAATTATACCATCAAATATAATGAAAGCAGGGCTTATACCATGGGGGAAGGACATTCAAAGCAACAAAAAAAATAATTTTATAAATATGTTAGAAACTATTTGATGATGGTATAATTTGTGGAGGGGAGGGGAAAAAACAATTGTTTTAAAGAGGGATACAGGTAGACCCTTGCAACAATGAGATATACAAGTCTTTGTGTCGAAAAACGAACTTTACAACTTTGGCAGGAGCTGGGGTTTGGGGGAATGGTGGAGGGAGATGAGAAGGGATGGGAAGGGAAAACAAAGGAGGAAGCAACAATACGTGATAAGAAATATACTCATTACCTTGCTTATGTAATTGAAGTTAAAAAAAAAAGACGTAGGAGGAAGGAAGTGGTGATAAAACAGGAGGGGAAGACCTGGGAGGAGAGGAAGACAAGGAAGAGTCAGAGGGGAAATAAAGCAACATGACACGGGGCCAGAGCCAGTTAGGTCTGTAGAGAGTGGAAAGACCTGAAGCAATTAAGGAAGTGGTGGAAGGGAAAAAGGGAAAGACCTGGAAAGGACAAGTCTGTAGAGAAGGAGGAAGGAAGGGTAAAGAAAAAAAGTTTGTAGCTTTAGATACTATAATTTTGGGGGGAGTGTTTTGCAGACCAATTAAAAAAGGGAGAGGCTGACCATTGGATGTCTGAAGTTTTGAAGTCCAGGCTGCTCTTGGCTCTGGGTACCCAGCCCAGGACAAGGTAGTTGCAGGCCCCTTTATAGTGTAAATGGTTTTGTTCATGTTAAATGTGCCTTGATGGATTGTCCCATGCTTTAGAGGTAATAAGTTTTGGATGCCCAGCAAGATAATCCATCTGAATGTCATTGGGACTTGGCCCGGGGAAAACTCCCTTGGTGAGTCTCTCAAATCTCAGGGTTCACAGCCTCCTTCATATCTTTTTTTCCTGAGGACGAGTCTGGACAAAAATCTTGTAGGATTCTTGGGGTGTGTGTAGGGCAAGCTTGCCAGATTGTTTTGGGGGAAACCCCTGGAGGTCTTCTGGGGTTTCCTTGGGAAGCCATCAAGGACCTCCTTAGGAGGTCATCTGGTGCTTCCTTGAAAAGCCACATCCTCTGGGGATGAACTAGATTTTTTGAGAAGGCCTCTGGGACTGATTTGATAGGTCATCTGTGATCACCAATGGAGGTCATTTGAAACATTTTCTGGAGTTCATAGGAGGCCTCCTCATGAGGCCTCTTCCAAGGTAATCTGGGCCTTCCTGCATAGGTCACCTGGGACCTCTTCAAGGGGTCATCTCAGGTGTCCTCAAGAGGCCATCGAGGACCTCCTTCAGAGGTCATCTTCAGTCTCCTCAGTAGGTCATCTGAAAACTCCTCCACAAGTCATCCCCAATCTCGAATGGGCAACCTTGAGATATTTGGGAAATGTGGATTAAGTGTTCATGGCTATTCATCTCTGTGTGTTTACTATCTTTGTTTTCTATCTATGTCCTATCAACACCTCTGTTTCCTCTTTATTCCAGGATGGGAGAAAAATGTCCTCAAGTTCTAGTAACTAAAACTCTTCTTTGTGTTACAGGATCACCCAGAGGAAAACCCACTGCTGTACCATCTTACCTATTCTATGCCATCAGCACCTCTGATGTTAAATCCTTCCCACTGCACAAATCCTTCTTTGTATCAGCCTTAGGTGCTACATGGTGGTACAGTCTCCTTATTAACCTTGAGACAGGTACATGGAGAAGATGGTGGGTAGGCCCCTTTTCTAATGTGTGTTCCCTTTAAAACTAGTGACCTATATACTTAGAAACAGCAAAATCTCTCCTTTTCTGAAATACCTAAGAGGCTCATCTCTTTAGTAGAGATAGTATTTTTCACACATCAGCCCATTTGTAATGATAGTCAGGAATTTTTTTGTTATTGTTGTTATTCATGGGACTTGACCTCTGGACTTCGGCACTGTCCCTACACTCTTCAGCTTATGGCTAGTGCTCTACTGCTTGAGCTACAATCCACTTCTGATTTTCTAATAGTTTAATGGGGATAAAGGTCTCATGGATATTCCCACTAATGCTGGCTTTGAGCCGTGAAATTAGATCTCAGCCTCCTGAGTAGCTAGCATTACAGGTGTGAGCCATCATCTCCTAGCAATTGCCAGTAACTTTTACAGCTGCTTTTCACCTCAGAGGAAAGGGAACAAATCTGCCATAATGCCTAGAAAGTGGTCCTTGAATCATCTGGTTCTTCCAATGATTACCCAGTCCTTTTGGAGCAAGTATTTTGCCAGTCTTGCCCAAACTGGGATGACAAAGGCAATTGAGATAAAAGGCATGTACCAATTAATACTATACTCTGTTAGCAGGGATACACTGATCTAGTCCTAGAGGTTTCCTCCTGCCATTTGCAAATGAATTATACTCTCATCACCAAAGGTTTCTTGATCCATGTCCTGCTGCTGCTTCAAACCTCAAACCTCCTTCCTAGTCTGTTTTGCTTAATTAACTCTTTTATCAAACACCCACTGGGTAACCTCTACCAACTCAACACCTTTCCCTGCAAATCTTTTCAGTTTTGAAACTTTCTTCTAATTCCAGGGCTAACTGGATAACAAAGGCCATAATTAGGACTCTTCCAATTTCCTGGGCCTCAGGATCTACAGACCTACAGGCCTCTACCAGCTGTTCCAGAAAAGCATTAGGGGATTCACTGGGGACCTGTATAGTCTCACTCACCTTAAGATTAATGAATTGGCTTCCTAGTCACTGCCTATAACAGAATCTGGGGCTTATTGGTAATCACTCCTTACCTCGATTGCTGTTGTAGTCCCAGCTTGGGTTAGTCAAGGGAAAGACTTATTCCAAATGGACTAGGTCATCAGTGGGGGAATCATATGATCCAAGGACTGCCCTCAAGGCACTGTGCCAGATTCTTTCCCTTTCCTCACAGGTAAAAAACACCTGTAAAATTTGCTGACAATCATCCCAGGTGGGCTGGTGTGTGAAAAATACTATCTCTAATAAGGAGATGATCACTAGGATTTTTCAGCAAAGGACACATTTTGTTGTTTCCAGTTATACAGTTCACTATTTGTAAAAGGCAAAAGATTTATATGATCTGAAGAGAAAGCAGAGTATACAGCTCACTATTTGTAAACGTTCTGCAGATCATCTCCCCCATGGACTGTCTCAAGGATAATAAGGGGACTGTAACACATTGTAGCACCTAAGGATGGTACAAGGAACCACTGCTGGTTTGGGAGGTCTTAACATCGAAGGTGCTGATGGATTGATCAGAATTGGAGGGAGGGAACCTTTTGGTCTTATTCTGGGGGATCCTGTAATACAGGGGGAGATTTTTTAGTAAGAGAAATTTAGGATATTGTTCTCCAATCCTGGAAAAAAGGAATAAACAAGGGTGTATATAGGACCCAGAACTATCAGCAAACCCACAGAAAAAGAGCCACAAAACCTGTGTGTCCCAAATCTCTCAAAGATGACCTCTGGAATTCCCAGATAACCTCTGGAAGAGGAATGAGATAGCCTGTCGATGAGGTCGCTGGTGACCTCACAATGAGATCCCAGATGGCTTTGCACAGACCATGTGAGGAGTCCAAGATGGCCTCTTGAGGAAGGTCCAGAAGACCTCTGGAGGAGGTCCCAGATGGCTGTTGGAAGACAAACCTGATGACCTCAGGAGAATGTCCCAGATAGCTTATCAAGAAGCCCTAGATAACCTCTGGCATAGTTCTCAGATGGCCTCTGTAGGAGGAACTAGATGACCTCAGAGCAAGGTACCAGGTGGCCTCTTGAGGTTTGACTTGACTTGTGCAAGAGATCCCCGGTGCCCTCTTAAGGGAGAACCAGATGACCTCCAGAGTAGGTCTCACACAGCTTACAGAGAAGGTCCCAAATAACCTCTCAAGAAGGTCCCAGTTAACCTCTCAAGGAGAATCAGATGGCCTTGCAAGGAAGACCCAGATGACTTCCATAGTAGGTCCCAAATGTCTTCTAAAAGAGGCCCAAGATGATCTCCAGAGAAAGTCCCAGATGGCTTCCTGAGGAACCCACTGATGACCCCTGAAAGAGGCCCCAGATGACCTCCACAGTAAATCCAAATGACTTTTGAGGAAGTCCCAAATGGCTTCTTATTGAAGCTCTACATGACCTCCAGAGGTCCAAGATGGCTTCTCAAAACATCCCCACATGATCTCAGAAAGAGATCCCAGATGGCTTCCAAAGGAACCTTAGGTGACCTCTTGGGAGGTCCCAAAACCAGACTGTCAAGCTTGTCTTGTCTCAACCCAATGGAGTTCCTCAATTACTCTTTTCCAAATAGGTCCTCAGGAAACAATCACTTGAGGGAGACTCTCACCACTAAGGGCTGAAACACTCACCTATGAGGGGGTTTTCAAAGATTCCAAGGCCCAATGCTATGCAGATGGATTACTTCACTGGGACATTCAAAAATTATGACCTTTAAAGCATGAATCAATCCATCGAGGCACATTTAAGGTAAACAAAATATTTACACTAGAAAGGGGCCTGTGACTACCTTGCCTTGGGCTGAATACCCAGAGCCAAGTGCAGCCTGGACCAGTATGGTAACATCAAAACATTATTATGATATGATATTGTGACATCACATTGCCATTTTGATATCACTCTCATTGTGTTTTCACAAACCTATTATGACCTTATAACATTTAAAATAATTCATGGACTTATGAATTATATTTCATGGTGAACTTGAAACCTCATTCTAAAGTAGTAACAACTGGAATTGGACATGTTATTGTGACATTACAAAGTCATTGTGACATATCAAACCCATTGTGGCACCATCACCACAGTAACATACCAATCCATTTGTAACATCACAATGCCATTGTGACATCCTGATCACATTGTGACATCCCAATCCTTCTATGACACCTTAGCAACTTTGAAAATACACATAGCCTTTGTAACATCACAGTATTTTGGTGCACCCATATCTTCATTGTGAATGAAGGAAAATTTAGGTCAGATATACCATTATATCACAAACCCTTTGTGATATCATCTCTTCTGTGACATCTCATTAACCTTATGAAATCATCAGTGCATGTGACATCACTAAAAGAGAATAACATCATAGCATTATGACATCACATTGGTATTGTGATATCATAGATACACTGTGAATACCTAGTCTGATTTCATTGTTTCAAATGTTGCATGCCAGAAACCCATTATCACCAAATAACCATTGTGACATCAAAATCCCTTTGTGACCTAACACTGCTATTGTGATATCATAATCGTTAAATCACAATCCTGTCCTGTGTTCATAACTTTTTTGGTATATTGCCATTGTGATATCTTAGGCATTTTGTGAGCTCATAATCTATTTGTGAACAAATAATATTTTAGGTATTACATGTGATTTCAGAAATCCAGTGTGACATCGTGACTATTGTGACACCACACTGCCAGATGTCATCATCATTTCACGTTGCTACATCAAGAACATGTTAGGACATCATATTTGTGACAATACATCCCTTTGGAAACCTCACAGTCTCTTTGTGAACTCATATTCTCGTTGTGAATTAATGACAATAGGGATCCAGCTTGCCATTTTTACATCATGAACCCATTGTGACATCACAAATGTATTGTGACCTCATCAATACTAAGGCCTCACAATATAATTGAAACATAAAACATTATTATGATATGATATTGTAACATCACTTTGCTATTGTGATATTACAGTCCCCCCCTGTTTTCAAAAACTATGACTTCATAATCTTTTAGAAAATTCATGGTCCTTGGGACTTCACGCTCCTTCTTTGAACTTGTACCCTCATTATGAACTATTAGAAACTGAAATGGGTGATGTTATTATAATATCACAAACATTTTGTGACGGCACAAACCCATTTTGACCCCATCACCACTGTGCCATGACAATCCCATTGTGACTACACTATTGTGACATCCCAAACCTATTATGACCTCTTCGATACTTTAAAAAAAACATGGCCTTTCTGATATCACATTCCCTTTGTGTACCCATATCCTCATTGAGTACTGGCAATTGAGATCAGACATGCAATTTATTGTAACATCACAAACTTTTTGGTCCATCATCAACACATTGACATCATATTATTGTTATGACACCATCAGCCCAGTATCACACCACAAAAAAAACCACATAACATTATGATAACATTACATAATTCACGTGACGACATAGACACATTGGAAATGCCTGTTCTGTGATTTCATTTTTTTTTTGAATATGGCATGTGTGCAGATACCAGAATTCCAGTGTGAGCTCATGACTTTTATGGTGTCATAGTCTTTTTTGATACCAATATCCGCATTGTGAACAATTGCCCACTGAAATCACAGATGATATTACAACATCACGAACCTTTTTTAACATCAGCCCCTAGTGGGACATCACATTGTGTTGTGACACCATCAGCTCATCATGAAATCACAAAACAGCAATGACATCATAGCATTATGATGTCACGTTGCCATTGTGATGTCATACACTCATTGTGAATGGCTATTTTATGATTTCATCCTATTTCAAATGTGGCATGTGGGTTGATATCAGACACCGTTTGTAACCTCATAAATATTTTGACATCATAATTCCTTTGGAATATCACAATACCATGTAATGTCACTAACCCACACTGACATCATAAGCCTTTCCTGTCAAACTTTTTGTGACAAACTGTGAACTCATAAACTCTTCCAACATTTTAGGTATGATGTGATATCAGAAATCCACTGTGACATCATGATAATGACACAATGATATGGTGATATCACAATGCCAATGTGATATCACAAATTATATAAAAATAATGTTGAGGAGATCACAAAAATTTTGTGTGGCCATATGGGTTCGTGATGTCAAAATGGCATGTAGTACCTCAATTTTCATTAACTCCCAAAGAGTATATCATTTCAGAGTGGGACTATAATGTCTCCCAAGTCATGTGTTGGATGTGATGAAATACGAATAGGTTTTTGAGATTACAATGTGACACATTGGTCATGATATCTGGCAGTGTGATGTCATCTGTTCATGATATCACAGAGGATGTCTGATATCACATATCAGAAATATTGTTAGTTCAAAAACATATTATGATCGCACAAAGGGCCAAACATATCACAATGGCAGCATATCACAAACATTATGAGGACAGGACAGATTTGGGTTGTAAGAGAGGGTTGGTGATATCACAATGTGATATGATGTCACAAAGAGATTTTGATGTCACAATGTTTATTAGGTCCCAATGGGTTTCTGATAGCAATCCACATGCCACTGTGAAATAGAATTAAATCACAGAATAGTCAATCACAATTATAATGTCGTGTCATAATGCTATGACATCATTATAGTATAGTGATATCACAATAATCTGAAGGTGTAATATCACAATGTGATGTCATACTGGTGATGATGTAAATAAAGGTCCTGTGATGATAGAATGGAATGTCTGATCTCAATTGTCACTAATTCACAATGAGGATATCGATACAGAAAGGAACTATGATGTCACAAAGATCATGTGTTTATTCAAAGGTGATGAGGTCATTTTGTTTGGAATATCCAAAAGTGATCCTGATTTCACAGTGGCAACGTGATGTCACAATGGGTTTGGGACAATGGATTTGTGATGTCACTTCGAGTTGTAATACCACAATGGCCTATCCCTTTTCAATTGCTATTATTTGCCAATGAGGATAAGAGTTCACAAAAGGAGCTTGAATACCCAAAGTCCATAAATTTTCTCAAAGGTTATGAATCCTAATAGCACAATGGGATGATGTTATCACAATGGCAATATGATTTCATAATATTGTCATAATAATGTATTGATGTTGGTGATGTCATAGTGGAGATGAAGTCACAATACATTCATGATGTCACAATGGGTTTGTGAGGTCAAACTTTCATGTCAGGTTTCAATTTTCATTAATTCATGAGGTGTATTTGATTTCACACAAGGACTGTGATATGCCAAAGTGTATGTGTTGTCACTAGTGTGATGAAGTACTAACAGGTTTGTGATGTCACTATGTGATACAGTGGTTTTGACATCTACCAGTGTAATATCATAATGGCTAAGATGTCACAGTGGATTTCTCCTATCACATATCATAGCTGAAACATTATGAGGTTGAAAAGAGACTCTGAGCTCACACAGTGCCTAAGGTATCACAAAAGCATCATGTCACAAACATTATGACAGGACTGGTTTGTGATGTTACAGTCAGTTAGTAATAACACAATGGCAATGTGAAATTACAAAGGGATTGTGATGTCATAATGGTTATGAGGTCACAATGGTTTTCAGATAACACACATGCCACATTTGAAATAGAATTAAATCACAGAGTAGGCATTCTCAATGAGTCTATATGTATCAATGACAACGTGATGTCAAAATGCTATAATATCATAGTTTGGTGATATCCCAGATGGTGTCAATACTAACATAACAAAGTGATTTCATCAATGTTATGAGGTCACATGGGTTTCTGACCTCAACATATGTGTCAATTTGAAATAAAATGAAAATACACAATAGGCATTCATGATGTACATGTAAATTCAAAATGAAAATGTGACATCATAATGCTATGATATCACTGTAGTTTTGGGATGTCACAATGAGATTATGATGTCATAACAACAATGTGATGTCACATGGTGATGAAAAATTATGAGGATCAAAACTGGTTATGACCCATAAAAGGCTTATGATATCCCAATGGTAGCATTGCACAAAAGTTTTGAGCACAGGACAGGACTAATATAACAGTGGGCTAATGGTTTAACATAGCAATGTTATGTCACAATGATTAGATCACATATGTTTTGGATAACAACCCATATGCCACATTTGGCATTCAATTAAATCACAGAATAAGCATTCACAATATGTCTATTTCATGAAATTGCCAATGTGATGTCATAATTCAATGCTGTCATTGTAGTATGGTAATATATCACAATGAGCCAATGGTTTCATGATGACAATGTGATGTCACAATGGTTGAATTGTCACAAAGTGTTATTTCTCAATGGCAAGTCAGATCTCAATTATTACTTCACAATGAGGACTGTGATGTCACAAAGGCTATGTGATTTATCGAAATAGCTAAGAGATCATAAAACTTTTGGGATTATAGAATGTGATTATAATGTCACAAAGAAATGTAATGTTAAAATAGCTTTGGTATATCACAATGGTGTTGAGATCACATGATATAGTTATGTCACAACAAGTATCTAATATCACAATCACAAGGTTCAAATTCAATTGCTACTAGTAATCAATGAGGTAGGAGTTCACAGAAGCTTGAAGTCCCACATGCCATGAATTTTCTAAAATATTATGAGGTCATTATAGGTTTAATAAAACACAATGGAACAATTATATCACAATGGTGATATGATGTGACAATTATTTAATATGGCATAATATGAAAATATGTAATAATGCAGTTTTGATGTCAAAATTGGTTCTTAATGCTATGATATTATAATGTCACCAAATAGTTGTGATGTTAATATGTATATATAATGAGTTTCTGTTATCAATACACATGCCACATTTGAAATACAATGAAATTACAAACCAGGTATTCACAATGTATCTATGACTTCATAATGACAATATGATGTCATAATGCTATGACACAATGATGCTATGATGCATTATGCACATGTGAGTTAAGTGCCTGTAGCTATGGATCTGTGTGTCTTTGCTGATAGTTCTATGTCCTGTATACTCCTTTAATGCAGGATGGGAGAACAATGTCCTAAAGTTCTCTTAACTGAAAAATCTTCTCCCCTGTGTCATAGGATCCCCAGAGGAAGACCACTGGAGTAATATCCCTCATATTCTGTGCCATCAACACCTCTGATGTTCA
Source organism: Dipodomys merriami (assembly GCF_024711535.1). Lineage (NCBI taxonomy): Eukaryota > Metazoa > Chordata > Mammalia > Rodentia > Heteromyidae > Dipodomys > Dipodomys merriami. The sequence goes on along the minus strand of NW_027203159.1, from coordinate 8,441,632 downwards.
GTTCCTGCCATACCAGAAGTTGTACCAACATCCTCAGGTAGTTCAATGTGGTATGGTCCCCTTATTACCCTTGAAAGAGGCACATGAGGGAGATGGTGGGCAAGCCCTCTTTCTAATGCATGTTTTGTTTACAACTAGTGATCTGTGTGGTTGGAAACAGCAAAATGCACCCTTTTCTGAAAAATCCTAGGGGCTCATCTCCTTATTAGAGAAAGCATTTTTCATAAACCAGTCTATATGAGATGATTGTCAGCAGGTTTTGCAGGTGCTTTTCACCTGGGAGGAAATGGAGTGAATCTAGCACAGTACTTTGAAGTTGGTCCTTCAACCAGTTGGTCCCCCCAGTGTTAATCCAGTCCATTTAGAGCAAGTCTTTTCCCAGAATAAACCAAGCTAGGACTATAATATTGATTGAAGTAAGGAGGTACTTACCAAGCATCACCAGACTCTGCAGGGATCCAGGAAGTGACTAGGATGCAAACTCATTGATCTAAGATGAACAAGACTGTACAACTCCCCAATTAATCCCGATACTTTTATGGAACAGCTCCTGGAGGCCTATAGGACCTATAAACCCTGATGCCTCAGAGAAGGGAAAAGCCCAAAATATAGCCTTCATTACCCAACTGGCACCAGACAATAGAAGTCAGCTTCAAAAGTTAGGTTTTGAGGGAAATATGTTATGAGTGGGTATCTGCTGCCCAGAGAGTGTTTGATAACAGAGATATGCTGGAAGAAAACCAGAGTCTAAGAGGGGGACAGGGATCAAGAAACCCTCAGCAAAGACAGTATAATTCATTTGCAAATGGAAGTAGGGAACCTCTAGGACTAAATCAGTGTGATTATTGCAAGAAAAATGGAAAAGGAATCTCCAAGGTGGAGAAGAGAAAATGACAGGTTAAGTAAGCATATTAGCCTATTGGAAACTGTGTTCATATCTCTGGAAAAACATGAGGAGCTTGGGGCTCTGAAATCCACCTGTATTCAACTAAAACTTTAGCTCTGAACTTCACAAGAAATGAAGTGAAGAAAAAATTTTACACATTTCTGTCTGAAACAGTATTTAAAAAGCCCTAATCTCCAATACCTACCAGTCAAAACCCATCAAGAAGTTAAAAGTGCATTGAACAGCAAGCTGGAGAAAACCAAGTATTATGGAATGTGAAGAAATAATTTGAAGACATAATTCAGGAACTTGTGAGAGTCAAAAGTGAGAACCAAATCCTCAAAATGAACCTAGAAATTACTCAAATTAATTTCAACTACATCAACCTCAGTGAGCATGAGGCAAAGATGAGGACCAGAGTTCAGAGGCCGAAGGAGGAACAGGATGCCACCACTATTGTCTTTGCTCAATACAATTAAGAAAAGGAGGATACACTGATGCTGCATGTGCAAATCAAGGATCATGAAAAAGAGCTGGACATGGATATAAGAATATCCATGAAGTATAAGCCAATTATAAGATGTGAAGTGTGTGAACAGACATTCGAAGCAACAGAGAAAGAACTGAGTGTGGTTAATGCCATGTCATAGAAGAGGAAGCCCCAAAAAGTGAACAGAAAAATATCAGCCTCAAGATATTGTTACTCAAACAACACACATACTCTCATGGTAACCAAAGGAGCATTAGGCAGAAAAACAGGAGAGGTAAACAGTTGAAAGATCAGTCACAAAAATACACTGAAGTGAAAAACAAGAACAAGAAACTAAACATACTGCTGAGATAATCATCATAAATATTATACAGAAGCATCATGCACCAATGGAACAGGTGGAGGTGTGATACAAATCCTCTCAATAACACCACTGAGAACTTTAAGGACGAGCTAAAGAGCAAGCAAAGGTGCTGTGAGAAAGCACAGCAGTGACACAGAAACTCTCTTGTGAACCTGGCAGAACACTTTCAGGTTTAGGAAGACTTTGAGAAGAAGATTGGGATCATGAAAATAAGATTTCATGAGACAAAAGGAAGAGGATGAAACAGAAGAATTCTCCAAGCTAGATTGAGTTTCTTAGTACTAATGAGAATTTAAAGAAATTAGAGACCCTGAGGCTCAAGGAAACAACTGAGCTGATCAGATAGCTAAGCAGACCACTCTAAAACCAGTGAGGTGTCTAGAGATACTAGTCATTAAGAATAAGGAGGAAGCCAAAACATTGGTAACAAGATTGCAACTGTGGTGATATGATATTGGAAATCCCATTTGTGTTATGGTATCACTGTCCCATTATTTTTCCCAATCCTATTATGACCTCATAACATATTAGAAAAATTCATGGTCTTTGGGACTTCATGGTCCTTCTATGAACTCATAGCCTCAGTGTGAACTACTAGCCATTGTTTTTAGACATGTAATTGTGATATTACAAACCCTGTCATATTATTGGCACATTGTGACATCGGTTTTCAATGGGACATCCCAAACACATTGGACATTCCAAAGCTCTTATGATCTCTTAGATCCTTTGAAAAAACACATGACCTTTATTACATCGCAGTCCTTTGTTTATACATATCCTCATTGTAATCGAATGACAATGGAGATCAGAAATGCCATTGTAACACCAATAACCCTTTTTCATATCACCAGTGTGATATCATATTGATCTTCTGACATGATCAGCTCATTGTGACATTATAAAAAGAGAATATCATAACATTGTGACATCATAGTCATATTGTGAGTACCTATTCTATGATTTATTTCTATTTAAATTGTGGCATGTGAATTGATATCAGAAACATATTGGAACCTCATAAACAGTGTGACATCACAATCCCATTGTGATATCATATTGTCATTGTGGTATCATTAATTCACTGTAACATCACAAATCTCTCTTGATCTCATATTTTTTTGTGTATCAGTCATGGTGCTGGGATGCTGGGCCTCGGTGCTGTCCCTCAGCTCTTCAGCTCAAGGCTAGCATTCTACCACTTGACCAGAAGCACTACTTCCATTTATTTGGTGGTTTATTGAAAGTAACAATCTCACAGACTTTCCTGCTCATGCTGACTTTGAACCACAATCCTAAGAACTCAACATCCTGAGTAGCTAGGATTAGAAGCAGAAGCCACTGGCTGCTCCTAAGCTTAGTGACTGCATTAGCAATGTGGCATCACCAATTAATTATGACATAAAACATTAATACTTCATGGTATTTTGTTATCACATTGACAGTGACATCACAGTCCAATTGTGTTTTAACAAATGATCTTAGAAAATTGATGACTTTGGGAATTCAAGCTCCTCTGAACTCATATCCTTTTGTGTGCTAGTAAAAATTGAAATTGGATATTTGTTTGTCATATGTACAATTTTTATCACTATCCAATTATGACCCTGTCACTACAATGACATCAAAAACCCATTGTGACATCACATTGCTTTTGTGACATCATGATCCCATTATGACATCCAACTCTTGTAATGTCCTCCACACCCGTGAAAGAACACAAGGCCTTTGTGACGTCACAGTAGTTTTGGGTAACCACATTATCATTGTGAACTAAGGACAGTTGGGATCAGATTTGCCATTTTACTATCACAAAATCTTAATGACATGACTAGTGTGAATCACATTGTCATTATGACATCATTATCTTACTGTGACTTCACCAAAGTACAATTATAACATAGCCATATGACATTACATTGTCATTGTGCTATTGTGGACATATCTTGAGTGCCTATTCTGTGATTTCAGTCCTTTACAAATGTGTCATGTGGATGGCAGAAAACCACTGGGACCTCATAAACATTGTGAAATCATATTGCCATGGTAGTACCACTAACCCACTGTGACATCATGAACCTGTCCTATCCTCTTAACTTTTGTGACATGCTGCTTTTGTGATAACTTAGTCTTTTTTGAAGTCATAATCTGTTTCAACCTCATAATATTTCAGGTATAACATGAGATATTGGGAATACACTGTGATACAATGAGCATTGTGACATCAAACTGCCAGATATCATGATCATTGTGCACTTTGTGACATCACAAACATGTTAGGACTTCATCATCTTTGTTTCAACACATGCCTGTGGATTCATCACAGTTCCATTGTGAACTCATATATTAATTGTGAGTTAATGAAAATAGTTAATGAAAATTGATATCTCCAATTTTCATCCCCAATCTAATTTGATATCAGAAAGTTATTGTGAACTCACACCAATTGTGACAACAAAACATTATGATAACATGGCCTTCTGACATCACATTGCCATTGTGACATCATACGTCCATTGTGTTTTCAGAAAACTTATTATATCATTATGTTTTAGAAAATGCATGTACATTGGGAATGGTAGCTCCTTTTGTGAACTTGTATCCTCATTGTGATCTAGTAGCAATTGAAATTGTACATGTCATTGTATTATTACAAACTCATTTTAACATGCCAAACACATTGAGGCATCATCAACTGTGACTTCACAAATTAAGATTTCACATTGCCATTGTGACATCAACATCAAAATGTGACATACCAAACATATTATGAACTCTTAAAACCTTTGGAAATAACATTGCCTTTGTGAAATCAGAGGCCCTTCATTTACCAGGTTAAACTCTTTATGAACTAATGACAATTGAGATCCAGCATGCCATTGTGACATCACAAACATATTGTGATTTCATCACCAGTGTGGCATCACCAACTAATAGTGACATCATAAAATTATGTTACAACATTTTGACATCACATTGCCATTAATTTTTCACAAACCTTTTATGATATCATAACATTTTAGACAATTCATGATCTTTAGGACTTCACACTCCTTCTGTGTACTTGTATTCTCATTCTGAACTGATAGCAATTGAAATTGGACAGGTCATTGAGCTATTTCATACTCTTGTGATCTCACTCACCCATTATGATCTCATCATCACTCTGACATAACAAGCCCATTGTGATATCCTAATACTAATGTAACAACAGGATCACATTCTGACACCCCCAACAATCATGACTTCATTGCAACTTTGAAAAAAATGGCTTTGTGACGGTATCACAGTGCCTTGTATATGCCTCTCCTCATTGTGACCAAAGGACAATTGAGATGGGACAGCCCATTGAAACATGTCAAACCCTTTGTGACACCATTGCCAATGAGACATCATATTGTATTTATGAAATAATCAGCATATTGTGACACACAAAACTACAATAACATCATATTATTATGGCATCTCTTTGTCATTATGAGGTTATAGACACATTATGAATACATAAACTGTGATTTCATTTTATTTCAAATCTGGCATGGAGCTTGATATCAGAAATCCATTGTGACCACATAACCATTGAGATATCAAACTCTCTTTGTGACATTACATTGCCATTGTGATATCAATAATCCACTGTGACATCACAAGCCTAACCTGTCCTCAGAAATTTTGTGATATTCTGCCATTGTGACATCTTAGGACCTTTGTGAGCTCATAATCTGTTTTGACCTCACAATATTTTACGTATGATATTTGATATCAGAAATCCTCTGCGACCTCATGAACATGGTGACATCACAGTGCCAAACATCATGAATATTGTGTCACATTGTGAATTCACAAAACTGTGATGACTTCATCTCCTTTCTGACAACACCTGACTGTAGAAAACACAGTCCCTTTGTCAACTCATATATTGATAATAATTTAATGACTGAGAACTGGCATAATATTATGAATGCCCAACAAAATTCATTGGGATGTCACCAAATAATTGGGGTCTCACCAAATAATGGTAACATAAAAACAATATTATGTCATAATGTAGTGACATCACATTGCCATTGTGATATCACTGATATATTGTGTTTTCACAAACCTAGAAAGACCTCATAACATTTCAGAAAATTTATGGACTTTGTGGCTTCAAGCTCCTGTGAACTCATATAAATAATGTGAATTAGTAGCAATTGAATTTGGACATGTGTTTGTGAAATTACAAGCACGTTTGTCCCCACAAAATTATTTTGACCTCATTTTGGCATCTGTGACTTCCCAGTCTTATTTTGTATCCATATCCTCATTGTAAACTGACAATTGAGATCAGACCTGCCATTGTAACATTCCAAAAACTTTGTGACATTATCACCAGTGACATTGCATTGTAGTTATGATACCATCAGCTCCTTGTGACAGCACAAAATAACATGACATCATAAAATTATGACATTCCATTATCAGTAATGTCTGAAACACATTGTGAATGCCTACTCTGAGATTTCATTTCATATTTCAAATGTGGTATGTAGAAACCAACTGTGACCCCATAAATATCATCATCAAGTAATTTTGACATCAAAATTTTATTATGACATTATATTGTGACATCAAATTGCAAGTGTGATATCACTGTCCCATTGGGCTTTCCAAAACCTATAATGACGTTTTAGAAATTTCCTGTCCTTTTGGATTTCAAGATCCTTCTGTGAACTCATATCCTCATTGTGAACTAGTAGTAACTGAAATATATGTATGATGTAATATTAGAAATCAATTATCACATCATGACCATTGTGACATCACAATGACAGATGCCATGATCATTGTGTCCCATTGTGACATCACAAACCTGTGAGGCCTTCATAAATTTGTGCAACACATGCCTTTTGAGACATCATGTTCCTGTGGGAACTCTTACACTCATTATGAGTCAGTGACAACTGGGATCCAGCATGCCATGGTGACCTCAACACATGATAGTGACATCACAAACTTATTTTGACCTCATAACCAGGATGGCATCGCCAAATAATTTAATCAATACATGGTATTGTGACATCACATTGCCCTCATGATTCCAGAATCCCATTGTGTTTCCATAAGCCCATTGTGACCTCATAGAGTTTTAGAAAAAAAGTTTAACTGGGTGCTGGTGTGTTTCATGCCTGTAATCTTAGCTTCTCAGGAGGCTGAGATCTGAGGTTCAAAGCCAGCATGGGCAGGAATATCCATGAAAAGCTTATCTCCAATAAACCAGAAAACCAGAAGTGGCACTGTAGCTCAAGTAGTAGAGCACTAGCCTTCAGCTGAAGAGTTGAGAAACAGTGCTCAGGCCCAAAGTTCAAGCCCAATGACCAACAAAAAAATAGAAAAGAAAATTCATGATCTTTGGGACTGCAAGCTCCTTTTGTGAACTTGCATCATCATTGTGAACTACTAACAATTGAAAATAGACATGTGGTTGTGATATTAAAAACTCGATGTGATATCCCTAACCATTGTGACCTAATCACCAAGGTAACATGAGAAACCCTTCCTGACATCACATTGCTGTTTGTGACATCATGATCACATGACCTCTTAGCACCTTTGAAAAACCAAGTCACATTTTTCACATCACAGTCGCACTTCTGTCTGAAAACACAGTTTTAAAAAAGGCTCTGAATCTCCAATACATGGAGTCAACATACAGCAATAAGTTGAAAGCACATTGAAGAGCACACTGGAGAGAGAATTATGAAGACTAGATTTGAAGACATAAAACAGGAACATGTAAAAGTAAAAAAAATGAGGAAAAAATGATCAAAATGAACTTAGAGAACATTGTTTGAAGTGAAATACAAGACCCACTAGCCTGAGTGAGGATGAGGCAAAGTTGGAGACCACATGTCTGAGGCTCAAAGATGGACTGGACGCCAATGCTTCCATCCTTGCTGAATACAAGCCAGGCCAGCAGGAGATCTCAATGCTGTATGTGGAAATCAAAGCCCACTTTAAGGATATAAACATGATACAAGAATGTATTAGGCTGAAGTACACACGGATTATAAGCTTTGAAGTGTGTGAGTGGAAATTCAAAGCAACAGAGAAAGAACTGATAATGCAGTTAGTGAAGCAGACACAGAAGTGATGTCATAGAATAGGAGGCCAAAAAAAAATAAATAGAAAAATATCAGGTTCAAGAAAGAGATTGCTACTCTTCACAAACAGATAAAGGACACACAAACTCTGATGGGGAATTACTGCAAAATGGAAAGAATATTAGGCAGCAAAACAGAAGAGTTAAAGTTGAAAATTCTGTCACAAAAATACACTGAATTAAAAAACAAGAAAAAGAAGATATTAGAGGGAAAAGACAAAGAGAACAAGATTCTCACCATAAATGTAAGCAGAAGCATTGTGCACCAATGGAACAAGTGGAGCAGGGAAACAAAGCCACTCAATAACACCAATAAGAAAATTAAAGAGGAGCTGCAAGCAAGCAAATGTGCTGTGAGAAGGAGCAGCAGTTGGATGTAAAGGAAATCTGCTGTGACCCTTGCAGAACACTTTTAAGTTAAGGGAGACTTTGAGAAGGAGATTGGAATCATGAAAGTAAGGAGGAGGATAAAACGGAAGAAGACCCCAAGGTGCATATTATGGTTCAGAGTACTAACTAGAAGTTAAAGAACCTATAGACCTTGAGGCTCATGGCAACAACTGAGCTGGTCATGTAGCTCAAGAGACCACTCTAGAGACCAGTGGGGTCTCTAAAGATATTAGTCATTAAGATTAAAGGAAGAAGCCAAAACAGAGGTAACAAGCTTGCAAATGTGGTGACTGAACTCGTGAAAAATGGTTACAAGCCTTCGGTCTGTTTATATCAAGTTATTGGGCACCCTGGTAAATTGTCCCATGTCGCTGCCTAAAACTGTCTTGAAAACCAGTGGGCCCTCATCCTGACAAGCTTTTGCAATGAATATAGAAAGATGTCCACTGGTAAATGCTGGAGAACTTGATGATATAGTGAGGGCGTATGTGAGGAACCTCACCTGATGAATTTTGGGAAGTGGATTTCACAGAGGAAAAGTCTGGAATGTATGGTTCTAGGTATCTGTTAGTAGTAGTGGACACTTTTCCAAGCTGGGCTGAGGCATTACTGACAAAAACTGAAACTACTCGGTAACAGCCAAAAATATATTCTGTGAAATATTTCCTCAATTTGGCTTACCAACAGCAGTGGGCAGGACTTCACAGCCTAGGTTGCTCAATTAGCAACCTAGGATAAATTGGAAATTACATTGTATTTATAGACCTCAGGGTTCTTGACTGGTAGAAATTTAAGGAAACTTTAATTACAGAGGCTGGCCATCACTGGGATAGCCTGTTACCGTTGGCTCTCTTTGAGCAAGAATCACCCAATTTTTAAAGAATTCACTCCCTTTCAAATAATTTATGGTAGAAAACAGCCTTTGGCTCCTAAATTTGGGGAAGCTATAGTAACATAAATGTCTAACCAAAATCTTGTATAGTCCCTGCATGTTTTGCAACAAATTCTTTTATGTCCCTCTACTTTGGTAGATAAGGCCTACCTGAGTAAAACTCCACCAACCCTTATTGTGTTCCTGAATTGAAACCTATATGTCAAGGACCTTATTCAATTGTGACAACTAAACCGCTGCCTATTAAATTTGCATGAAAACAGCATTGGATCCATCACTCTCAAGTAAAACAGGCAGTGGACCAATATCCAGAGAAGGCTGCAAGATGGACAATTCACAGACACTCAGGATCTGTTAAGGATAACACATACCAAGTGTTATTCTTGGCTAATGTGTTTCTATGGTTTCCTCCATGTTATCTGTTAAATTTGCATTTCAGGCCTATTCAATGAGGGGAGAGAAGGGACGCTTAGGTTTTGTTCCAGAATGATTCAAGGATTTGATTGGACATGAAAACCAATGGAGATTGTAATAACCAGTGGGGACCCATAATTGATGGCTCTTTGGCAAACACATCACAATGACAACGTGATATCATAATGCTATGATGTTATTGTAATTTGGTGAGGTTACAATTAGCAGATGGTGTCATAAAAATACTGTGATGACACAGAGATTATGGAACAAAGGATTTATGATGTTACAATTGCATGTCTGATCTCATTGGACATTACCTCACAATAAGGATATGGGTACACACAGGGACTGTGTTGCCAGAAATGCCATGTGTTTTTACAAAGATGCTAAGAGTTCATGAGTTTTGTCATGACACAATGTGATCTTGATGTCAGAACAACAATTTAATATCACAATTGGTTTGTCATTTTATGATGGTCATGAGGTGGCAATGGGTGTGTGATGTCACAATGAGTTTGTAATATGGCAATCACATTGCAATTGCCGCTAGTTCAAAATGAAGATACAAGGTCACAGGAGTTTAAAGTCCCAAAGACCATGAATTTTGTAAAATATTATGAGGTCAAAATATGTTTGTGAAAACACAATGGTATAGTGAAATCACAGTTGAAATATGATGTTACATCATGTCATAATAATATTTTGATTTCACAATGAGTTGGTGATGACACACTGGTGAACAGGACATAATAGATACATGATGTCACAATGGATTGGTGGTGTCAAAATCACTTGCTGGATCTCAATTTTCATTTATACACTATGAGTATAAGAGTTCTCAATGTGACATTGATGTCTCAAAAGCCATGTTTTGTCATAAATATCATGCAGTTTGAACAGATTTGTGATGCAAAAATATGACACAATAGTCAATTGTCTGTAAGAGTATGTCATAGTGATTGTTATGTAACAATGTATTCTGATATCAGATAATATTCCTGACATAATATGAGATGGAAAACACTGAGCTCACAAAGAGTCTAAGATATCATAGTGGCAGCCTTCATTGCCTTTGGGACTTCAAGCTCTTCTGTGAATTCATATCATCATTGTGAACTAGTAGCCATTGAAAATGGACATGAGATTGTGATATTACAAAATCGTTATAAAGTCAGAAACCCATTGTGACCTCACTACCACGTTGACATCACAAACACATTGCACATAACGTTGCCATTGAGACATCAGGACACATTATGGCATCCCAATCCTAAGATGGCTTCTTATTACCTTTATAGAAATATGTAGCCATTGTGGCATCACAATTACTATTTGAACCGATATACTCATTGTGAACTAATGACAGTTAAGATCAGACATGCCATTGTAACATCACAAAACATTTTTGACATCATTACCAGTGTAACATCACAATGTCCTTTTCACACCATCTTGCTAGCTATAACCTTTTCACTGCAGAAACTCTGCAATTTCATGCAATCCCATTTGTCCATTGTTAGATTTGTTGTGTTTCTGGGACTTCATTAAGAAAATTTCATCCTATGCCAAGGAGCCCTAGAGTTTCTGCTATTCCTTCCTGTAATGTTCCCAAGGTGTCTGCTTTGACTTTGAGGTCTCTGATCCATTTATAGTTGATTCTGGGGCAGGGTGATATATATGGATCAATCTTTATTTTTCTATGTAGTTTACCAACATTGCAAGCACTGTTTACTGAAGAGGATACCTTTCTTCAATTCTATATTATTTTTTGCTATCTTATTAAGAATTAGGTGGTTCTAGGACTTTGGGTTCATTAGATTTGTCCTCAGGCCTGTTCTTGTGCCAGTACCCTGTTGTATTAATCACTATGGCTTTCTAGTAGAGTGTAAAATTTTGTTTTGATATTTTTCCAGTAATTTTCTCTCTGGTAAGGATTATTTTTTGCCATTTGGTGTCTTTTGTTCCATATAAGGAGATGTTTCCACGTCCTCAGTTCTGCATTAATTTCCTTTTTCAGGTTTCAAAAGTTTTTAATCATAGAGGTCTTTCACTTCTTTAAGTTAACCCTTAAGTATTTTAGTTTGGTGGGGCTATTATAAAAGCAGTTGGTTTCCTGATTTTGCCTTGTCTTTCTTGTTATTGGCATACGAAAAGCCATTCATTTTTGAGGTTTAATTTTATATCCTCCTGCTCTGCCAAAGTTATGGTTCAGCTCCAGTAACTTGAGAGTGGAGTCCACGGAGTTTTCTCTATACAAGATCATGTCATCTGCAAAGTGAGGGAAGTTTTACTTAATCTTTCCTTTGGGATCTCCTTTACTTTGTATCTTGTCTTATTGCTCTAGAGAGGAACTCTAATTCTAAATTAGAGGAGAGAGTGGACATCCTTGTTTCATTCCTTAATTTAGAAGAAATGACTCTAGCTTTGCATGATTAAGTATAATGCTAGCTCTTGGTTTGTCATACACAGCCTTTATTATATTGAGGAAGGTTTCATGGATTCCTAGATTTTCGAGATCTTTCATAAAAATTGGATCTTGGTAAATGCTTTTCTACATCTATTGAGATAATCATGTGGTTCTTATCCTTGCTCTTGTTGATATGTTTAATTGTTTGAATTGACTTGCAAATATTGAACCAGCTTTGCATCCCTGAAATGAATCCTGTTTCATAACGGTCTATGTATTTTTTGCTGTTTTTGAAGTTGATTGGTCCAAATTTTTTTGAGAAATTTTTAATCGATGTTTATCAAAGAAAAAGGTCTCTTTCTTGATGATTCCCTCCTTGGTTTTGGAATAAGGGTTATTACACCTTCAAAGAAAGTCGTTGGCAGTGAACTTTCACTATCAATTTCATTGAAGAGTTGCAGAAGTATTGGAGTGAATTCTGCTTTGAAGGCCTTGTAGAATACAGGTGTAAATCCATCTGGTTCTGGGATTTTCTTGGGTTGGAGGTTTCTTATTGCTTTTTCTATTTTGATGCTTGACATGAGTATGTTTGTTGGAAATAGAAATATGATGGATCTATTCATTAGAAGAGACCACCAAAGGCCTAATTTAAGGCTAATGGGTATAGAGGAAGGCTAAGAAACAGAAGACAAACATCTAGGACATTTATTTAACAGGATCCTAGCAGAGAACTTCCCGAACATGCAAAAAGATAGGTCCATTCAGACACAAGAAGACTTTAGAACACCAGATAGACCAGACCAGAATAGAACATCCCACTTTCAAATTGTAATCCACATAGGATCAATTGAGAAAAAGGAAAGGATGATGAAAGCTTTCAGGGAGAAAAATTAATCACGTATAAAGGGAAACCAATCAGAATAATTTCAGAATTCTCAACAGAGACAACGAAAGTAAAAAGGGCCTGGAATGATGCAAGAATACACCACTCAGCTAAATTCTCCTTCATAACATCAGGACAAATAAAAATCTTTCAGACCAAAGAAACATTGAAACCATATATCTCCACCAAATAGAATTATAAAACACACTTAAATGTATCCTACACATAAAAACCAGCAAGAGCACAATAAATCCAAGAAGCAGCCCGAACACAGAGTCTAAGCATAATAACAAGAACGCAGTTGGCACAGCCCCCAAGAAGATTGATACCATGGCAGCAACTACCAAACACCTCAGTCCTAATTCTCAATTTTAATTGGAATCAACTCACCAATTAAGCAACATAGATTGTCTAGCTGGATAAAAGATGTGCTTTCAAGAAACACACTTTGTCCACAAAAAACAAACGTCTTGTGAAAATTGAAGGATGGAGTAAAGTCTAGCAAGCGAACAACCACCATAAACAGGTAGGAGTTAAAATCCTAATATTAGATAAAATAGACCTCAAGTTAAAACTAGCAAGAAGAGATAAAGAATATCATTACATATTCATTAATGGATCTCTCCTTCAGAAGTATATTATAATTCTAAATATCTATTCACCAAAAAACAGGACCCAAATTAATCCAAGTAACACTACTTGCCCTAAAATCTCATATAGATTGAGAGACATTAATTGTTGCGGACTTTAACTCACCACTATCCCAGCTGGATAGAACAACACAGCTAAAACTCGAGAGAAACCTCAGATATAAACAACTGCATAGATCAACGAGCCTAACAAACATGTACAGAATATAACACCCCAGCAGCATCAGAATACAGTTCTTTTCAGCAACTCATGGAACATTCTCCAAAATAGATCACATTTTAGGTCCCAAAGCAAATTTGTCCAAATTCAAAACATTAAAATTGTCCCCTGCATTCTTTCAAACCACAAGGGAATAAAAGTAGAATTCAACACCAAAAGGTACCCAAGAAAAATCCTCTAACACATGGAAGCTGAACAACACCTTGTTGAACCACCACAGGGTCATGGAACATATTAGAATGGACATTCAAATGCTCATGATACTTAACAAAAATGAACACACAAATTACCAGGTCCTCTGGGACACAGCAAATGTAATACTCAGATGCAAGTTTATAGCTCTGAATCCATACATCAACAAATTGGAAAGATTTACAAACCAATCATTTGACAATTTTGCCAAAGGCTATCTACAAATTTAACGCAATACCTATCAACATTTCAACCTCATTCATCAACGAAATAGAAGAAGCAACCCAAAAATTCACATGCAACACCGAATAACTAAAGCAATCTTTAGCTGAAAGAACAGTGCTGGGAGAATGTCAATACCAAATTGCAAACTCCACAACAAAGCCATTGTATCAAAGCAGCTTTTTCCTGGCACAACAGAAAACAGACCTAAGATCCAATGGAATTGAACTGAAGACCCAGCAATGAACCCACACACCTATAGCTGCCTAAGCTTATATGACGGAGATAAAACAGTAGAATGGATGAAAAACAGCCTCTTCAGTACATGCTGATTTCGAAATTTGTTAAACAAAAAACTAAAGCTAAATTCTTATATATCACCCTGTGCCAGAATCAACTCCAAATGGATCAAAGACTTCACTATCAAAGCAGACAGATTGAAACATTACAGGAAGGAATAGAAGCTATTCTAGGGCTCCTTGACAAAGGACAATTTTTTTTCTGAAGAAAGACCCAGAAACACGAAATCTCAAAGAAAAGGTTGGGCAAATGGGATTTCATGAAACTGCATAGTTCTGCATGGGAAAGTACATAGCTACCAAGGTCAAAGGAAAGCCCAGGGATTCGGAAAATAATCTTCATTACCCATCCAACAGACAAGGGTCTCATACCTAAAATATAATTAGAACTCACAAAATTGAACCCACCACCAACAAATCCTCAAAGAAACAGCCACCCCAATAATAAATGGGTTAAAGACTTGCAGAGAATCAATACCAAGAAAAACAACAAATTTCTGTGCTAACTTGGTGTTGATTTCTCTTATCATCTTATCTGGTCATATGTACATAGCTTTTGACTTTTTTTGCTTGCCTAGACATATACTAGTTATTGCAAATATTAGTTTCTTTTTTTTTTTTTTTTTTTGGTTTGTATGTTCTCCCCGACAGTATTACCCCTGTTTTCACTGAATTTGATGTCGGTGCCCTGCATCTTGTATATACACTTCTCTAATTTGGGGAGAGAAAGAGAAAAAACAAAAAGTTTATATAGGGATACAGGTTGCTCCTTGTAACAGATCTCCAAGACACAATGTTGAAAAAAGAACTTTACAATAGTTGGGAGGGGGTAATGTAGTTGTGGAGGCAGAAGGGATGCTGGGGGAAAAGCAAACGAGGAGGCAATGCTTGATGGGAAATGTACTCATTACCTTGCTGATATAACTGTAACCCGTCTGTACGGTATTGTTTTTTTTATGGTGAAAATACCATACAGAGGGGTTACAATTACATGGACAATGAAATGAGTACATTTCTACTTCAGCATTGTTGACTCCTTCTTTGTTTCGCCTTAGCATCCCTTCCCAGTTCCTCCCACCATACTTATTCCCCATGCCCACCCCCTTGACAAAATTGAAAAGTTTGTTTTTCGACATAATATCTTGTACATCTCGTTGTTGCAATGGGTCTACCTGTATTCTTATTTAAACAATTTGTTTTTCCCTTCTGCTCCACAAATTATACTAACATCAAATACAATGAAAACAGGGGCTATACTGTTGGCAAGGGAACATCAAAACAACAAATAAATATCTATAAATATGTTAGAAACAATAGTAAGAAAGAAAAAAATCTTGGTCCTTATCTTGGGGTTCATTTCGTCTAACTCCAACTTATCTGAAAGTTTCTGCTTGTTTCAGATATACTCGGTACTGCAAATATGGGAAACCATGGGACCTATTTTTCTTTGGGCCAGGCTTACTTCACTTAATATATTTTTTTCCAAGTCTTTGCATTTCCTAGCAAATGGGGCAATGCCATTCTTTCTGATGGAGGCATTGAATTCCATTGTGTGTATGTACCATATTTTCTTGAACCATTCATCTACTGAGGAGCATCTACTTTGAAAAGCAGTTTGAAGGTTCCTAAAAAGACTCCACATATAGCTCCCCTATGACCCAGCAATCCAACTTTTGGGCATTTACCCAAATGATCACAGACAATACAAAATCTACCAGAACAACTATGTTTATTGCAGCATTATTTACCATAGCTATGATATATACAGTATTCTTACAAAAAAAAAAAAACTTTCTTAAAAAGAATTCAAGAGGAAATAAGAACGGCCAATAGACCATGAAGAAATGCTCAACTTCTCTAGCCACAAAAGACATGCAAATCAACACAACATTGAGATTCCACATCACCTCAGTTAAAATGATGATAATCAAGGAATATAATACAACAGATCCTGGAATGGATGTGGTCAAATGGATACCCTAGTGCATTTTTGGTGGGAGCATTATAACTTGTTCAAACACCTTTGAAAGCAGTATGAAGATACACAGAGGACTATGAATAGGGTTCACACATTATCCAGCGATCCCATTTTTTGGCAATTGGCACAAATGATCACAAAAAAAGGCCATAAAAAAATCTTTAAGCCTACGAATGTTTATCAAAGCATTACTCACCCTAGCTAAGATTTAGAAACAACCCCCAAAACCTCAGTAGATGAACAGATCAAGAAACTGTGATAGATAGATATATATATAGAGAAAGGAGAATATATAATATTATGTGTATATTTCAATGTATAAACATATATATATATATACACGTGTATACATATATTCAGATATATGTATATATGTATATGTATGTATATAGATGCATATATACATATATACATTATTAGAGATATATACATATATTGTATATATTATATGTTATATATATTACATATGCATTATATGTACTACTTATGTACATATATTGTATATATGTTTCTAGATATATTTATATATAATATATACTATATTTGTATATATACTTACATTTTATATATACAATATGTAGTATATATTATGTTATTACATATAAAATTACAAAATAAATATATATTAAATGCAAAATACATAATAAAAATATACATAATATATATGTACATATATAGAAATATAAACATATATAATATGTAATATAATATATAGTTATATATATGGATATATACATATAATATATGTATATATTATATACAATATGCATGTACATATTATATGTAAATGTAGGTATATATACTAAATATAAATGTATCATATATATGTACATAATATATATTTATAAAACATATATTCTATCTCATATATAATATATAATACATAATGTATATTTATATATGATATATACCTATATATATCTACCTATATATACCTAAATTCTCTATATATATCTGTGTATATTCCTTTATATTAACATATATATCTATATTTCATATGTATATATCTGTATATATACCTATATATTATATATGATATATGTAATACATGTACATATTTCATATCATATATTACATTTTATATTCTATATTTATGTATTATATAATATATTACATATGTACCTATATAACATGCAGGTACATATATAGATATACATATAATGTTTATAAAATATAGGTATATGTACGTATATATTTTATATATTATAGTAATAATTTTTGATAGACAGTGTACTCATTATTTTACTCATGTAACTCAAAAGTCTTTGGTTCATTGTGTTCTTGGGTATAGAAAGAATGTCATTGCCCCATTTGTTAGGAAATGTAAAGACTTGGAATAAATTATATTAAGTGAAGCAAGCCAGGCCCCAAAAGATAGATCCCATGGTTTCCCTTGCTTGCAATAACTAGTATATTTCTGAGAGAAGGATAAATGTTCAAATAAATTGATGTTAGGCGAAATGAAGCCCAAGATAAGGACCCAAATGTTTTCTTTTCTTTCTTGCGATTGTTTCTAACACAATTATAAGATGATTTCTTTTTTGCTTTGTCTCTCCTCTGTTTTCACTGTATTTGTTGTTGATATACTTTGTGGAGGAGAAGGGAGAAAAAATTGTTTAAATAAGGATACAGGTGGAACCATTGCAATGAGATGTACAAGATGTTATGTCGAAAAATGAACTTTAAAACTTTGGCCAGGAGTGGGGGTGGGGGGAAGGGGTAAGCATCATCAGAGGGTGGAGTGAGGGGGTGGGGGGTAAGAAATGGGAAGGGATGGAAAGGGGAAACAAAGAAGGTAGCAACAATGCTTGATAAGAAATGTACTCATTACCTTGCCCATGTGATTGAAACCCCTGTATACAGAATTTTCACTATAAAAATAAATAAATAGAATAAACATGTTTAGACAGTATATTAACAATAAAGTATATAGTGAAATAAGTTAGGACTTCATAACTTTGCTTACAACCCATGACTTTGGAGACATCACAGTCCTTTTGTGAACACATATACTCATTGTGCATTAATGACAATTGAGTTTTGGCATACCATTGTGACATCAACAACCAATTGTGGCTTCACAAATGTATTGTGATTTCAACACGATTGTGGCACCACCAACTAATTGTGACATTAAAACATTATTATGACATCAAATTTTTTACATCACATTGCCATTATGATATAACTCTTCCCTTGTGTTCTCACAAACCTAGTATGTTCTCATAATATTTTAGAAAATTCATAAAATTTTAGAAAAAGTGCTGGGACTCCTAGCTCTTTCCTTGAACTCCTGTACTCCAGTAATAGGAGAAAATTAAATTAAAAAAGTGCTTGAGATATTTCAATCTCACTTTTTAAATCACAAACACAAATGGACCTTACCACCCGCTCTTATAACAAGCCCGTTATGACATCACATTGCCATTTTGAAATCATGATCACAATGTGATGATTATAGGTTTGTGAAAACTCCATGGGACAGTAATATCACAATGACAATGTGATATCACAATGTCATGTCATGATTACTTCTTAGCATATGATTACTTCTTAGCTCCTTTGAATAAACACAAATCCATTGTGATATCACGATCCCTATTTCTACCCATATTCTCATTGTGAACTAATGATATTGAGATCAGATATGCCATGGTAACATCACAAACACTTTGGAACATCATCACTAATTGGAAATCACATTCCTGGTATGACATCATCAGCTCAATTTGGCCTCACAATATTACAATTTCATAATAGTATTAGGATATTACATATGCATTGTTACATGGTAAATCCAATATGAATTTGTATCATATGAAATCCTTTTATTTCAAATGTGACATGTGTCTTGTTATAAGAAACCCATTGTGGCTGCATATCCATTCTGATGTCACTAATCCATTGTGACATCACAAACTTCTTTTCTCATAATTTTAGTAAAATGTTACCTTTGTGATATCTTAGGCCATTTGTGATCTCATTATCTGTTTTTGACTTCCTAACATTTCCTGTATGGTAGGCCTTATTAGAAACCCACTGTGACAAGATGACTGCTGTAACATCACACTGCCAGACCTCATGAACATTGTGTCACATAGTGACATCACAAACCTCTTTGGACTTTATTGCAGTTGTGTCAAGACATACATTTGGAGATATCACAGTCCCTCTGTGAATTCATATATTAATTGTGAATAAATGACAATTGAGATCTACCATGACATTTTGACTTCAGCATCTCATTGTGACCTCACAAACCTATTGTGACCTCATCACAATTATGGCATCAACAACTATTCATGACATCAAAACATTATGTCATTATATTGTGACATCAAATTTCCGTTGATATCATTGTCCCATTTTGTGTGCATAAACCTATTATAACCTCATCACATGTTAGAAAACATGTGCTTTGAGACTTCTAACTCCTTCCTTGAGAACAGATCCTCATTGTTAAACAGAAGCAATTGAAATTAGACCTGTGATTGTGATATTACAAGTGTGGTCACATCAATATACTATTACTGACTTCATTAACGCTATGATATCACAAAGAACATTGTGACATCACATTGCTGTTGTGACATCATTATCACATTGTGACATCCCAACCTGTTATGATCTCTAAGGACCATTGGAAAAAAATACACAAGGCGTCCTTTGTGACATCAAAGTCCCTTTATTTAGTTATATCCTCTTTGTGGATTAAGGACAATTAACATAAGACCTTCCATTGCAACATCAGAAACCCTTAGTGACATCATCACCAGTATGACATCACGAGCTTGTCCCCTCCTCATAACTTTTGAAATGCTGCTGGTGTGATACTTAGGCACTTTGTGAGCTCATAATCTGTTTTCAACCACATAATATTTGTTATGACATGTGACTTTAGAAAAAACACTGTGACATCATGAAAATTGTGACATAACATTGTCAGAGGTCATGACCATTTTGCCCCATTTTGACCATCATAAACTTGTTAGGAATTCATCACATTCCTGCCAATGCATGCTTTGGAGCCCTCACAATCCCTTTCTGAACTCATATACTCATTGGCAGTTAGACCACCCATAGGGACATCACAAAACTATTGTGATATCATCAACAGTATGGCATCTACAAATTATTGTGACAATACATAATCATGGCGTATCATATTGCCATTGTGATATTTCTGTTCCATTGGGTTTTCACACACAGTAATACTTTATCACATTTTAGATAGTTCATATGCTTAGGGACTTTAAGCTCCATATGAACTGGTATATTATGACCCATAAAATCAAGACAATCTAAGGCACATTTAAGATGATAAACAATTTTAGTTACACTAGAAAAGAACCTGCAGCTACCCTGTACTGGACTAGATACCCAGAGACATGAGCCGTCACAAAATACACTAAAGAGAAAAAAAGAGAAGCTATTAGAGGAAAAGGCCAAACAGACTTTTGAGATCTCACCATAAATATAGTGAAGAAGCAGTAGGTCTCAATGGAACAGTTGGAAGTTGGGAAAAATAAACCCTCTTAATAGCACCATTGCAAACTTAAAGGAGGAGCTGAGGAGCAGTCAGAGGTGTTGTCAGAAGGAGCAGCAGTTGGTCAGTGGAAGGAATTCTGTGATTCTGGAAGAACACTTGCAGGATAAGGAGGAGTTTGACATGGAGATTGGGACCACGAAAGCTAGCATCAGAGAAAAGGAGCAGGGTAAAAGGGAAGAAGATTCCAAGTTCCAGACTGAGGTTCTGAGTAGTAAATAGGAGTTAAAGAAAATAGAGATCCCAGAGGTTCAGAGAAACAACTGAGCTGATCAGGTCACTCGTGAGACCACTCTAAACCCAGTGGAGTATCTACAGCTACTAATCTTTAAGATTGAATGGAGGAAAAATAGTGATAACAAGTGTGTAAGTGTGGACACTGAATTTCTGTAAAATGGTTATAGACTCAAGCCTTCTGTCTGCTTATATCTGATTATCAGGCACCCAGGTAAATTGTCCAGGCCAATGCCTAAAACAGTTGCTCCTCAGCCTGACAAGCATATGTAATGTACATAGAAATTTGCCAACAGGTAATTGCTGGAAAGCTTGAACTCATGGAGAGAGTGTTTATGCAAGTTACCTCACTTGGTTAATTTGGGGAAGTGGATTCATAGAGGTAAAACCTGAAATATGGGTGGCAAGATGCTATGAATTCATTATAGTTTGGTGATATCAGTGTAAGCTGATAGTTTCATAATGACAATGTGATGTCACACTGGTATTGTCCCAAAGTGTATGTGATGTTAAAAGGCATGTCTGATATCAATTGTCCTAGGATCAGGAGTGCATGGTACACAAAGGGACTGTGATGTCAGAAAGGCTATGACTTGTGTCCAAGATGCTAAGAGGTAAAACTAGGTTTCAGATATCACAATGTGATAGTGATATCACAATGGCAATGTGATATCTCAATGGGTTTGTAAATCACAGTGGTAATGTCACGATGGGAGAATGATGTCAAAGCGAGTTTGGTATATGATCATCTCATGTCCAATAGCAATTGAGACTATTTCACAATGAGGATACTAGTTCACAGAAAGTGCTTGAAGTCCCAAATGCCATGGATTTTCTAAAATGTCATGAAGTCAAAAAAATAGAATGGTGAAACACAATAGGACAATGATATCCTAATGGAAATGTGATGTCACAATATCATGTCACAGAAATGTTTTGATGACACAATTGGTGATCCATAAAGGTGATATGGTCACAATAGTTTTGTGAGATCACAATGAGTTGGTGATGTCACAGTGGCATGGTGGATCGCAATTATCCTTAACTCTAATTGAGTACATGTGTTCAAAAAGGGATGGTGATGTCTCAAAGGGATGTGTTGTCACAAATGGGAGGAAGTCCTAAGAGGTTTGTGATGTAACAATGTGATAAAAAGGTCATAATATCTGGCAGTGTGATATCACATTGGTCATAATGTCACAGTGGATTTCTCCTATAACATGTTATATCTGAAATATTACAAGGTCAAAAACAGATCATGAGCTCAAAATTGGCGTAAGAAATCACAATGGCATTATGTCACATAAGTTATGAGGACAGGGCAGGTTTGAGATATCACAGTGGATTAGTGATATAATGGCAAAATGATGTAAAAAGCATTGTAATTTCACAATGGTTATGAAATCACAATGGGTTTCTCATTTCAACACACATGCCACATTTGACATAGAACGAAATCACAGAATAGGAATTCCTAATGTATGATGTCATTGTAGTTTAGTGATATAACAATGAGTTGATGGTGCCAAAATGACAATGTGATCTCAATATGGTGTAGTCACAAAGGAAATGTGAGCTTACAATGGAATATCTAATCTCGTTTCAATAGTTTACAATTAGACTAAGGATATGCAGAGACTGATGTCACAAAGGATAGTTGGTTCTTTACAGGTGCTAATAGGTCATAATAGGTTTAGGATACCACAATGGGATCATGATGTCATAACAGCAATATGATGTCACAATGGGTTTGTGATGTCAAAAATAACTTTAAAATATCACAATTACATGTCCAAATTCAATTGCTATGAGGATACAAGTTCCCAGAAGGACGTTGAAGTCGCAATGGCAATGAATTTTCTAAGATTAAAAGGTCATAATTCATGAAATCACAAAGGGACAGTGATATTATGATGGCAAGTTGTCAAAATATCATTTTATAATAATGTTTTTATGTTACAATAAGTTGGTGATGCCTTAATGGTGATGAAGTGACAATAGGTTTGTGATGTAACAATGGGTTGATGTCACAATGGCATGCTGGATCTCAATTTTCATTAATTCACAATTAGTATATGAGTTCAAAGATGGAGTGTGAAGTCTCTAAAGACTGTTACAAATGTCATGAAGTCCTAAAAAGAGTGTGATGTCACAGGTGGCACAGTGGTCATGATGTCTGACAGTGTGGAGTCACAGTGGTCATGATGTTACAGTGGATTTCTGATATATCAGCAATATTATGAGGCTGAAAACAGATTATGAGCTCACAAAGGCCTAAGATATAATGGAACCATGTCAACAAAGATATGAGGACAGTACAGGTTTATTACATCACAGTGTGTTAGTGATATCACAATGGCTTGAAATGTCACAAAGATATTTTGATGTCACAATGATTATGAGGTCACAGTATGACACATTTGATACAGAATGAAATTACAGAATAGGCATTCACAATTAGTCTATGATCTCACAATGACAATGTGATGTCATAATTGTATGATCTCATTACAGTTGGTTGATGTCATAATGAGCCAATGATGTCATAATGACAATATAATTTGGCACTGGTAATGATGTCACAAAAGTTTTGTAACATGACATTGTAATGGCATGTCCTTAGTTCACAATGAATATCGGGGTAAACAAAGGGACTAAGACATCACAAAGAACGGGTGTTTTTCTCAAAGTTGCTAAGAGGTCATATAAAGTTTGTAATGTCACAATTTAAGTGTCACATGTGCAATGTTATTTCACAAGGGGTTTGTGAAGTCAGTTTTGGTAACGTGTTAATGCGTTAGTCACAACAAGTGCAAGTTTGTAATATCACAATGACATGTCCAAATTCAATACCTTTTATTTCAAAAGAAGGTATTATTTATTTCAAAAAGAGGACACCATAATAACCAAGGGACTCCCTAAAATCTGAAGAAACCAATAATCATAATGGCCCTGTGGTCCAGTTGACTGGAGGGGGCCGGGCAATGTTGCTAAAGGGGGATGGGCATTCTAAGGGAGGGGATGGGATATCAAGCAGTTTGGTAAGTGACCATTGAAATATGTTAGAAAGGAAACAGGGTGGAGTTGGGTAGGGGTACAGGATATGTGTTCTGAACAACTGAATACAAGGGAATGAGGGGAAATACCTGGAAGGAAGGACATGGTGAGACAGCAGGAGGGGAAAGACCTGGGTGGAGAGGAATTGAAGGAGAGCAGTAGGGGATGGATAGCAACTGGCAGAACAGGGCAATTCTGTGGAATGTGGAAAGTCCTGAAGAGAAGAAGCAAGTGGTAGATGGGAAAAAGGGAAAGACCTTGGAAGTACAAGTTAGTAGCGAGGGAGAGAGGAAGGGAAAAGTAAAAAGCCTTGCCATTTAAAGTATAGAGATTTGGAGATCATAATTGTGACATGTGATATCACAAATGCACTGTGACATCATTACCATTTTAACATCACACTGCCAGACATCATGACCATTGTGTATCACTGTGACATCATAATCCTTTTAGAACACATTTGTGACAACACATACTTTTGGAAATGTCAAAGTACCTTATTGAACTCATAATCCTTGTGAATTAATGACAATTGTGATCCAGGATTCCATTGTGACATCAATAACCTATTGTGTCCTCACCACCATTAAGGCATGACCAACTAATTTTGACATCAAAACACTATTATGACATCATATTTTGACATCACATTACCACTGAGATATCCCTCTCTTATTGTGTTTGCAGAAACTAGTAGGACTTCATAACATTTCAGAAAATTAATGGCCTTTGGGTATTTCAGCTCATTCTGTGAACTCATATATTCATTGTGATACAGTAGCAATGGAAATTGGACATGTCACTGTGTTATTACAAACTCATCATGATGTCACAATTCTATTTTGATCTTATTCCCATTGTGACATCACCAAATCATCGTGACATTTCAAAACATTATGATATGATATTGTGACCTCACATTGCCCTCGTTGCATCAGGAACACATTGTGATGTCCCAAACATATTATGCCCTATTAGCAACTTTAAAAATACACAAGTCCAGCTGGAATTGTGGCTCAGTGTTAGAGTGCTTGGCCTTGCATGCATGAGGCCTTGGCTTCCATTCCTCAGCATCACATAAGCAAAAATCTGAAAGTGGCATTGTGGCACAAGTAGTAGAGTACTAACCTTGAGGTGAAGAGCTGAGGGACAATGCCCAGGCCTTGAGTTCAGGCCCAAGGACTGACCAAAAAACAAACAAAAACACATGCCCTTTGTGACATTACAATCCCTTGTGACCCCAAATCCTCATTGTCAACTAATGACAATTGAGATCAGACATTCCAGTGTAACATAAAATTACATTTGGACATCATCACTTATGTGATATCACCTTATTTTAAGACACATTCAGGTCAGTGTGACATCATAAAGGTACAATTACAGCATAGCATTTTGACATTACATTACCATTGTGACATCATAGACATATTGTGAACGCCTATTCTGTGATTTCATTGTATCGCATATGTGGCATTAGTGTTGATATCAGAAACCCATTGTGAACTTGGAATCATTGTGACATCATAAACCCTTTGTGTCATCAGATGACCATTGTGATATACTAACTCACTCTGACATCACAAACCTCTCCTGTCCTCATATCTTTCAACATGCTGCAATTATGAGATCTAAGTCCCTTTGTGAGCTCATAATCTGCCTTGGATCTCATAATATTTTAAGTAATACATGTGATATTAGAAATTCATTGTGATATCATGACCATTGGGTCATCACACTGCCAGATATGACAACTGTGTCACATTTTGACACATTTCATCACATTTATTATGATACATACCTTTGGAGATATCATAGTCTTTCATAAACTAATATAGTTACTGAGTTAATGAGAATTGAGATCCATTGTGCCATTGTGATATCACAAACCCTTTGTGACATCTTGAAAATATGTGACCTCATCACCAACATGTCATGACCAACTGATTGTGACATCAAAACATTATTATGGCATGATAGTTTGATAACACATTTCCATTGTGATATCTGTCCCATTGTCTTTTCAGAAACCTATTATGAGTTCATAATATTTTAGAGAATTCATAGGCTTTATGAATTCAAGCTCCTTGTGTGGACTTGTATCTTCTTTGTTAGCTACTAGCATTTGAAATTGGACAAGTCATTGTGATAGTTCACAATTGTTGTGACATAACCAACCCACTGGGACCTCATCACCCTGTGACATCACAAACCATTTGTTACATTACATTGCCATTCTGTCATCACGATCACATTGAGATCTCCAAAACCTATAATAACTTCTTAGAATTTTTGAAAAAGCACATGACCTTTGTGACTTTGACAGTACTTTTGTGTATGCAATCCCTAATTGTTAACTATGAACAATTGAGATCAGACATGCCATTGTAACATCATAAACCCATTGTGACATAAGCAACAGTGTGACACCACCTTGTCTTTATGACAGCATGAGCTCATTGTTACATCAAAAACCTACAATGACATCAAACAATTATGGAAACACATTGTCATTGTGACATTATAGACATATTGTAAATGCTTATTATGTGATTTTATTGCATTTAATTGTGGAATAGGTGTTCATATTAAAAACCCAGTATGACCTCATAACTATAGTGACATCACATTCCCATTGTGATATCACGCCCACTATGACATCACAAACCTGTCCTATCTGCATAACTTTTCTGACATGTTACTTGTGTGATGTCTTAGGCCCTTTGTGAGACCATATTCTGTTATCCACCTCATATTTCTGATCTGACAACTGAAATCAGAAATCTACTGTGACATCATGACCACTGTGACATCACACTGCCAGACTTCATGACCAATGTGTCACATTGTGACATCTCAAAACAATTAGAACTTCATCACATTTGTATCAAAACTTGTCTTTGAAGACATCACAGTCCCTTTGAGAACTCATATAATTGTGAGTTAATGACATTTGAGATCCAGCATGACATTTTTATATCAGCAAACCATTGTGATATCACAACCCTATTGTGACCTCATCTTCAGTTTTATATCTCCAACTACTTGTGACACAAAACATTAGTATGACATGATATTATTACATCAAATTTTGGACTTATCACCATGATCATATTTTTGTATCCAAACTTATTATGGCCTCTTATCATCTTTGAAACAACATCACAGTCCCTTTTTGTATCCATATCATCTTGAAATAATTACAATTGAAATCAAACATGAAATTGTAACATCACAAATACTTTGTGATACCATAACCAGTGTGACATCAAATTGTCTTTATTACCCCATCAGCTCATTGGCACATCATGTACAAAGACATCATAGCATTATGATATAACATTTTCATTGAGATGCCAAACACACATTGTGAATGTGTATTCTGTGATTTCATTATATTTAAAATGTGGCATGTAAGTTGTTTTCAGCAACTGATTGTGACCTCACAGTCCCACTGTGACATCACAGTTTTCTCCTGTCTTCACAACTTTTGTGACATGCTGCCCTTGTGATATCTTAGCCCCTTTTTGAGTTCATAGTCTATTTTCAAACTCATAATATTTCAGGTATAAGACATTATATCAGACATCCACTGTGATATCCTACATATTGTGACAAGATACTACCAAAAAACATGATCAATGTGTCACATTGTGATATCATAAACCTGTTAGCACTTCATAAAATTTGTGAAAAGACATGCCTTTGCAGACACCTCAATCCCTTTGTTAATTGATACACTAATTTTGAGTTAATGAAAATTGCTATTCACCATGCCATTATATCACCAAGCTATTGTGACAATACTAACCTATTGGGGCCTCAAGAGCATTGTGACCTCACAAACCCATTGGGAGATCACAATGCAGTTGTGGCATCACAAGGACATTGAACTTTTTCTCATTATTTTAAACATCATTTTATATGAGCATATGTACATACATAGTGAGATTTTGTGATACTCATTCCCAATTAGCAAAAAGGGAAATAAAGTATTTTTCTAAGAAAGAGAAATTTGAATCTAGGTAATGTGAGCTTAGAGCCCAATATTTTAATATTACTATGTCATTATTATATAACAATTGTGTTAAAAGAAGGTGAAAGCAGCCATCATGTTCAATGTACCTATGTGAAAATTGGACCAGGTAAATGGAGGGGACATGTGTGGTTGAGAGAGATGGAAGGAGATTGATGAAAGGGGTAACACTAATCAAGATGACATATTAAATTGATGCCATTACATAAAAATACTTTAAGACATTAAAAACAAAATTTTGAGGCAAAAGACTGACACACTTAGAACAGCAAGATAAATGGTATTAACTCTGAAAGAGTTTCAAATGTGTTTATTAAGGGGAGTCCATTGGGGTAGTCATGTGTTATCTAGTAATTTATGTGTACCTAAGGTTTAAAGTTTCTTAAACACAAAAAAATACCTTTTCTTGTATGCTTCAGAAATAGTGGCAACAGGGTAGATGAAAGTTAATTGATGATTAAATTACTTAATTTTCATTAATACTTAGATCAAAAAATCTTTCACTACCATCATGAAGACTATGTTCATGGGTGTGGAATTTCAATGATTACCAGAATAAATAGATTTCATCAACCACCTGGAATTTTAAATAATTTCCAAAATCTGCTGCCTGAATATACTTAGAACTCAAGGCAAGCTCAGCAGGCAAGCTCAGCACTGACAATGGTGAAAAGTGGGAATAAACAAAGTAATGGTGACTAGCTCTCATAATTTCTTGATCCACACAAAAGATTAAAATATAAACATAAATATTTGAAAACCCTTTCAGCAAAAGCACTTACACTTTTTTATTTATCTACTAAATAGGATTTACCAAAAGTCTACCACATCTACACCACAAGGCAACATGTACACTTGAAGAGGTTGACTCAAATTTTATTCTCATTTTAAATGTTATGAATCCATCTGTAAAGATGAGGTTTTACATGTGCTTCCATCAAGTTGCACCATATTCCCTTCCAGGCCTATTTCATAACATAGTTAAGACAGCTAAGAACAAAAACTGAGGTAACCTCTTCATTTGTAAAGGATGGATCTTAGAAACAAGCTTGCCACATCACAGTATTCATACTTCAAATTGAGTGAGTTTATTTGATAAATAACTGCTTGCAGATTTCCACATTGTGATTTGTTATATAGGTATATGTATATTATACATATACATATATAAATGTGTAGAAGCTACCATATATGAATATATAATTATATAGGTAAATGTGTAATAATTTATGTAATGTATATGTGCATAATATTCTTATTGCTACAAATTTCTGATTACTAAACATTAGTAATGTTATATTCAATTTGGTAAATTTGGCTTGATGCTAGCAAAACATTATTCTCTAATAGTAAAGTTAGTGCTTATTTTATAGCCTAAATAGTTAAGAATCTGATAGGTAGCACATTATATTTTGGTAGGAATTAGAAAGTGTCCTATTCTGCAATGAAATTTTAATCTAAACCCTCTAAACTTAAATTCTCATTTTCTGGAAATTGTTTGAAGAATATCATTCAGTTTTATCTTAAACCCATGTTTTTAAAAGGAAAAACTAATATATATATATATATAATATATATATATATATAATTATACCAATTATACCAAAAAAGTATGATTTTGCTTTATAGTATGTAGTTTCTGGATCTGTTCTGGACAGGAACATGTTTTCATATTTTCTCATGGCACAATCGGCTCTCTTATGAGAAGAGTTGCCTTTCTTCAATGACAGGGAAGAGAAACATGAGCATAAAGCCCAAATTTATCAAGTTGACAGCAAGTATGATCTTTTGTGTCCTACAGGCAAATGATCTATTCACTTCTACCAGTGAGGTAAGATTTTGTATTTGAAACCATATAGCAAAATGTCACCCTTCCTCATATTATAGAAATGACAGGAACTTGTATATGCATTCTGAGCACAGTATGAATTATATACATGTGACCATGTGATCACATTTTCCTATAGAGGAGTGGTTAGACAGCTCATATATCAATTGCTGGGGCACAAATGAGAATTCTAGATCAAAAATGACCCAGAGAACTGTACAATTCATCCTTTCCATTTCTAAATATCATTAAGATGTACTGAGATTTCACATTTACAAAATGGTCCAGGGTAATTACGTGAAAAGCTGTCCGTCCTAAATTTTATTTTTTTATTTTTTTATTCAATCATTAACGAGCAAACATACACACGCGTGCGCGCATGCACACACACTCACAAGGCCCCCATCTAAATTATCCACATCCTTTTACTCCTTAGTAGTACATCCATTACCTACTGACAGAGAAGCAGAATAGAATCATTTCTATTTTTAGATTAATAAAATAAAAAGCACTTAGGTAAAGAAAAGCTGTGAAAAGATATATAGTTGTCTGGATACAGGAAAAATGTTAGATTTTGCAGTTTAACAGATGTATAATATTCTAGGAGCTTTGAAATACATTACAAAAGTGATTATATTATTATCAAGTAAAATCTACACTTTTACTCAGGAAGTATAGCTGTCTAACAAGTTCTAGATTAAATAGATTTCACTTACTGGCACTTATTTCTGTATTTTGATTAATTATTCTACCATGTTGAATATTAAATGAGTGGATTGTATCTTAACATATTATTAACTATAGCACAAAACTTAAGAAATTATAAATTCATATCAGTTTTTAAAATTCATTTAATCACCCATGCATTCAGTAATAATTACTTATGAAATTCAAATCACCTCTAAGTGCCAGTCCTAGTCCATCAACTGAAAACAAAGTTTGACCTTAAAAAGAGTAGATGGAATATTTTGCCTGGACATCATTTAAAATATGTTGCATATATAAACCCCCATTTTTTGTTTAAAGTTCTGTGAGTTTGAAGAACACATCAAAGGCCATTAGAATATACAGAAATTACTTTGCCACTGGAATCACAAGGTTTTCTTTTTTTAAATCACTATCATGATTTTCAATGCCTCCAACATCTATAACTGTGATCTGCTCTCCATCTCTACAGTTTTCCCTTTTCTAAAATGCCCTATGAAAATAGCCATATGTAAATTCAATATGTTTGTTTTGTGTATATAATTATTCATATATGTATAAGTGATTGTGGTTTCATACAGAGGTTAAAGGATTTGTAATTTCCTTTGTGCAATGACCGTCACCATGTTCTGTTGCTCAGTCAGTAGCATTCCAAATTACCAGAGTTTTCATCCTGAATATTGGCAGAAGGAATATTTACATTATTGTTTTTAGCAAATATTAGGATTATTCTAAACATTCACTTACAAATGTGTTATTTCAAAGAAAATTTCTCATATAATTGTTATAAATTAGAATTCAGAGGAATTTTTAAATTGTTATAAATTAGATTTCAGAGGAATTTTTACTGTAAAGGTGCTGTACAGGGGGTTTACAGTTATAGAAGTAAGGTAATGAACAATATATTGCTAAGCATTATTAACCCATCTTTTGTTGTCCTGGACAGGGTATTTGTAGTATTATTAAAAAGAGCTAATAGCCAGGTGCATGTTTTACAACTATTGCATTCCTACCAACAATAGGAGAGAACAGATATTTTTCTTTTTTTTTTAATTTTATTTTATTTTATTTGAGAACATACTGTACAGAGGGGCTACAATTACATGGGCAGGATAATGCATACATTTCTTACCAAGCATTGCAGCCTCCTCCTTTGTTTAGTCTTCACCTCCCTTCCCAGCCTCCCCCCTCCCCCCACCCAATTATACCCCCCTCCCCCCCACACCGACATTGTAAAGTTGGTTTTGACATGACATTTTGTACTTCTCATTGTTGCAACAGGTCCACCTGAATCCTTAAACGACTTGTTTGTCCCCATCTCCTCCACATGTTATACTGACATCAAATATAGTGAAAGCGGGGGTTAAACTGTGGGGGAGGGACATACAAAGCAACAAAGAAATAATCTTATAAATGCGTTAGAAACACATGCATGAAAGAAACGAAAACATTAAAATACATATTTAAGGGTTCATTTTCCTAACATCACATTATCTAACCTTTTCCGCTTGACTCATACCTATACTAGATATTGCAAATAAGGGAAACCATGGGACCTATGCTTCTTTGGGCCTGGCTTACTTCACTTAATATAATTTTTTCCAAACCTTTCCATTTCCTAACAAATGGGGCAATGTCATTCTTTCTGATGGAGGCATAGAATTCCATTGTGTATATATACCACATTTTCTTGATCCATTCATCGACTGAGGGGCATCTGGGTTGGTTCCATATCTTGGCTATGGTAAATAATGCTGCAATAAACATATTTGTGCTGGTAGCTTTAGTGTGGTCTTGTTTGTAAACATTTGGGTAAATGCCCAAAAGTGGGATTGCTGGATCATAGGGGAGATCTATGTGAAGTCTTTTGAGGAACCTCCATATTGCTTTCCAAAGTGGTTGAACAAATTTACATTCCCACCAACAATGAAGTAAAGTTCCTTTCTGTCCACATCCCCTCCAGTATCTGTTGTTGTTAGAGTTCTTGATTTTTGCTGTTCTAACTGGAGTGAGGTGATATCTCAATGTTGTTTTGATTTGCATTTCTTTTATGGCTAGGGATGTTGAACATTTCTTCATGTGTCTATTGGCCATCCTTCTTTCGTCTTCAGAGAAGCTTCTCTTTAAGTCTTTCGCCCACTTATTTATTGGGCAGTTGTTTCTTTGAGGATTTGTTGTTGGGTGGTTTAATTTTTTGGATATTTTTCATATCCTAGACAGCAATGAGAATTAACCATCTCTCAAACATTTTAATAAGTTAATAATAAAATCTCATTTTCATTTGAATTTCTCCAATAAGTAAAGAAAAATAATGAGGCTCATTTCATATAATGATATAATTATTTCAAGAATATACTAATCTTTGTCTAGTATTATTTTATTATTAAATTGTTTATGGCCTTTTTTAACTACCATAGTCATCACTGAAAATGAAAAAAATTATTGACTAGCTCTTCTTCTTCTGTCCTTGCATTTGATCATTCACTAGAACCACATAGAGTACATGCCAAGATTCTTGGTAGTACTTTCCACCAAAGCATTACTCAATGAGAATCCTAAAAATAGGACCCAGAAACAAATATTTTTCTAGACAGAAATGAATGTAAGGAACACAATGAAACATCACTTCCATTCTTAGTCTTTCTTTTTTTTGCGGGGAGGGTACTGTCGTGGGGCCTGAACTCTGGGCCTGGGTGCTTTCTCTCAGCTCTTCAGCTCAAGGCTAGCACTCTACTCTTGAACCACAGTGCCACTTCTGGCTTTTTACTTTTTGCTGATGTGGTGCTGAGGAATCGAACCCAGGGCCTCATGCATGCAAGGCAAGTGCTCTACTACTGAGCCACCTTCCCAGCCCAATTCTTCGTCTTTCTAAAACATTAATATTTAAAAATAATTACAATATTACAATATTAAATTCTGTGAAAGGCACAAATTATGGATCTAAGAGTCAATCACCTGGATTCATGACTGTAATCCTAGCTATTCAGGAGGACATGATCTGAGAGATTGAATTTCAACACCAGCATGGCCTAGATAACTTCTGAGTCACTTAACTACAAGTAACAACCAATAATGCCTGAAGTGAAGGTATGGTTCAAATGGAAGAGCAATGCCTTGGAATAGATAAAGCTCAGGATGCTGCCCAGAACCTGAGTTCAATCCCAGTTTTGGAACAAAAACAAAAATAAGGGAACTCATATTTTGTGATTTTTGTGTCTCAGAATTTACTGATAAGTTTTAATTATCAACGTTATTTGGAAAATGTCATTTTCAAAGCTCTTAATCTGTCAACATCTAAGGCGTTGGGGTCTCTGGGTAAGGGTTGTGAAATCAAAAGGACACAGGGGATGCAGAGTGCAAACAGCAGTAGCCACTGCATGCTGTGCTTTATTGTTAGTGGGTATTTAAAGACAAGCAAGCATTATCTTTGCCAAGATTTAGGCAGGAGACCTACACAAAAAGAATTTCAACAGATACAATTTTACTTACCCTATGAGACAATGTCTTTGTATATTTTTATCTAAACTATTTTAGACAAAGCTCAAACACTTCCCCATACTCACGAAAGTGCTGGAGTAGCTGTTCGTCTGTGCTTAAGCAAGCAGAAGAGCTACATCCTCAGATCCCAGGAGTCTGTGACAGGTGCTTTGAGATAGTGAGAGAGAACATGTTCCCTCTCTAGCCCGGCATGCCAAGAGCTTTCCATATACACAAACAGAGTCCTCAGATAATTCTGAGGCCACAGTCTTCATCATTCTGCCCCTCCAACAAAGACCCTAAGTCTTCACAATGTCCTTCTTTTTTCTTTTGATTCAAAAGTAAAGCTTTCCACAAGTGACAACAAAATAATAACAATAATAATTCCCATACCACTAGCAGTATGTGAAATGCTTTGTAGTATTCCTTTTGGATCCAACTCTTCCAACTGTTAATAAATGCATCAGAAATATTAGAAGAAGCATCATTTGCAAATTGTTTACCAAAAATGCATCAGAAATATTAGAAGCATCAACATTTGCAAATTGTTTACCAAAAATATGTACATTAAATTGTAACTGAGCAATCAATTGAGCAGCAGTAGAATTTCCAGAAAATACTGCTGTTTTACATTCCAATCATGTATAGATTTATTATATTTTACATTAGTAATGCAAAAGGTAGTAGAATTCCAATCACATTTTAATAACTGTTTTTTTCACAACCAATACCTTTTTCCTAACTCTGTTTAAGAACATTAATCTGTGTTTGTAACTGAGCATAAATGTCTACTTGTGAGACCCACAATTCATGTGAATCCCGGTGTCAATCTTCCACAAAGTGAGTAGTTTGTAAGGAAGTGTGTAGGAAAATTCCAGACACCGCAGCAACAGTGGTAATAACAATTAAACTTAAAATCACAGCTACAATGGCTCCAATCATACGCTTTGTACGTTTTAGCAGTTTGGTAAAAAAAATTCAATAGCAACACTATACAGGGGATTATGGGACCATTCTCTTTCTAATTTAACAGGCAGCCAAATTATATGTTCCTTGTTGTAAAATCATAATACTATCATTGTCATTAAAATCAACAGAGGAATTAACACAAGAATACAGGCTACAATTAAAACAAGAAATAGAGAAAATTTTAAATTTCCCAAGAAAATACATAAGGCAAAGGTACGCAAGCAGTTACATCATAAGATTTCTACAAAGTAAAATTATAAGTGGATGCAGAGTTTGCCGTTCCTGAAAATCATCCATTTGAGAGCATCACGGGTTTCAGCGCCACTCCGAACTTCCAAAGATGAATCTGAACAGCAGTGGGTGCAGCCATGAAAGCCCATCGAGCATCTTCAATGCCTCCATCTCCCCAGGCCATCAATTGAGCTCCGGTAAGCGATCCATTAATGGCATCTGGCATCCTAGTAACATTAGATAAATCACATCTGGTAATATTCCATTGTGAACAGGTGTTAATAAACTATCCAAAAGGTCTCCACTTAATAAAATTATCGAACATTTTTCCAAATGTTCCTCTACACTCTTGTCACACAAAAGTAAATATAAGTAAAATCAGGGCACATAGGTAAGGATAACTTGCCATCAAGGTGATGCTTTCCCAGCTACTATTGATGGACCAAGTAGTTTTAAAATTGGAAGTGCCTTTTCCAGGTAAAACCCGATGTTGCCAATCCATAACTAAACATGGAGGAGGTCCCAGACATACAGGCAAGGAATGAGTATAGTAAGTAGAATTAAAAAAGCTACCATCATCCTTTTTTTAACTGTAAAATTATTCCAAGGAGGAGATAAAACAGCAGGAACGGTATAGACGGTTATATCTATGTCTCCCCAAACAAGGGGTTCCAATAAGAGAGGGTTAGGAACAAAGGCCCAATAACTTACATTGGCATGGGCAGATTTTACAGTAGAAAGAGCACACATGGCCAGGAATAAGTTCTCGGCTGTGACAGGTTTACCAGGGCATTGTAATATCTATTATCACCCTCCAGTCAACTTTATAACCTGCCCCCAGGTGGGCAGCGGGGCAGCCAACTGACAATAAAAGCGAGTGAGCCATGGCCTGCACGGAGATTTCTTCTTCCTCAACTGGTGGCCGATTTTTTTGCAGGATACAGGATTGTCCTCAATGGGCCACACCTGTATCCATCGGGCAGGAAGCCAGTATTGTTTTCCATCC
Source organism: Dipodomys merriami (assembly GCF_024711535.1). NCBI lineage: Eukaryota > Metazoa > Chordata > Mammalia > Rodentia > Heteromyidae > Dipodomys > Dipodomys merriami. The sequence continues at coordinate 8,405,111 of NW_027203159.1, read as the reverse complement.
TGTGTAGACACAAAACCATATCCTCGCCTCTTACGTAATAATGTTCGTGGTTGCCATTCTGCATCTAATGCAATCTTAATCCATATAGAAGCATTTAAATAGGTTTTTCTGATATTTGTTCAAAATGGCACTCAGCTATAGTTAAAATATCTCCTTGTAGTAAGTTTAAAAAGTTAAGAACAAAAAGAGCCTGATGTAAAATCATTTTAGGATTTTTCATGGAAACCACAAAATATCCAAACCTTTGTCCAACCTTTTCCTCCTTTTTAATTTTTTTTTAATTTGTTGTTTTAGTGTGCCATGAACTCGTTCCATACTGGCTTGTCCTTGGGGGTTATATTCTATTCCTGTAATATTTACCACATTACAAAGTTCACATTTTTTTTTAAATTTGATATTTTTATAGGCTGGTCCATTATCAGTCTTTATTTTGGCAGGTACTCTCAAGATGGCAAAAGCTTCCAAAATTGTTCTTTTACACTTTTAACAGTTTCTCCTTTAAGAGCAGAAGCCCAAAGAAATTTGGAATAAGTGTCTATTGTAACATATACAAAGGAAAAAATGGCCAAAGGCTTTTACATGGGCTATGTCCATTTGTCAAAGCTGGTTAGGTTGTAATCCTCAAGGATTTACTCCAGCAGGTACAACTCTCAGATGCATTGATTGGTCTGCAAGTAGGACGTTTTTTTTTTTTATATAATTTGTTTAGCTTGAGAATAAGGTATTTTATGATGCATAAGTAAATGGCCAAAATTTGTATGTAAATGAGCATGATACTATTCAGCAGAAGCAAAACTAATTTATCAACTTGATTATTGCCATACACAATGTATCTAGGTAACCAAGACTGAGCCCTAATCTGAGTTACATTTTGTCATTACGTTGTTGCAGTATTGCTTGTAATTGTTAAATAATTGCTTTAGCTTGGCTTTAGATGAATAAGTAACAGCAGTGACTATATTAGTCACAACTCCTACAGCATAGACAGAATCAGTAACAATATAAATATCTCCCACAAAATCTTGCAACATCTTAGTAAAAGCAAAAAGTTCATTTTGTTGAACTGATGCTAAAGTAGTTGTTTGTACCCAGTATTTATTTGTCGTCCAATAAACACTCTTTGTTTTGGAGCCATCTGTAAAAACGGTAAGAGCAGTGGGAAGAGGGGCCTTGGTAATTATATCATTAATGACAAATTGTTGTTTATACAAGGAATACCACAATCTACCTTTGGGAAAATGATAGGAAAATTGCCCAGTAAAATTTACTAATGCTATTTGTAGCATTTCAGACATGTTTAACAAACATTTTGCATGGTATTTCGGTAAAAGAAAAATGATTTCAAATAAATCATACCCCGATAGAGTATATACCAGGTGCCTGGCCTGTTGAATAATAATTGCCAACTTTGTTCTTAAGGCATGATATTTCTGGTAAATCTATGCCGTGTTTAAATCCATTCTAATGGTAGCTCATTTTGTTCTATAATTCCTGTTGGGTATTTCCATGCATCCAAAATATATAAATTTATGGGTTGATCCAGCATTACCAGATATAAAAACATTTCTTTTATTCTCTGCTCTACAAATTGTAATTCTCTTTCAGCCTCCTTAGTTAAAGTACTTTTGCTATGTAAATCAGGCTCCCTTATAAAAATGAAAACAAATTATTTAATTGATAAGTAGGAACTCCTAATTAATCCAATTAATATCTCCTACTAACTTTTGAAAATCATTTAACATACGTAATTGATCACGTTGTAAACATATTTTGGAGCTGTCACTGTTTGTCTAGAAACAACATATCCTAAATATGTTACTATATATCTTTTTGTATTTTTTCAGGCGCTATTATTAATCCAATATCCTTAAATATAGATGATAAGCACTGTAACACCGTTTCTAATTCTGCCATATTTGGTCCTGAAAATAAAGTGTGATACATATGATTTTAACATAGGGTTCATTAGGTTTTTGAATTTCTTTAGTCCAGGGGACATAATGCTCTCCTACCAGCCGAATCCTTTCCCATGCCTCAATATTCATGTCTCGTAACTGCTCATGGATCTCTTCAGGAGAGTTCACTTGCATATTAGCATCTGCATATTGTTCTGTTCCAGTCAACATGGGAAAGGTTCTGACCTGCAAGCCTGGAGTATTGCTTTGTGAATTTTGTCTAGCCCTTTCTGTACATAACGCAGTAAACCACATTTGCCATTGTAGGTATTCAGGTTCCTTAAGCAAGGCTCTACAAAGCATCTTCCAATTCTCAGGAGCAAACTTACTGTAATGTTGGGCAAGCCCATTAAGAAATTCCTTAACATAATGAAACTGAGGACCATACAACATCACTACCTTCTTAAGTTTACCAATATCATCAACAGCAACACCTTCATATCTGGCTGGTTGAGATACAACATTCATAGGGGCTGGTTGAATTACAAGATAAGAAAAAAAATTGGCATTTTATCATCAAACTCACTGTCTGAGACCTCTGTTTTGTGAGGGAGTAACTCCATACAAATTGCATCCGCAAGCGGAGGAACCAAAGGCTGTTTTACTTTCACTTTCGCATATTCTCCTTTCACTCTGCTAATTTGTAAAACCATAATCTTGATAAAATCAATTCCATTTGCTCAGACATTTTATTTACTCTTTCAGTATGTTCCTTTTCAGCCTTCTTTAACTCTTTTTTTCCCTCCATTAATTGCAATGCATCCTTTTCTATTGTGTCCTTAAACTCAGAGTCCAATTGTAAATCTACAACAGAAGAGGGCCTCTTACTTTAAGTCTGCTACTAATCTTTCCTCATTGAAAGCTTTAAAAAGGGTATTTAAAATAGCCCAAATGGACCAAAATTTCATAGGAATCTTTTCCCCTTCTGGAACAGCTCTTTCTACATTATATTTTATTCGTTTACATTTATCAACATCTAACGTCCCTTGGTCAGGGAACCAAGGATTCCATTCTCTAACTACATTAATACACATTTCTATGTCAAAAGAAGAAATAGTTACACCATAAGCAGCAAGTAAATATTTTTGCATATGTAAGTATGGAGTAGACTTAACTTGTCCCATCACCTTGTATTTACAAGTACTTACCTGAATATCCTGTCCTGAATTCAACACTGCAGGGTCCCTGTTCGGGCGCCAATTTTCAACGTCTAAGTCATTGGGGTCCCTGGGTAAGGGTTTCGAAATCACCAGGACACAGGAGATGCAGAGTGCAAGAGCAATTGCCACTGAATTCCCACAGAATTCTTTTTATAAAATTCTCTCCCAAACTATTCTAAATTGTTAGTGGGTATTTAAAGACAAGCAAGCATTGCCTTTGTCAAGACTTAGTCAGGAGACATTCACACAAAGAATTTCAACAGATACAATTTTACTTAACCTATGAGACAATGTCTTTGTATATTTTTACCTAAACTATTTTAGAGCAAGATCAAAAATCTTCCCCATACTCAGGAAAATGCTTGACAGGCTGTTGTCTATGCTTAAGCAAGAATAAGTGCTACTTCCTCAGCTCCCAGGAGTCTGTGACATGTGCTTTGGGATAGAGAGAAAGAACATGTTCCCTCTCTAGCCTGGCATGCCAAGAGCCTTCCATAAACACAAACACAGTCTTCAGATAATCCTGAGGCCGGAGTCTGCATCATTCTTCCTTTCAACACAGACACTACGTCTTCACATCAATCCGTAAGTTATTTCTAACATATTTGTACTTTAAGATAATGCATATATTTTCCTCAATGAGCTGCCCTTCCACAGAATTCTTTTTATAAAATTCTCTCCCAAACTATTCTAAATTTCTGTTGGTTTCTGGAGACTTGTCTGTTTTTTTCTCTTACTTGCTTTCAAATCTATTTTGTAAGATTTCACTTGTGATAGGAAGATGAAAGAAGTTGAGGGCTTTAGATCTTGAAGAAAAGATATTGTCTCTATACCTTACCCAAATTGACCCATCACTGAGCCATTTACTTATTTTTGCCTGAATGTCTTGCACATGTTCAGCTAACTTGAAAAAAGCTGATGTTCTACCATTTCATATATACTCCATCCTGTTTTATTTTGGGTAGTACTTTTTATGTTTTAGTTTCTTTTATTTTCTGGTTAATTAGAGTTTGGAAAGCTTTTCTGCTTGAGCTTCCTTTGAGTCAAAAATCCTCCAGATCTCAGCTTCCTGAACAGCTCAGATCGTAGGCATAAGCAATTAGCATCAAGTTAATAAGTTAAGTTTCTTAAGTGGAAATCTGCTAGAAGGCAGTGATTGACAGGGCCATCGGCATCTCACATAAGATTATACTTCTCATCTAAGCCATGATGGTAATCATTATCATGGGATAATAATTTAAAAAATAGCCAAAACTTACTTCCATGTAAAATTTAACCATCACTGCTGAACATACTGAGGTTTAAGATTTAAGTAAATGTGTAGACTAGGCTGTTGGAAGGCCTAAAGTTAGTAAATATTTTCATCATTTGCTTATCATATAAAATTTTAAATGATAAATGACCCTTCAATATTCACTCAGTTGATACTGAGAAAATGAGTAGCTGATCTGACAGCTAAGCAGCTATTAAAGAATATTTTAGAAAGGGAATATAAGCTTCCCCAAGGAAAGAAAATTTAAATTCCGAATTACTGAAGTTAAACTTCATATGTTATATTAATGCCAGGGTCTAACTAATAAACACCCATAATAGATTTGTTATCTGTGCAAGATTCTTATTAGAGATGATATGGCTGGGACTCATGGCCTAAAAAAATTTGTCTCTTGTTCAATAAAAGCAACCCTTGAAATGTGAGTTATCTGGGAATAAGGACGTTTTTCTAAATATTTAGTACCAAGCAGTGTTATTTTAGTATTTGAGCTATTCCCAGCCACTGGTTATTACATATTTAAAATCCAAATGCTCCTCAGTACAACTCACACCTATTTCATCTCAGCTGATGTCGCTGTTTTTTTCCTGTATGCCTGAAGACAGTTTTAAGGTTGCCGTATATTTTCAAGCTCTTTCTTGCCACTGCTCATATCACTACATATTTTTATTCCACACATGACACACATTATGTGCATGATTTTAACTGGTCTATGTTTGTCCATTTGTCTGTTAAGTGTACTCATTTTAGTGTTGTTGTCCCACTTTGAGTGTATGTAAAGATGTACATGTGTACGTGATATATACAGATACACACCATTCAGCTAATAAAACAATTTGAAATACTGTTATTTATTTTCAAACTGGATATATCCGGCCAAAGAAGATAGAAAAAAAAACATACTTAGGATTTATTTAATGTACTGACTTTGAATAGCAAAAAAAAAAAAAAAATCGAACAAAAAAAACAAAAAAGACATTAATTTCTCATCTTATTTTCCCTATCTTTTGTATGCTTCTCACATCCATTATTCAGCAGTTGTTTGGAGTTGAATAAGCCCCAATATTCACACAAGAAATCCTAAAAACTAATATTCCTGATTATGATCTCAAGTGTGATTAAAAATAGTTGATATGAAGTTATACTAGAGTTTGGTAGTCCTAAAAACTAATAAGTAGTCTTTGTGAAAACAGTAAATAACAACTGAAAACAACAATAAAACGGCACTCAAAGAAGTGTACATATAATATGTCCTATAAAGATTGAATTTATTCTGCTTTAAATTATGGGCATAAAAAGCTGGGAGTAGGTGGTAATTGATTCTTTCTGTTACCTTTAGAGACAACATGGCTCTGTCAGTCTTGTGATGTCAGCATTATAGGCTCCAGAACTATGAAACAATACAGTTCTGTTGTTTCAGCTACATATTTCTCTTTTAATGATACCTGCTAATACTATTGATGTTGGGACTGAAGACATCCAGCTTATAGCCTACTCTTTTGGAAGTTCTAATAAATGAATAAATCATGTATCCAAAATTAAAAAAAAAACATAGTTGTGCTGGTAGCTTTAGTGTGGTCTTGTTTGTAAACATTTGGGTAAATGCCCAAAAGTGGGATTGCTGGATCATAGGGGAGATCTATGTGAAGACTTTTGAGGAACCTCCATACTGCTTTCCAAAGTGGATGAACACGTTTACATTCCCACCAACAATGAAGTAAGGTTCCTTTCTGTCCACATCCCCTCCAGCATCTATTGTTGTTAGAGTTCTTGATTTTTCTGTTCTAACCGGAGTGAGGTGATATCTCTATGTTTATTGCAGCATTGTTTACCATAGCCAAGATATGGAACCAACCCAGATGCCCCTCAGTAGATGAATGGATCAAGAAAATGTGGTATATATACACAATGGAATTCTATGCCTCCATCAGAAAGAATGACATTGCCCCATTTGTTAGGAAATGGAAAGGTTTGGAAAAAATTATATTAAGTGAAGTAAGCCAGGCCCAAAGAAGCATTGGTCCCATGGTTTCCCTATTTGCAATATCTAGTATAGGTATGAGTCAAGCGGAAAAGGTCAGATAATGTGATGTTAGGAAAATGAACCCTTAAATATGTATTTTAATGTTTTCGTTTCTTTCATGCATGTGTTTCTAATGCATTTATAAGATTATTTCTTTGTTGCTTTGTATGTCCCTCCCCCACAGTGTAACCCCCACTTTCACTATATTTGATGTCAGTATAACATGTGGAGGAGATGGAGACAAACAAGTCGTTTAAGGATTCAGGTGGACCTGTTGCAACAATGAGAAGTAAAAAATGTCATGTCAAAACCAACTTTACAATGTCGGTGGGGGGGGGAGGGGGGTATAATTAGGTGGGGGGAGGGGGGAGGCTGGGAAGCGAGGTGAAGGCTAAACAAAGGAGGAGGCTGCAATGCTTGGTAAGAAATGTATGCATTATCCTGCCCATGTAATTGTAGCCCCTCTGTACAGTATGTTCTCAAATAAAATAAAATAAAATTAAAAAAAACACACACTTCAGAGCCTACTCCTATACTTCCTTTCTTCTAAGTTATGAAGCCATTGCTAGCTCACCCATTTTTTGTCTTCAGTTAATAATTCTATCTCCTATCAATAGTATTCCTATTAACTTTGTAGTATATCATGTATTTCCTATTGCTCTATCCACAATCTTTATGACAAATTTTTCATATTTAAACCTTGAAAGAGCTACTAATGCTTCCTGCTTCATTTTATTTAGCATGCATTGCAAATCAGTGTGTATCTTTTTAGCCTATATAATTTATTGGACTATATTTTTCCAGGGCTCCCTTCTAAAATTGTACCTTAAATATAGGATGATTAAATACTACTCTCATAGAAAAGGGATACACAGAAACACACCTGGACAAAGAATGACCTAATGCAACAATGATATCCACTAGACATTATGTTGGAATGAACTTTGCAATTTGCAGAGAGGGGAGTGGGGAGGGCTTAGCAGGAGAAATTCATGGGGTAACAGTATAAAAGAAATGTACTCATTACCTTAGTTACATAACTGTAACATCCCTGCTCATCCCTACTTTCAATTTTTCTACTAATTTCAGTTATTATATTTATGAAAAATATATTTCCCAAATCCAGGTATCCATTATCCCTTTTAGGTGTATAACTTCTCTTGAATAGTTCACAGTATAACTCTTAGAATCTTTTCCTTATCATTCTCCCCCGTCTTCACTAACTGCCTGTTTTGATCAAAGTAAAGATTCGGTAGAATATTTGCCTTCATCCAAGTAGCTAATTTTCTAGAAAAATTATTTTGATTTAGTATAACACAAGCTAATCATTGTTGTTCCCTTCTCCTAAAATCTGGAACAAGTAGGTCTATCTGACAAATCAGTGTCACTGAGGAGTAACATTTCTTTGGGAGATATTGAATAGCTTCTCACTATTAAGGAATGTAAGACAGTGGCTCACACCTCTAATTCTAGCTACTCTTGAGGTGAGTGCTGAGTATCATGTATCAAATCAAGTGTGAACAGACAAATGAGAGGTATGGAAAAAGGAAGAAAACAGAAAAAAGAAAGAAAGAAAGAAAGAAAGAAAGAAAGAAAGAAAGAAAGAAAGAAAGAAAGAGAGAGAGAGAGAAAGAAAGGAAAGAAGGAAGGAAGGAAGGAAGGAAGGAAGGAAGAAAGAAAGAAAGAAAGAAAGAAAGAAAGAAAGAAAGAAAGAAAGAAAGAAGGAAGGAAGGAAGAAAGAAAGAAAGAAAGAAAGAAAGAAAGAAAGAAAGAAAGAGAAAGAAAGGAAGGCAGGAAGGAAAGAAGGAAGGAAGGAAGGAAGGAAGGAAGGGAGGGAGACAAAGAGATAGAGAAACAAAGAGAAAAAGGGAAGGATGGAGGGAGGAAAGGCAGGCAGGAAGGCAGGAAGGCAGGAAGGAAAGAAGGAAGGGAGAAGGAAGAAAGAAAGGAAGATAAGGAAGGAAAAGAGGAAGGAAGGAACGAAGAAAGGAAGAAAGGAAAGAAGGAAGGAAGGTAGGTAAATGTGGTTCAAGTGGAAGAATAACAACCCTGAGCAATAAAAAGCTAAGCAACCCTGAGTCCCTGAGCTCAAACCTCAGTATAGAAACCTAAAACAACCATAACAAAAAAGAATGTAAAAAATGAATAAAATTAATGAAAGATACAACATTGATCTATGATAAGTATACATGTTGGAACAGTGTGCTGTACAATAATTATCCTTTGTGTTAAATCCATGTATTCATGTTTATGTGTGGCTAGTACCTTCCTTTGTGTGTGGGCTGCTTTCACATGAGTTCCAGACACCTATTTTCACACATTCATTTATAATTTGATCCAAATATGATACATGTTCCTCAAATGTATTTTCTCTAAAGACAGATTCATTTTTTTCCCAAAACCTGATATTGTATTGGGATTTGTGGGGTAATTTTCCTTCTCTCTTCCCTGGTGTGCCAGGGCATGTATTCAGGGCCTCTGGATCTTACAGCTGGAATTCTGCCCCTTGAACTATACCCCCAACGTGACATTTTGTTAGTTAAATTGAAAAAAATTCACAGAATAGTTTTGTTCCAACTAGCTTTGAACCAAGAACTCCTTCTCTCTGCCTCCTGAAGAAGTAGGTTTACAAGCTAGTTTACTTGCTTTGTTTGTTGACTTGAAATTTCAGTCTATAATGCCTTCAGATATAAGCCAGAAATATGCAGTCAGCTTTCTTAGGTTGCCACTAATTCCTGTTATTTCTATATGTAAAGTGTGTCAGATCTACACTCAGAGTATTTTTGCTAACTTGCCAATTAATTTCCTCAAATTTCATCACATGTATGCATTGTTTTCACAGTTCTAATTCTAAAAAGCTTAGCTAATGTATCTATAAAGCTATTGATATCAGACAATTTAACTCTGCAGCCTTATGAAATAAACTTTTATTCATTGATTGACTGATGGTTTGATGAATTGTTTTAGTGATTACACGCTGGTCCTGGGCACTATATTTGAGCTTTTCTGCTCAAGGCTAGTGCTCTATCACTTGAGTTATAGCACCACGTCTGGCTCTTACTGTGAGTTATTGCAAATAAGACTATCACAAATTTTCCTTGCCCGGATGAATTCGAACTGCAATCCTCAGATCTCAACTTCCTGTGTAACTAAGATTGCAGTTTTGAGCCACTGGCACCTGGCTGTAAAAAACTATTAGTACTGTAATGTCAATATTTTTATGGGTCTTTTTTCTTGCTTATGCTACGTACAAAGTCACATTTTCTCTAGCTATCCTTGTCTACCAATAATTTCCTATATGCATACTTTATCTGAGGAAGAGACTTTCCAAGGCATCTTTTAGCACAGGGACCCAAATTCTAATCTGTTCTTCAGACTTTTTATTACTGTGAGAAATATTTATGAGAAACAGTTTAAAAGGAGAAAAGATTTATTTTGGCTCATAGCTTCAGAGTTACTGTTTCACTATCAGTAAGTGCATGTCTCTCCAGGATTTATGTGCAGTGAGGCAGAAAAACATGGCAGAAGAGTTAGGAGTACAGAACTACACACATATAGAACAGAGGGGAAGTAGAAAGAGGAAGAGAAAGAGGAAGAGAAAGAGGGAAAGGGTGAGAGAGAAGGAAAGGAAGAGCGAGAGGGGCAGAAGGAAAAAGAGAGAAGAAGCTCCCTTAGAAAAAAATTTCGTGACATATTTTACTTCTTTCCTTCATTTCCCAAACGTTCCATCAATTTATTAATCAATTTGGAGATTAGTACATTGATTAGGCCAGAACTTCACGATCCAATCACTTTTCAATGACTGAATCCATTAGAAGGGATGGAGCCTTTGGTTCTTAACTAAAAGAAGAAACTTAGAATTTTTGTTTTCCGTTCATACACACAATAAAACTCAATGCTGTAAGTGATTAACAAAAGTGAGTGACATTAAATAGAACAAATAAATATTGTAATAAAAGTTGCATGAATTTGATCTCTCCTCTTTAAATTGATTATTATTTACCAATGATTCTTTTATTTTTATAAGTATATACATGTACACATATAAATATATAATATTTATTTGCAAATGTATAGTGTACATAATATACATCTGCATGTGTGGGTGTGTATGTGTGTGTTACATAACTTTATGGTTAACTGTTTGAATTTGTGGCTTTGTACTCTCTCTAACTTCAGCCACATTAATTTAGGTTAACTTTACAAAGGTTCACACTATTTGCTAGGGCTGTCAGGAATTATCATTCTCCCACTTATACTTCCCACATAACTGAGATTAAAAGCTAGAAAATGTTTCCATTATTTACTGAAAAGAGAACCTTAAGAATAAGCTTAAGTTGGCCTGAAAATGGGTCCTCATGATTTGCACATTCTGAGTAGCTGGGTTCAAAGTTGGTGTAAATTTGTTAGTATACAAAGTGTGTTTGAAGTGATGCAGTGAGGATGAATGTTTTTTTTCTTGGTTTAATGCATTAACTCATTGCTTTCAATCAGCTCTGATTATGTCTCCCCAAAATTTGATGTACTTTTCTTTTTAAATAATCACCTTTCCACTGTGGTTATAGTTTAGTACTATGTAAAACTCTTGCAAGAAAGTTATTTTTCTTTCTTCAAATAAATACATGCAGAAGACTTCTTCTTTTCATGGAATTTAGCAATCGTAGAATATGTTTATTTTCCATTTTTATTATGTCAATATATTTCACCTTTTCATTTATACCAATTACATTTTGTTTGATGCCATTACCAGCTTTATACTAATTTTGGGATCACGATTAAATATATTTACAGTAACATGGACACAGGCATTACAGACTACTTCACTGAAAAGATTGCAACTAAATGACTAAAAGGTTGTCGTATATATAGCCTTTGAATGTTGGGCAAAGGAATGGTTCACATCTAGGGCAGGATGGAGAGAGATGGGACAAAGTCTATTGTTTTAGTCAGAATAATACATGATTCCTAACTTATGATTTTTTTTGTTTGAGGATTTTTAATTTAGTTATTTTGGAATGTAGTTAAACTGTAAGTGATGGAAACTGCAAAATTAAGGTCCTGAATAAAGTACAAATTTTGGACACTTTTACTAATATTGTAGCTTTTAGATATGACACTATTTTACATATTTTACTGAAAAATCTTCTTTAAGTTAGAACTCCTTTTTAAAACACTTTAGTATCCACTGCCAATATTTGGAAGTACTAAGATTTTTGATTAATACTCAGCTTAGATTGCACATGTATTATATATGATTTGCATTTTTACCATTTAGGTGATTGATTTTGCATTTTCAATTACCATAAAATAGTCAATTTTTAGCTCAAGTACTAAATCTTCAATATTCACATAGAAAAGTTTGAACAAGATTTTCAGTCAGAAATCTAAGACATAAATAGATACATAATGTTATTCATAATATTCACAATGGCTACCCACCAAGATGGGAGGGAACATACCATATGACAGAGCTGCCAACAAAGCAGCTGTGGCAAACTGTAGCTTATATTTTTTTGAATAAATTTCTTATACAAAGTTCTGTTTAAAATTCATCACAGTTTTGAAACTATACGAACAATAACTTACTTGTGTAACTAGTAACAATATTGGTGAAATAATGACAGATAATAATTGGCAGCTAATATCTAACATCTCTTCAAATCATTTACCATTTTTTTAAGCTGGGCAAAGTGTCATGCCTTCATAAGCTTAAGTGATACATTTTAGGCCAGCCGAAAACCAAGACATATTAATGCCAAATTAAGGCACTTATAGAACAAATGCATCACTCCCCAAGGTCTGCTCTCTTGAGGTAATGATGCCACATAGAGAACTGCCATGAGAAAAATGGGTCCTGTAAACAATTTTCCTAGCAGCTGGTTTTCAAATTTGGTCTTGCCTACAAAATCAGTGCACCTTGAAAGAAATCAGAGAAGCTGATTTCAATAATCCTCAATAGTAAACCCACTTATTGGTATTTTTAAAATTTCCATAGAGAGCTTTAAAATGTTGGTTGAAATTAGAATTCTTGACCTTCTTGTGAAAGTTATTTTATACTTTTTCTTTTTTTAAATACAATTTTTTATTGTGAAAATACTGTGTAGAGCCTTATTGTTACATAAACATGCCAAGCATTATCAAGCATTGCTGCCTCATCTTTGTTTTTCCCCTACCATTCCTTCCTCCAACATCCACAACTACACTCACCACCCCCTGACTAAATTGTAAATTTCACTTTTCTCCAGAGTGTCTTCTACGTCTCATTGTTACAAAGGGACAAACTGTATCCCTATTTAAGCATTTTTTTTGTCTTCCCCTCCCAAAATTAGAGAAGGCACCGACATCAAATACAATGAGAACAGGGGTTATACAGGGAGGGGGTGGGGGATTATTTGCGGGGACATACAAAGAAACAACAACATAAACCACATTACAGTATAAATACGTGGGATGGGAAATAATTAGAAAGAAAAAGAAAATCAAAACACTCATCTCCCTATCTTGGGGTTCATTTCACTTAACAATATCTCATATGGTCATATGTACATAGCTTTTAACCTTTTCTACTTGTGCCAGACATATATAGTAGGTTTGAAAATAAGGGAAACCATTGGACCTATGTTTCTTTGGGCCTGTCTTACTTCTCTTAATATAATTTTTTTTCCAAGTCTTAACATTTCCTAACAAATGGGGCGATATCATTCTTTCAGATGGAATCATAGAATTCATATATATATATATATATATATATATATATATATATATATATATATATCACATTTTCTTGATCTATTCATCTACTAAGGGGCATCTGGATTGGTTCCATATCTCAGGTATGGTAAATAATGCTAAAATAAACATAGTTGTCCTGATAGCTCTTGTATGCTCTTTTTGTGATCATTAGGGTAAATGCCCAAAAATGGGATTGCTGGGTCATAGGGAGTTCTATGTGGAGTCTTTTAAGGAACCTCCATACTGCTTTCCAAATTGTTTGAACAAGTAACACTCCCACCAACAATGCAGCAAGATTCTCTTCTTGCCAGATTCCCATTCAGCATCTGTTTCTATTAGAATTCTTGATTTTAGTCAATCTAACTCAGTGAGGTGGAATATCAATGTTGTTTATATTTGCATTTTTTATCTTCCTGAAGAACGAGATATTTATGTGTTTTGTTTCTACCAATTACGTTAGTATAACTCAAAGACATTTTGCGTTCAGGTGACCACGTCTTTTCTCAATTTTTCCACTTCAACTAGTTTTTACTTTTACAGTAAGATGTACAGACCCTATTTTGCTAAGTTAAATTTCACATGATTGGTGTTTGTCCAGGAGCACCATCATAGCCCTCTTGTGCTAACTGAAACTTCCTGTTTAAATAACAACAAATATACAGATTTGTAAGTGTCTAAGATTTTTGGATTTTTTTCACTGCTCAGAAAATTTTTATATGACTAGTTGCCAAGAGAAGATTAAATATTTCATGGCCATTTTAATAAAAGACTTATTAGCTATTGACATTTTGAAAGGTAAATTTTATATAATGAGGTCCACAAGTAAAATCTATAAAATGGCAAAAATGAAAAATAACCTAATTTTTCCTTTTTTGAATATTTGTTTCCTAATACTGAATATATTTTTCTTCTTAGCTCAGTATTTTGATGGCACAATTTTTAATATTCTATCCCAGAGTAAAGGGGTATCCATTCTAATGTATGGCAGGAGGCAATAGTTTAACTGTCTTTTTCTAGAGAAGTATTACAATTAACATATTTCTAACAGTATTATCATAAAATAAAATGTACGACATTTTATGCATTTAACATCTTTCAATTACAAAAATAATAACAATTAAAATTGCAAATGCTTTTTTGGGGAGGGGTGGGAATATCCTGTATCTCCCTTGTGTTCATAACCAGCGCTTGTTGGAGTCTCTGGTCTGTTTGTGGTGTTTGATTTTCCTGTGGCTTTATTGTTTTCTTAAGTCAGTTTGTTTGAGCAGGCAGAAAAATGCTCTGCTTTCCCCAGGATTTTGTGATCCTCCTCCCAGGCTAGTTCAATGGGAGGGAGATCTGCTTTGAGTATCATAAAAGAGGGAGATGGCTGTTTCCTCAAGTTTGGAGATGCTGGGATGAGGTTGAAGCCATTCAGCAAACAGTAGCTTTTCCCTGGGGGGCTAGATTGTGAGTGACACAGAGCTCAGCCTGGAGCCATTCTCAGTTTACCCAGTGAAGAAACCACTCCTCTGAGGGTGGAGCTATCAATGCCTGGGATGTCGGTATAATTTGTGGAGGGGAAGGGGAAAAACAAATAGTCTAAATAGGGATACAGGTGGACCCATTGCAACAATGAGATGTAGAAGTCGTTATGTCGAAAATGAATTTTACAACTTTGGTGGGGGGGAGTGGGGAGTATTGGGTGTGGGGGCAGGGGGATGATGGGAAGGGATAGGAAGGGAAAACAAAGGAGGAGGCTACATTGCTTGATAAGAAATATACTCATTATCTTGCCCATGTAATTGTAACCTCTCTGAACACTATTTTCACAATAAAAAATAAAATGAAATAAAATGAAAAATTGCAAATGCTGCTTTCTTGAGTTAGATATGGAATGTTTATAAAAACAATTATAAAGAGGGGGGACCAAGATGATGACAAGGTAGTAGGGAAAAGCTAGAGCTCTCTCCAACCAAAAAGAGAGTATGAGTTTCAAGGCTGAATTTCCCCAGGAAACCAACAACAACAAAAAGACAAACACCCAGAGAAAAACAGGAGATGGGGGGAAAAACAAAATAGAAACAAAAAGGAAGAATTTCAGAACAGAGAAGCACGAAGACCCCTCCCCCAACCTTTACTGGCTGAGGGGCATTGGGCCAAGCGGTGCACAGCCTGGCCCGACAAGGACTGCCAGAGTCCCCAGAGACAGAGGGGGTCATCTGTAGACCACCTGAGCAGAATATGCCTGAAGTACCAGTGTTGGACTTGCTGATCGCCAGGAACAGAGAAACCAAGCCAGGAGCCTGCACACAGATATCTCCCCCACCCATTAATCTCCTAGCAGAGAGGCTCCATCCCACCAAATCCACTCAGGGGAAACCCGAGCAGATTACCTGCAAGTTATTGGTGCTGATTTGAAGAGCACAGAGACAAACCCCAGTGCAAACAACCTTCACAGAGACCTCTCCCCCAATCCTCAGCTGGAGGCCAGAGGCTCATCCTCCATGAAGGCCCGAACAAAACAGAGACAGAGAAGAAAAAAGGAGAGCCACCACCGCCCGGCCCACCCCACAACCATCTCAACCAAACTCTTATTGCAGCAGCAACTGGCAACGTACATCACAAACATAAACAAAAACTAGCACCAGGTTGAGTACCCCACAAGGGACAGTGTATCCCTCAAGGGACACCAGAGGTGGTGGGAACCCTCAGACCCTGACCCAGACCCCTACCAAATCACCTGGACAACAGGATCCACTAAAACTGGGAACTGTTCAAAAGCTCCACCAGCCCATATATCACAGCCAACTGGCCAGGCTAGAGCAAGAGCGCCCCTGTAAGGTACCTTAAACACTCAAGCCAGGAACAGTGCCCCTGGGTCACAACAGCCAACAGTGGACGAAACTTGAACTGTCTACTCCAGGCTGCATAAACCAGACAGGATACAAAGCAGCTCAGGTCCAACTGCCATGCCCCAGGCAGGGGGACAGGACCAGGCCTGGGGACTGAGTGCCTGAGCAACACAGCCAACTAGTCCCAAGAGAAGACAGTAGCTGAGCATTCGCCTCAGCAGAGGGGTAAAAACAGAGAACTGCAAACCCTGGGAATCACACCTGTGAAGCAAAAGACCTTGGTGTCCAGAGCAGGAGAAGGTGAAGGCCAAACCCAGCAGAACCCAACCCATATATCCTGGGCTGGAAATTGGACAACTCAGGCCACCAGCATCTGATAATAGTGAGGAGCTCAGGCTGGTAAGTGGTAGAGTGCTTGTCTTGTGTGCATGAGGCCCTGGATCTGATTCCTCAGCACCACATAAGCAGAAAGGGCCAGAAGTAGTGCTTTGGCTCAAAGGTAGAGTGCCACATTGAGC
This sequence comes from Dipodomys merriami, assembly GCF_024711535.1. Lineage (NCBI taxonomy): Eukaryota > Metazoa > Chordata > Mammalia > Rodentia > Heteromyidae > Dipodomys > Dipodomys merriami. The sequence goes on along the minus strand of NW_027203159.1, from coordinate 8,388,619 downwards.
TGAAGAGCTGAGGAACAGCACCCAGGCCCAGAGTTCAGACCCACAACTGGCAAAAAAAATCAGGAGCCCATAGCAGACTCCAGCAACTGGGAGAGTACATCTATCACATTCAAACTCACCCAGAGCACCTGTAAGAGTAAGCAATCTAGGCTGCTCAACTCTTCTAAAGGTGGGAACTGCCAGTGATCTACAGCAGAAAGCTGAGAACCCTACGTGGGTCAGACCAGCAGCTGGAGGTCAGCTCCCATCAGAAAGGAGACCAGGTACAGTCTCTCCTCCAGCACAGAAACAGCAACCAAAGACAGACACCTATTGACCAAAACAAACTTTCAGATTAGAATCCAATAATCCCTGAATCCTCATGCGAAAATCACAGGGAAAAATTACAAGATTTCTCAACAACCAGGATAGCAAGCTACCCCCAAAAGCCAGCAACCACCCAGGGGAGAACACCAGTGGGAGCAATGTAGAAATAGAAGACAAAAGCTACATCCAAGAGATGCTGGAGGCAATAACTCAATAATTAAAGTGAGAAATAGACAGAAATTTAAAGAACACAGGGACAAAATATTGAAAGAGATGCAGGGTATCAAACAGGAGATGCATGTAAAAATAGAGGCAGTACACACTTCACTAAAAGGTGAGATTAGTACTTTGAGAACCAATATCAATTCCATAAATGAGTCCATTTCCTCCATGCAAACCACAATGGAAGCCACAGTCAACAAAGTGAAAGAAATGGAATGTAGAGTGTAAGATACAGAAGACAGAATACACCAACTGAACCAAAAAATCACAGATATGGAAAAATCACATAAATTAAGGCAAAGGGAAATCCAAGAGCATGTGGATAGTACAAAGAAATTTGACTTTTGTATATATTGGAGTAGACAAAGATGACGGATATCAATGCAAGGGAATGCAACACTTACTCAACAAGATTATCAGTGAAAATTTTCCCCCATCTTAAAAAAGATCATCTTACCTACATAACAGAAGCATATATAACACCTAACAAGCAGGATCCAAGCAGAAACACTTCTAGAAACATTATAGTAAAAATGATAGATTTGAATAATAAGGAAACAAATGTGCATGCAGCAAAAATAAAGAAGGAGCTATACTACAACGGGAAAAAGTTAGAATCACTGCAGAACTTTCCACGCAGACACTAAATGCAAGAAAGGCCTGGGAGAGTACCATACCAGCCCTGAGAACCAATAACTGCCAACCCAGAACTGAACATTTTTACTAGTAAAGAAAAACTAAATGAATACATAAACATTAAGCCAGCATTACAAGAATACTAAGAGGTGGAACACAACCTCAAGAAAGCAACCAGGAATGGGGACCTGCACCAGACAGGCATTAATAGAAGGCTAACTGAGCAAGCACAGAAAGAAAGGAAAGAAGAAAAACGTAGGAAAACGGAATGAAAGGGACCACAATGCATCTCTATAAAATATCTCTTAATGTTAACAGTCTTAATTCACCAATCAAAAGAAAAATACTGTAGATTGGATCAGAAAACATGACTCATCCATCTGTTGCTTTTGGGATACCCACCTTTCAGCCAAACATACAGACAGAGTGAAGGGATGGAAAAGGATCTACCAATCAAATGACCTCAGTAAACTTTTCATTAAAATCAGTACGACAAGGAAGGACACTTCATAGTAATACAGGAACAATCCAAGAGGAAGATATTACCATTATCAACTTGTATACCCCAAACCTTGGAGCACCCAAATATGTTAAGCAAATACTCTCAAACTTACAGAATGAAATAGATCTCAATACGATAATATTAGGAGAATTTGACACTCCACTCTCACCATAGGAGAGGTCTACCAACCAGAAGATTGCCAAAGAAGCTCCGAATTAAGTGAGGCCATACTTCAAGCGGAACTAACTTACATCTACTTTTTTTGAGTCTGAAACAACACAGTCTTTCCAGCAGCTCATGGACCTTTGTCGAAATAGACCATATCATAGTTCATGCAAGGAACTTAAGCAAATAGAAGGGGATTGACATAATCCCCTGTATCCTATCCAACCATAGTGGAATCAAGCTAGTTCTTAATAACAAAGCATACCACAGAAATTACTCAAATACATGGAAATTGAACAGTACATTTCTAAACAACACCTGGGTAACAGAAGAAATTAAAAAGTTCCTTCAATTCAATTTAAATGAAGACACATCACAAAGAAACTTGTGGGAGACCGCAAAAGCAGTCTTGAAAGGCAAATATATTGCCTTCATTGCCCACATCAATATAGGGACGGATGAAGTAAATAATCTAATGTTGCATTTAAAACAACTAGAAAACGTGAAAACATGGATCCTAAATTTACTAGACAGAGCCAGATAGTAAAACTAAGCAGAAATTAATGAAACAGAGAATTGGAAAATCATAGGTAAAATTAATAAGACAAAAAGTTGGTTCTTCAAAAAAAATAAATGAAATTGAAAGTCCACTGGCAAGATTAATTAAGAAAAGAAAAGAGGGAACTCAAATTTAATAAGATCAGGGATGCCACGGGAAAAATTTCAACAAGAACCCAAGATATCCAGACCATTATAAAGGACTATTTTCAAAAATTATACTCTCTAAAGAAAGAAACCTGGTAGAAATGGATGCATTTCTAGAGAAATAAAAGTTGCCCAAACTAAGCAAAGAAGAAATAAATGAAATAAATATGCCAATATCTTAAAGTGAGATACAGGAAACAATTAGAAGTCTTCCAACAAGGAAAAGCCCAGGACCAGATGGATTCACAGTAGAATTCTATAAGACCTTTAAAGAACTAATACACATACTCCTCAGGCTATTCAGAGAAACAGAGAAGGAGGAAGCTATCCCAAACTCCTTCTATGATGCCAGTATCACACTGATTCCCAAACCAGGCAAAGACCCTCCAAAAAAGAGAATTACAGACCAATTTCTTTGATTAACACACATGCAAAGCTCCTTAAAAAAATTCTAGCTAACAAAATCCAAAAACACATAAAAAATCACACACTATGACCAGGTAAGCTTCATCCCAGAGATGCAGGGATGGTTTAACATATGTAAATCAATAAATGTAATGCAACACATCAACAGGTACAAGGTCAAGAACCACATGATTGTCTCCACTGATGTAGAAAAGGCTTTTGATAAAATACAACATTCATTCATGTTGAAAACTCTGAAGAAAATAAGAATAGAAGGAACATTCCTTAAAACAATAAAAGCCATATAAGACAGACTAATAGCCAATATTATACTTCATGGGGAAAAACTAAAACCAATTCTCCTAAAATCAGGAACAAGGCAAGGATGCCCACTGTCTCCACTCCTCTTCAATATAGTCATGGAACTCTTAGCCAGGGCAATAAGGCAAGAAAAAGACATTAAAGGGATCCACATAGGGAAATAAGTTAAACTATTCCTTTTTGCAGATGACATGATACTGTAACTTTCCATCCCTAAAATGCCATCCCTAAAATCTTAGCAAATATAAATCACTTCAGCAAAGTACCAGGATACAAAATGAACCCACAAAAAGCAGTCTCCTTCCTGTACACTGACAATGTACAAGCCGAGAAGGAAATAAAGGAAGCTACCCAGTTCACAATAACCTCCACAAAAATAAAATATTTAGGAATTAACCTAACCAAAGATGTAAGGAACTATTTAATGAAAAATATTAAAAGTTAAAGAAAGAAATTCAGAAGACACTAGGAAATGGAAAGACCTTCCATGCTGTTGGATAGGCAGACTTACTATAGTGAAAATGGCAATACTGCCAAAATTAATATACAAATTTAATGCAATTCCTATTAAAATCCCATTGACATGCATTTCTGAGATACAGAAAACAGTCCAAAAATTTATATGGAATAACAAAAGACCTAGAATAGCCAAAAAATGCTAGGAAAAAGAAGACAACAGCTGAACTTCAAACTCTACTGTAGAGCCATAATAACAAAGAAAGCATGGTACTGGCACAACAATAGACCTGAAGACCAATGGAATAGAATAGAAGATCCAGAAATAAAACCACATACCTAAAGTCAGCTGATATTTGACAAAGGAGCCAAAGACATACAGTGGAAGAAACACAGACTCTTCAACCATTGGTGCTGGGAAAATTGGGCAGCCACATGCAGAAGACTAAAAATGGACCACAGCTCTCACCATGCACCAACATCAACTCCAAATGGATTGAAGAGCTTAACACCAAACCTGAATCTCTGCACCTACTGCAGGACAGAGAGGAGAGACACTTGAACTTATAGGCACAGGCAGGAAATTCCTGAACAGAGTCCCAGGGTCACAACAAATTGGAGAGACACTTGACAAATGGGACTACTTTAAAATAAAAAGTTTCTGCACAAATAAAGCTATAGCAACCAAGCTAGAAAGACAACCAACTAATAAGGAAAAAAATATTTACCAGCAGTATATCAGACAACGGGTTAATATCCAGTATATATGGGGAACTCAAGAAACGTATCCCTCCCAAATCTAACAAACCAAATACTAAATATGCAAGGGAACTAAAGAGAGACTTCTCAGAAGAGATAAAAATGACAAAGAAACACATGAGGAAATGTTCACCATCCCTGGTTGTAAAGGAAATGCAAATGAACACAACCCTGAGATATCTCCTTAACCCCGTCAGAATGGCCCACATCCTCAAGTCAGCCAATGATAAATGCTGGAGGGAATGCAGAGAAAGAGGAAGCCTATACACTGCTGGTGGGAATGCACACTTATACAACCTTTTTGGACAGCAGTCTGGAGCATCCTCAGAAAGCAAAATATTGACCTTCCTTATGAACCAGTAATACCACTTCTAGGCATCTATCCTTTATGCACCTCCATGTTTATTGCAGCACTGTTCACAATAGCCAGGATAGGGAAACAACTCAGATGTCACACCAGAGATGAATGGATCCAAAAATTGTGGTGTCTATATACAATGGAATATTATGCAGCTATTAGAAATGACAAAATAATGACATTTGCAGGGAAATGGATGGAGCTCAAAGGAATCATGTTGAGCAAGGTAAGCCAAGTGCAAAGAGACAAAGTGCACACGGTCTCCTTGATAAGTGGATGTTAAATCCAAAATGTTAGGTGATATGACAAAATTAACAGGACTTAAGAAACAAAGGACTTCCACTCATCTGGTTAAATCACTACTAAATAACCCCCATCCTGCTGACCACATGTATGGTATATATGTGCACACAGGAGGGAAAAATGTAGGATGACACAGAAGTAGAGGGAATCAGGGAAAAAACATACAACAGCAGGACCCATCAACTGCACTGGACATTGACCAAAATGAACTAAAAAAATCAATGTCAGCGAAGGGAGGGAGAGAACAAATGGGAAAGAGAGAACAACTGATGCTATGCAAAACAAAAGAAATGTGCATATCTCCAAATGTGGAAGCAATAACTGTACTGCAAAGCTCATAGAACTGATATATGTTATAAACCATGATAAACAATTTGTCCTATGTAAGTTAGAATGTGTTTGTGAAATTAACTAAGTTTCACTATCCCACAATACTGTGAAATTTGGGAAATTATGTAACCACTTAATCACTATAAAAAAATTGAAGGAAAAAAAACAATTAGAGGTTCCGGGAAAATGACGGAGGAGAAGCTGGAATCTGAAGAAGCTCTCGCATAGAAAGCAGTTTTAGAGTTGCAGTGAACAGTCCTAAGCCAGAGAATCACAGCAAGTGTGCCATCACAGGACAGAGAGTTAGACAAGAGAGGGAAGCCAAGGCAAGAAGACACATCTGACCACTTGCCAGCTGCCGCCGCTGTGGCGGCGGCGGCGGCGGCAGGGTCGCGGTGGAGACCACAGCCAGGGCCATACCTGAGCTCTCACACAGAGAGCTCAGGATGAAGGAGCCAGACGCAGTGGGCGAGCGGATTCTATTCAACACCAGCAAGAACCCACAAGGAGCAGACATGTTCATCCTGCACTTTGCAGACCAGAGACGACCCAGGATCCAAGACTCAGTGTGAGTAGAAGCCCGACATCCTCACTCCTTCTCAGGGAGCAGAGGAGGGAAGGCCACCCCTCCCCCCCCCAGCACCAGTGATCTCCATCTTGGATACCGACAAAGCTCGGAGGAGCTGCCAGCTCCAACTCAGGCCTTGGAATAAAACGAGTCATTTAGCAGATCACAAGAACTTAATGGCAAAGTGACCTGCCAGACTCACCTCCATCCAGGGAAAAGTCACCCAGCTCAGGCGCCAACCATTGGAGTGACTTTCCTCACTGGGTAACCAGAGCAAGAGGCTGACCCTCCCTCTAGCAGCCTCAACAATCAATTGAAAAACAGAAACCCTGAGAATGGCTCCAAGCTGGGCTCTGTGTTTTTTGGGCTCTGTGAGTTTTTTCACAAAATAGCCCCAGGGAAAAGGTACTGATTGTTGAAAGGCCTCAACTCTACCCAGAACCTAGCCTCACCACTGCATCCCCCTCTTTTGTGATTCTCAAAGCAGATCAACCTCGCATTAAATTAATCTGGGAGGGGGATCTCAAAATGTTGGGTAAAGCAGAGCATTTTTCTGCCTGTTTGAACAAACTGACTTAAGAAACCAATCAAGCCACAGGACCGCGAGCTGACCAGAGACTCCAACAAAAGGCTGGTTACAGACAAAAGGGAGATAAAGGATTCTTCCCACCTCTCCCAAAAAATTTTTAAAAAATCAAAGAATTTTTTTTTTTCTTCTTTTCTTTTTTTTTTCTTTTTCTTTTTTTGGTACCTTATATATATATAAATTTTTTTTTCCTTTTCTAAAAATTTTATTAATCTTTAATTTTTGCCTTTTTTGAAAAAATAATTGTTTTCCAGTAACTTTTTTTCCTCATAATTTTTATTTTAGTAATACGTGAATGTGCGTTTTCCTTTCTTTTCTTGTCTTCTTTCTCTTTTTCTTTCTTTCTTAACTATCTTTTTGTTTTTTGTCTAGCTCTACTGACCTTCTGATCTTTTTTCTCCCTTTCTTATCCTTTCCACCTTTTCCTCTCTTTTGATCTTCTTTATGTGACTTAACTCATCCTCAGATAAACCCAAAGTTAACTAGTAGACCCTATCCCCCATTGTGTACACACTTACTACACAAATTTATTACTCAATTCAAAACCTCTGAGACTTAAATTCCTTAATAGCAGTACTACTTCTTTATACCTATATAATATTTTAAGTATTTTTTTAAGATTTTCATTTCTCCTCTATGTCCCTTCACTTCTCTTAATATACTCACATTCATCTCTAAATAGATGGCCTTTTAATCTCCATAATAATTTTGATTTTTACATTTCTATTTTTTTCTGGTCTCTTTTCATTTCCCTTTCCCTTTCTTCTTTTTCTCTCTCTCTCTCTACTTGCATCCTACCCAACCTATTTTCTGCATTGGGATTAGGACATAGTTAACTCCCCTATGCCCCCCCCACACCAATCTATCCCTATTTTTTACACACATCTCTCCCTAACCCTAATAATTTCTGGTCTTCCAAATTCTTCTCTGGGGTTTGAAGCCCATTAACATATAGTTGTTTGATGTTGAATAGATGTATCTGTTGAACTAGATTGTATCTGTAGACTATTGACTGTACAAAAGCAAACTTTGATTGATGATTGCCTTAAGATAGTGTTCTAGCACAAAACTGGTGCTATTTTCATTTCAAATGGGCAGAGTAAGCCGGAAAAACTCAAGAAAAATGGCAAATCCGGATATCTCAATTCCCAATCTTGATAATCAGGGGTCAGAACAGATAATGATTAATCCAGAGGAGAGTTCCCAAATAGCTCTACAAACACTGCTGGCAACCATGATAAATGAGAAGTTTGACAACTTACAAAGGACTCTATATGAGCATGAAAGGGAGAGAGAGGAGGAATCCCAAAAGCTTATACAGGACTATCATAAGCGTGAGGAAGCTACTCAAAAACTGATACAGGATTTGCGTGAACAACTTGAGAATACTCAAAGAGAAAGGGAGGAATTGCGTGAGCAGGCTGAGAACACTCAAAGAGAACTGCAGGAATCCCACGAATGGGAGGAAAGAGAACTACAGAAATCCCACGAACGGGAGGAAGCTAATCAAAGAGTAATAGAGGAATTGAGAGATCAGGTAGAGAATACACAAAGATCACTAAAGACATTCATGGAATCTATTAACAAAGAGCTGAAGGAAGTCAGGGAGACCACAAAGGGAATGCTGAATGGAACCCAACAGAAGGAATGGGAGTCCAAAGAAACCATAACCAATCAACTAAGTGATTAGAGAACAAACACTGAACACCAAATTAAGGAAGTAAAGAAATTCATACAAGACCGAAAACAGAGCTTCAACAAAGAACTTGAAGCCATCAAAGCTGACCAGCTAGAAGGAAATGAGATAATAAAACACAGTAGAGAGTCTTGACAGCAGTTTAGACCATGCAGAAGATCGAATCTCAGGGATTGAAGACAGCCTAGATATTATAGAGAAAGAACATACAACCACCCAAGACAAGTCCAAGAAATATGATAGATCTATCCAACACGTGGAAGACACAATCAGAAGCCTAATCTAAGGATAATGCGTGTAGAGGAGCACCTAGAAACAGAAGTTAATGGTCTAGGAAATTTGTTCAACAGGATCCTAGTAGAGAACTTCCCAAACATACAAAAAGACAGGCCTATTCAGATACAAGAAGCTTTTAGAACCCCAAATAGACCAGACCAGAATATGACATCCCACTGTCACATTATAATCCACACAAGATCAACTCAGACTAAGGAAAAGATCCTTAAAGCTGTGAAGGAGAAAAGGTTAATCACCTATAAAGGGAAACCAATTAGAATCATCTCAGATTTCTCAATAGAGACAATCAAAGCAAGAAGAGCCTGGAATGACGTATGCCATGCCCTAAAAACAAACAACTATCAACCAAGGATACTGTACCCAGCTAAACTCTCCTTCATAACTGAAGGCCAAATAAAAACCTTCCATAGCAAAGAAAAATTGAAACAATACATCTCCACCAAACCAGCCCTACAAAAGATTCTTAAAGATGTCCTACACATAGAAAACCAACAAGACTGTAATCAAGGCCAAGAAATTGCACCCAAACTGAGAAACCAAGAACCATAGGAAGAACCCAGTTTTCACAGCCCCCCAAAAGGTGGATAACATGGCAGGAACTCCCAAATACCTCTCAGTCCTATCTCTTAACGTTAACGGACTGAACTCTCCAATTAAGCGACATAGACTGTCTAGTTGGATTAAAAAACAAGACCCTTCTATCTGCTGCCTGAAGGAATCATATCTTGCCAGTAAAAACAAACACATTTTCAATGTTAAAGGCTGGAACAAAATCTACCAAGCAAACAGCACCCATAAACAGGCAGGAGTTGCAATCCTAATATCAGTTAAAATAGACTTCAAATTAAAATTCGTGAGAAGAGATAAAGAAGGTAGCTACATACAAATTAAAGGATCTCTCCTTCAGGAGGATATTACAATTCTAAATATCTATTCGCCAAACAAGGGAGCATCCCAATTTATCAAAGAAACACTACTTTCACTCAAATTCCATATAGATCCAAAGACATTAATTGTTGGGGATTTTAACACACCACTCTCCCCACTAGATAGATCAACTCGGTAAAACCTCAACAGAGAAACCGCAGATCTAAACAGCTGCATAGATCAACTAGACTTAACAGACATTTACCGAACATTTCACCCAGCAGCATCAGAATACCCGTTTTTCTCAGCAGCACATGGAACGTTTTCTAAAATAGACCACATTTTAGGCCACAAAGCGAACTTGTCTAAATTCAGAAACATTGAAGATATACCTTGCATCCTCTCTAACCACAAGGGAATAAAATTAGAACTCAACACCAAAAGCCACCAAAAAAAGTCCGGCATCACATGGAGGCTGAACAACGTACTGCTGAATCATGAGTGGGTCATGGAAGAGATTCGAAAGGAAATTCAAATGTTCATGCTATTCAACAAAAATGAACACACAAATTACCAATTCCTCTGGGACACAGCAAAGGCATTGCTCAGAGGCAAGTTTATAGCTCTGAGCTCCTACATGAACAAATTGGAGAGATCTGAAACTAACAATTTAATGACACATCTATACCTCCTTGAAAAAGAGCAGCAAGATAAACCCCGATCCAGTAGATGGAAAGAAATAATCAAAATTAAATCAGAATTAAGTGATTTAGAATCCAAAAAAACTATAGAAAGAATCAACAAAACAGAGTTGGTTCTTCGAAAAGCTTAACCAAATTGACAGACCCTTAGCAATTCTTATCAGAAAAAGAAGAGAACACACCCAAATTAAAAATCTCAGAGATGAGAAGGGAAATATCACCACGGAAACAACCAAGATTCAGAACATTATAAGGGAATACTTCTCAAAACTTTATGCTAATAAGTTTGACAACTTGACAGAAATGGACCTTTTCCTAGCAAATATTGACATGCCAAAACTAAACCAAGATGAGGTAAACTATCTTAACAGGCCCATATCAAGCACTGAAACAGAAACAGCAAAAAGAGACCTCCCAGCTAAGAAAAATCCAGGACCACATGGTTTTACAGCGGAATTTTACAAGGCCTTCAAAGCAGAGCTCACATCAATACTCCTCCAACTCTTCAGTGAAATTGAAAGAGAAAGCTCACAACCGAACACATTCTATGAAGCCATAATAACCCTAATCCCAAAACCAGGCAGGGACTCATCAAAGAAAGAGAACTATAGAACCATTTCTTTGATGCACATTGAGGCAAAATTTCTCAACAAAATTTTGGCCAATCGACTTCAACAATTCATCCAAAAAATCATACACCAGGGTCAAACAGGATTCATTTCAGGGATGCAAAGCTGGTTCAATATACGCAAATCAATTAATATTATTCATCACATCAACAGGAACAAGAATAAGAACCACATGGTTATCTCAATAGATGCAGAAAAAGCATTCGACAAGATCCAACACACCTTCATGATGAAGGTTTTGGAAAAATCAGGAATCCATGGAACATTCCTCAATACAATAAACGCTGTATATGACAAACCTACAGCCAGCATTCTACTCAATGGTGAAAAACTAAAGCTATTTCCTCTTACCTCAGGAACAAGACAAGGATGCCCACTCTCTCCACTTTTCTTCAATCTAGTATTAGAACGCCTAGCTACAACAATAAGACAAGATGCAGACATAAAGGGGATCCAAATAGGGAAAGAAGAAATAAAACTCTCCCTCTTTGCAGATGACATGATCTTATATTTAAAGAATCCCATAGAATCCACTCCCAAATTACTCAAAATGATTCAAAACTTTGGCAAAGTAGCAGGTTATAATATTCCCTCCCCCAAAATAAATGGCTTTTCTGTATGCAAACAATTAGAAAAGTGTGGCTGAAATTAGGAAAGCAACTCCATTTGTAATAGCCCCACAAAAAATAAAATACCTAGGAATTAACTTAACTAAAGAAGTAAAGGACCTCTATGATGAAAACTTTAAAATCTTGAAACAGGAAATCAACACAGAGCTAAAAAAATGGCAAAGCCTCCCATGCTCCTGGATTGGAAAGATTAACATCGTGAAAATGGCAATACTTCCCAAGGCTATCTACAAATTCAATGCAATACCTATCAAATTCCAACCTCTTTGTTTAAGGAAACAGAAGAGGCAATCCAAAAATTCATGTGGAACAATAAAAGACCCCGAATAGCAAAAACGCTCCTCAATTGAAAGAACACTGCTGGAGGAATATCAATACCAAATTTCAAACTCTACTATCAAGCCATAGTAATCAAAACAGCTTAGTATTGGCATAAGAACAGACCTCAGGACCAATGGAATAGAATTGAAAACCCAGAAATGAAGCTACAGACTTATAGCCATCTAGTCTTTGATAAGCTAAAACAATAGAATGGAAGAAAGACAGCCTCTTCAGTAAATGGTGCTGGCAAAATTGGTTAACTACATGTAGAAAAATAAAGCTAGATCCTTATATATCACCCGCACACGAATCAACTCCAAATGGATCAAAGACCTTGAAGTCAAAGCAGACACTCTGAAAACATTACACGATGGAATAGGAGAAACCCTAGGTCTCCTTGGCTCAGGCCAAAATTTTCTGAATAGAGACCCGGAAACACAACAAATGAAAGAATGGTTGGACAAATGGGATTGCATAAAGTTGCAGAGCTTCTGCAGGGCAAATGACATAGCTAGCAAGATCAACAGAAAGCCCATGGATTGGGAGAAGATCTTTACTAGCCATACAACAGACAAGGGTCTCATATCTAAAATATACTTGGAAAAATTAAACCCCCCAACAACAAATCCTCAAAGAAACAACTGCCCAATAAATAAGTGGGCGAAAGACTTAAAGGAAACTTCTCTGAAGAAGAAAGAAGGATGGCCAATAAACACATGAAGAAATGTTCAACAACCCTAGCCATAAAAGAAATGCAAATCAAAACAACATTGAGATATCACCTCACCCCAGTTAGAATGGCAAAAATCAAGAACTCTAACAACAACAGATGCTGGAGGGGATGTGGACAGAAAGGAACCTTACTTCTTTGTTGGTGGGAATGTAAACTTGTTCAACCACTTCGGAAAGCAGTATGGAGGTTCCTCAAAAGACTTCACATAGAACTCCCCTATGACCCAACAATCCCACTTTTGGGCATTTACCCAAATGGTTACAAACAAGACCACACTAAAGCTACAAGCACAACTATGTTTGTTACAGCATTATTTACCATAGCTAAGATCTGGAACCAACCCAGATGCCCCTCAGTAGATGAATGGATCAAGAAAATGTGGTATATATACACAATAGAATTCTATGCCTCCATCAGAAAGAATGACATTGCCCCATTTGTTAGGAAATGGAAAAAAACTGTATTAAGTGAAGTAAGCCAGACCCAAAGAAACATAGGTCCCATGGTTTCCCTTATTTGTAATATCTAGTATATGTATGAGTCAAGCGGAAAAGGTCAGATAATATGATGTCAGGAAAATGAACTCTTAGATGTGTATTTTAATGTTTTTTTCTTTCATGCATGTGTTTCTAAGGCATTTATAAGATTATCTCTTTGCTGCTTTGTATGTCCCTCCCCCACAGTATAACCCCTGCTTTCACTATATTTGATGTCAGTATAACTTGTGGAGGAGATGGGGAAAAAGCAGTTGTTTAAGGATACAGGTGGTGGACCTGTTGCAACAATGAGAAGTACAAGTTGTCATGTCCAAAACGAGCTTTACAACGTCGGTGCGGTGTGGGGGGAAAGGGGGGAAGGAGAAAGATTGGGATTGGAGGGAAGGGGGGAGGCTGGGAAGGGATGTGAAGGGTAAACCAAAGGAGGAGGCTGCAATGCTTGGTAAGAAATGTATGCATTATCCTGCCCATGTAATTGTAACCACTCTGTACCGTATGTACACAAATAAAATAAAATTGAATTTAAAAAAACCACAATTATATGTATCCAATTGCCTTGGTCAGCCACTCAAAATGTCTGTGTGATCTAACTAATTCAAATGTATTTATTTCACTAAGTAATAAATTCAGTTATATTCTCCTCGTATAAAAAAAACATGATTCCCTTTGCAATTCATGCCTAGATTATACCTTCTGCAATACAATTTGAGTAAATAATTTGAAATAAGCTTAATTTTCTCTTGAAATCTGTTAATTCAATATTAATGATAAGCTACCCAGGGAATGTATGGAATAATAACAGAAAAATAATCAATATTGTTGGTAGGCTTCAGACTTTTTCATATATATATATATATATATATATATATATACATATAGATAGATAGATGAACACACACACACACACACACACACACACATATAACAGAGAGAAAGTGAAAGAGAGAGCTTTATTTAAAACCACAACAAATATGAAAGGCACGTGTTGAAATTTTTAAAAATTAATTTCTACTAAATATCACAAAATCTTATGAAAATGTCTTATTTGTTCAGCTTTAGAGGCCTCATATGATTTTTTGTACGTTTTTATTGTAAAAATGTTCTACTTTAGGGTTACACTTACATGAGCAAGGTAATGAGTACATGACCTATTGAGCATTGTTGCCTCTCCTTTGTTTTCCCCCTGTCATCCTTTCTGTCCAATCTCACTACCATCTGCCCTACCACTTCCCTCCCTTCTTCTGCTGCCGAAGTTGTAACGTTAGTATTCAATATAGTGTTCCTTAAATCTCATTGTTCAAATAGGTCAACCCCTATCCTTTATTTAAGCATTTTTTCCCTTCCTCTCCCCGAATGAGAGAAGTCTATTTATAAGATGAAGGGCACCAACATCAAATACAGTGAAAATAGGGGTTATCCCTTGGGGGAGGACCATACAAAGACACAATAATCATATGGTACATTTTGAATACATTAGAAACAATAGCAAGAAACAAAAAAGATAATTGTGTCCCTATCTTAGGATTCATTTCGCTTACCATCATCTTATATGGTCATATGTTCTTAATTATAGCCATAATAACTGGGGTGAGATGGAATCTCAATGTTTTTGTTTTTGTTTTTGATTGGTCATGGGACTTGAATTCTGGGTTTGGGTGCTTTCCCTGTGCTGTTCAGCTCAAGGCGAGTGTTCTACCTCTTGAGCCACAGTGCCACTTCCAGTTTTATAGTGGTTTATTGGAGATAAGAGTCTCACGGAGTTTCCTGCCTGGGTTGGCTTTGAACGACGATCTAGATCACAGCCTCTTGAATAGCGAGGAGTATAGGCTTAAGCCACCAGTGCCCAGCTTCAATGTTTGTTTTGATTTGCATTTCTTTTATGGCTAAAGAGGTTGAGCATTTCTTCATATGTCTATTGGCCATTCTTACTTCCTTTTTAGTAGTTTCTATTTAAGTCTGGACCACTTGTTAGTCGGACATTTGTTTCTTTGACGATTTGTTGTTGGGGGATTTAATTTTTTAATTTCCAAGTACACTTTAGATATGAGAACTTTGTCTGTTGTATGGCTAGTGAAG
This sequence comes from Dipodomys merriami, assembly GCF_024711535.1. Classification (NCBI taxonomy): domain Eukaryota; kingdom Metazoa; phylum Chordata; class Mammalia; order Rodentia; family Heteromyidae; genus Dipodomys; species Dipodomys merriami. The sequence continues at coordinate 8,373,551 of NW_027203159.1, read as the reverse complement.
TTCTCCCAATCCCTCGGCTTTCTATTGATCTTTCTAGCTATGTTCTTTGCCATGAAGATGCTCTGCAGCTTCATCCAATCCCATTTATCCAATCTTTCTTTGATTTGTTGTGTTTCTGGGCCTGTATTAGGAAAATTTTGGTCTGTGCCATGGAGACCTCACATTTCTCCTATTTCTTCCTGCATTGTTTTCAGGGTGTCTACTTTGACTCCAAGGTTTTTGCTCAATTTGGAGTTGATTCTGGTGCAGGGTGATATAGAAGGATCTAGTTTTAGTTTTCTACAGGTGATTAACAAATTTTGCCAGCACTATTTACTGAAGACACTGTCAGTCTTCCATTCTATTTTTTAAGTCCCTTATCTAAGATTAGGTGTCTATAGCCTGTGGGTTCATTTCTGGACTTTTGATTCTATTCCATTGGTCCTAAGGTCAGTTCTTGTGCAAGTACCAAGCTGTTTTTATTACTATAGGTTAGCAGTAGAGTTTTAAATTTGGTACTGATATTCCTCCAGCACTATTCTTTCTGTTAAGAATTGTTTTTGCAGTTTGGAGTCTTTTATTGTTCCATATAATTTTTTGATATCTTCATTTTCATTGAAGAATGACTTTGGCATATTCATAGGTATCACATTGAATTTGTAGATATCATGTGGAAGTATTGTTATTTTCACGATGTTGATTCTTCTAATCCAGGATCAAGGGAGGCTTTTTCAATCATAAATGCTTCCAATTCAGGAGTATGGGATGTTTTTCCACTTCCTAAATTCTGCATTAATTTCCTTTTTCAGGTAATTTAAGTTTTCATCAAATAGCTCCTTCACTTCTTTATTTAATTCCAAGGTATTTTATATTTTGTGGGGCTATTACAAAAGTAGTTGTTTTGGCTATTTCAACCACACTCATCACATTATTCATATACAGTAAAGCTATTGATTCTGAGGGTTAATTTTATACTTTATTCCTTTACCAAAGGTTCAGATCAGCTTAAGTAACTTAGGAGTGGAATCTGTGGGATTCTTAAAATACAAGATCATGTCATCTGCAAAGAGAGAGTTTTACATGATCTTTCCTTACTTGGATGTCCTTTATATATATACATCTTGTCTTTTTTTCTGTAGCTAACTAAGCATTCTCATAGTAAATTGAAGAGAAATGCAAGGAGTGGACATCCTTGTCTTGTTCCTGAGTTTAGGGGAAATGGATTTAGTTTTTCACCATCAAGTAAAACACTGGCTGTCAATTTGTCATATACAGCCTCTATTACATTAAGGAATGGTCCATGAATTCCTAGTTTTTCCAGACTCTTCATCATAAAGGGGTTTTGGATTTTGTCAAAGGCTTTTTCTGCATCTATTGAGATAATCAAGTGGTTCTTATCCTTGCTCTTTTTGATGTGATGAATTATATTGATTTGCATATATGGAACGAGCTTTGCATCAATGAAATAAATCCTGTTTGATCATGGTGTATGATGTTGATTGCCACGATTTTGTTGGGAAGTTTTGCATCGATGTTCATCAAAGAAGTGGGTCAATAATTCTCTTTCTTTGACAAGTCTCTGCCTGGTTTTGGAATGAGGATTACGATACCTTCATAGAAAGAGTAGGGTAGAGAACTTTCTCTTTCAATTTTATTGAAGAGTTGGAAGAGTATTTGTGTTTGTTCTGGACTTTGCTTAGATGTAAGTTCTCTTGATTGCTTTTTGATTTTGATGTTTGATATGGGTCTGTAAAGTTGGTTTAACTCAACTTGGTTTACTTTCAGCATGTCGATATTTCCCAGGAAATCGTTCATTTCTTCCAGATTCTCAAACTTATTAGAATAAAGGTTTGAGAAGTATTTCATTATAATGTTCTGAATCTTGGTTCTTTCTGTGGTGATGTTAACATTCTCATATCTAAGTCTGTTTATTTGGCTGTGTTCTCTTCTTTTTCTGATAAGATTTGATAAGGTCTGTAAATATTCTTAATTTTGTCGAACAACAAAATCTGTTTTGTTGATTCTTTCTGATTTTGGGGTTTTTTATTCTAATTAATTCCATTTTTGATTCAGCTTTAACTATTTGGGTCCATCTATTGGAGTGCAATTTAGTTTGTTTCTCTTTTTCAAGGAGCTTTAGGTATCTCATGAAATTGCTGGTTTCTGCTCTCTCCAATTTGTTGATATAGGACCTCAGAATAATAAAGTTGCCTCTGAGTACTGCCTTTGCTGTGTCCCAGAGGAGCTGGTAATTTGTTCATTTTTGTCAAATATCATGAACATTTGAATTTCACTTCTAATCTCTTCTATGACCCATTGGTGAGTTAACAGTATGTTGTTCAACACCATGAGTTACAAGATTTGCTTTGGTGGCTTTTGGTGGTGAGTTCTACTTTCAGTCCTGTGCTCTGAGAGAATGCAGCTCATAAGCTCAATGATTCTGAATTTGGATGTTTGCTTTTTGACCTAAAATGTGCTCTATTTTGGAAAATGTTCCATGTGCTGCTTAGAAGAGCATGTATTCTGATGCTGCTGTGTGTAATATTCAGTAGATGTGTGTCAAATCTTGTTGATCTATGCAGTTGTTTAGAACAGCATTTTCTCTCTTGAGTTTAAGTAGGATTTATCTATCTAGTGGGGATGGTGTTGATAAAGTCCCCAACAATTTATGACTTTAGATCTATGTGATATTTTATGGAAGTAGGATTTCTTAGATAAATTTGGGTGCTTTGTTGTTTTATGAATATGTATTTAGGATTGTAATATTGTCCTGAAAGAGAGACCCCTTAATTAGAATATAGAACTTTCTTTATCTCTTCTTACTAATTTTAGGTTGAAATCTATTTCATCTGATAATAGGATTACAACTCTTGCCTGTTTGTGGGGGCGTTTACTTGGTAGATTTTATTCCACATTTTCAATTTCAGAATACATTTGTTTTTTATGGGCAAAGTGTGACTCCTGAAGGCAGCAGTTAGAAGATTCTTGCTTTTTAATCCAACTAGACAATGTATGTCGCTTAATTGGAGTTAAGTCCATTAATATTGAGAGTTTAGACAGAGATCTTTGGATGTTCATGCCACGTTATCCACTTTCTTGGGAGGGTGACAAATGGGTTCTTCCTATGTTTCTTTTATTCTCAGTTTGGTTACTGTTTCTTGGCATTTATTATGCTTCTGTTGGTTTTCTATGTGTAGGACCTCTGTAAATAGCTTTTGTAAGGCTGGTGTGGTGGATATACATTGTTTCAGTTTTTCGTTGCTATGGAAGATTTTTATTTGACATTCTGTTATGTATGAAATTTTAGGTGGGTACAGTATTCGTAGTTGATTGTTGTTTGCCTTTATGGCTTGGCATACATCATTCCAGGCTCTTCTTGCTTTGATTTTCTCTGCTTAGAAATCTTAGGTCACATTAAATGTTTTCCCTTTCTAGATGATTGATCTTTTCTCCTTGACAGCTTTAAGGATTCTTTCCTTGTGTTAAGTGATCCCCTGTGTTTTACAATGTAACTATGGGAGGTCCTGTTCTGGTCTGGTTTATTTGGGGTTCTAAAGGCTTCTTGTATCTGAATAGGCCTATCTTTTTTTTTTTTTTTTGCATTTTTGGGAAATTCTCTGCCATGATCCTATTAAATAAATTTCCTGAACCAACACCTTCTGTCTCTAAGTGCTTTTCTACACCCCTGATCCTCAGATTAGACCTTCTGACATTGTGTTCTAAATGTTGAATAAATCTATCATGTATCTGGGATTTGTCTTGGATAGTTGTTTGTTTTTTCTCTATGTTACCTACGCTTTTTTCAATCCTAGAGATTGAATCTTGTGCATTGGCTAACCTTCTCTCGAGAATTCTATTTTGTTTTTCATTTCCTTTTCTTCTAATTGGACCTCTTTGATTACTTCAAATTCTTTATTGGAGCTTTGGTTTACGTCATGAATGGACTTTTTTACTTCAATAATTTGGCTTTCAGTGTTTATTCTCAAATACTAAATGTATTGGTTATGGTTTCATTGGACTCCCCTTCCTTCTTTCGAGATCTATTCAGCATTTCTGTTGTGGACTCTCTGGATTCCTTCAACTGTTTCTTTATGGATTCCATGAATGCCCCCATTGAACTTTGTTTATTCTCGGCATACTCACACAATTCATGTATTCATCTTTGATTAGCGCCCTCACACTCACTAGATGTCTGTATTAATTTTTATCATCCTCACTATTCTTGAGAAGTTCCTGTGTTAATCTTTAGCTAGCCTCGTCTTGGTCCCTATCACACTAACACTGAGTCCTTTGCAGGGTTTCAATCTTTTTATTAACCATGTTTTCCAGTATTGTTTTTAGAGCTATTTGTGATCTCTCCTCTGGATTATTTATTAACTCTTTTGTCACCTGATTATCATCAACGAGAATTGAGACACCTGGATTTGCCATTTCTCTTGTGTTCCTCCAGCTTGTTCTGCTAACTTGTTGTGGAAAAAAAAACCCACCAATTTCGTGCTAGCACACTATTTTAAGGCAAGCCTCAATCAGACACAGGATGTACTACAGATTGATTGACCCAGTGAAAATGGTTGCAGATGCAATCTATATCAACAGATATAAGCTAATTCAACATCAAACAACTATGATTATTGGGCTAATAAACTAAAAGTGGGATTCAGCAGACCAGAATTTAATAGGTTTAGGGAGAACTGTGGGGAAAAAATAGGATTAGAGAAATATGGAGGGGTAAAAAGGAAAGAATAAATTTAACCAAGCCCTAATTTTAGAGAAGAAATGTATATAGCACAGTGAAAGCAGAGAGAGATAAACAAGAAAAAAATTAAAAACAAAAATTTAAATTAAAAAAATGAAACACTTAAAACGTATGTTAGTATAAAGAAATAATTCTGATAGAATAAAAGGATAGAATGAGGGGAGAGATTAAAAAGGAAAAATGAAAAAAAAAAAGAACAAAAATTCAAAAATGGAATACTTAAAATCATATAAGTATAAAGAACTAAAACTATTATTAAAGGAGTTTAACCTAAGAGGTTTTGAATTAAATAATCAACTTCGGAATTAAGTATGCATACACTGAGGGATAAGGTGTAATAATTGACGATGGGTATATATGTAGATATGAGGAGAACAGCAATCAATATGTGCAAAAGATAAAAGAAAAAGAAAAGAAAAAAGACTAAAAGGTTAAAATATATTTTAAAACAAAACATAATCCTCACAGTCGTAATCTGGTGCCTTTGTCCTGGGCTCTCCCTGTTGATATGGTGACTCAGTTGTGGCCACCACAGCTGCTGATAGGCTCAAGTGCTCAGATCTGTGTCCTTAACCAAGCTGCCTGAATTTTCCCTCTGGCCAACTCTCTGCACTTTGATGTCATACTTGGTATGATTCTCTAGCATCGACTGCTCACTGTCACACTAAAACTGCTTTCTGTGGGAGAGCTTGTTTAGCCTCCAGCTTCTCTGCAATCTTCCTCCAGAACCTTATTTTTCCTTTTTTCGTTATTCTTGTTGAAAGCACGTAAGTTAGAAATACTCAGAATGAAGGGAGCAATGATATGTTGAATAATAATTTCCTGGGATGTAAAAAATAAAAGGGTGCTATATTCTGATTCTCTTCCATGTTGTTCTTTCTCTGAAAAGCCCAGCTTTTGGAGCTTATACATCATAGGGACAACACCCTTTGCCACATTCTCCAGGGAGTGCTGGGAGATGAGCTACAGAGACAGAACACCATGAACTTGGTGCTGTTTCGATTTCCTATTTAGAATAAAATGAGGACAGAGGCACAGCTATAGCCATACAGTAGGTAGAGAAACACTGAAGAGATAATGAAAAGTAGCAAGATAATAAGTTTATCAGGAAGAGAAAAAATTTGGATCCTGAGGTAGAAGCCCTAGGGTGACAACAAAGCTTAGAAGAGTGAAAAGAACTAAATTCTTAAATTCTATTTCAAAATTCACAATCTGGAAAAAAAAAGTAGGATATCTCAACTTCTGCTGCTAAGAGATAGAAAGGGAAATAGGAGACATGGACTTATACTGTAGTGCAGAGATCAGATTCTCCATATATTCTCCCGAAGATATAATTTCAAAGAAGTTACTTAACTTTTGTGGTCTCATCCTTAGAATGAAAAGAGTAGTATAGAAGATTCTGTGATTTTTTTTTTAATCAAGGTCTCAATTTCCCTAAGTGAGACATTGGAGATGAAAAGAATATTTGTCAGGCAGTAGCCATTGCCTTATAAGAGAAACATGATTGTCTATCTGAACATCTAGAGAAACCTTTTGGACATTTCATGTGAATTATTTTTTCTGTCTCTCTTCTTTTTTGATTGTATTGTGTCACTTAGACTAGATGCTACCTAGACCATAGATACTCCAGATGCTTTCCTCCTTTTAACTGATATTCATATTCTAATAATTGCTTTATCCTGTCCAGTTTTATTCATGAATATAGTAAAATATATTTAGCTACTTAAAGATTCCCATTTTATATTCTTGAATGTTTTCATGTATAGGTGGTAAATACACTTGTTTCTTCCAACTATTACTCATTTTCATATTCCTGAGCCAAAGAGCAAATGGATGGTTGAGGTTTAAACACAACCAGCTTATTGACGTATGCTATAAAGTGTAGCGTTTTGTCCACACCATAACTGGAAACATAAATTTTAAATATTTTTGTACTAACTACTACTAAATATGAGAATGCAAGCTTTAGCATTTAACTATATGCTGAAAATGGATATGAGATTGATCTATATAAAATCACTGATAATTGGGTCACACACCTATCAAAAACACACTATGATATTTTTTGCATATCATTTGCAATAATTAACAACTAGGTTTTGCATTGTACATTTATTACTGGCATCACTTAATGAGAAACCTACAGTCTGCTGAAAAATGGTAATAAATATTCAATTGCTATACAAAGGCTGTTGGTTAGGGAAACTTTTCTCACTATATTAAAGACCTGATTAAAATTTGTGAACAAATCATAGCACTTCAGAACACACATAAGGAAGATCATACAGATTTTTGTGTGCAAACTTTACAAGAAACTCAGCATTCAACCAATAACAAAATCAACGAATTCTATTGTATTCAATGCGTTTTCATTTTGAGATACTAAGATCCATTCAATTAATTGTTAATGTGAAGATAATGAAACATGTACAGTATGTCTTTACCTTCTAAGCATACGTTAACAGAATAAAATGAAATGTGATTCAATTAGAGTATATCTTTACTTCTTCTTGCATTTAGTAGATGTAGTCTGTTGCTGAGTTATCGACTTACTCTTTGTAATGCTTTCATACATTCACTTACTAATCTAGATACTTGTTTAATACTGTAGTTTTATTTTTCATTTAGAAAATTTTCATTTTTTTGGTATTTGTTATAATTCTTCAAAGCCTAAAAAGGTTGTAAAGTAAAATTTGCCTGTCATAAGAAATGCACTTATCCTTGAAAAGAAGCCATGAAATCATTTAGAGAAACTGTGTTTTCCCATGCTTCTTTATGACTTTTTTAGTTCCCTTTCCTCATTAGTGTTTATTATAGCTTTACTATTTAGAAATGTATTCTCCTTGATCGAAATGAAAGAAAATAGGACCAAATTTCATGGAATCAAGGGAAAAGCAACTTTAAAACCAATTACAGCTTGCTGTGGGTAGCTTATTCCTATAATCTTAGCTATTCTGAAGGATTGCAATTCAAAGGAGTCTTCTGCAAGTAACCAGGAAAAGGTCAGCCAAGATGTGGCTCAAGTAGTAAAGCTCTAAAGTTGAGAAAAAAGCTAAGGCAAAAAAAAATTAGGCCCTGAGTTCAAATGCTGGTACTGGCATAAATAAGCAAATAAATAAATGAATACATAAATAATCTAGAATATGACTATGCAATATTTTTATTGAAAATGATTACTGAATATTTTATAAAGCTTATGATATATATATGTAACAACGCAATTAGGTGAATTATGTGTGAAAATAATATGAACTTTGTTCTGAATAATAAATTTACTTGATAGACTGTACATTTGAGCAACTCATGTTTGTTAAAATGTAAAACACCTTTTCAAGGCAAATGGAGCACTAAACTATTTAGCTTGGTATTCAAAAGGATTGGAACTTTTATTCCATTACTATTTCCTTTTCTTTTTAAAATCGACTCATATTTTAGGTGATTGATATTTGAGATATATATGATAGATGCAAGGCATTTTTACTATTATAGCTAAATATATACTTTCCCACTGAGATTAATGATTCACAAGTAACATTCACCAACCTTGGTAACACGCAATGTCTAAACAATTAGAGAATCACTTCTACTTTGATATCTGTTATTAAATTAATTTTTTTTTCCAGGACATTTATTTTTGTAGCTGAATTTTCATGGTGTTAGTGAAGACTGCATGTCTGAAGACCAGTTGCCATTTGTATCAGGTCATAGACACCTGTCATTGACAATGTCATTATACAAAAGTTCATTGTAATGCACATCAAGACTGAACAATATGTAAGGTAATTCCTTATTGGGAACCCGGAATTGCTTTCATGTAACCAAGACCACTTTCCATTGGAATGAACATGAACAAAAGATGGAAAGAAAAGCAATTATGTAGAATTGGGTAAAATATGTATGAAAATAAATCGTCTTTTAAATAAATCTTTGCAAAGAATTTATTTCCAGGATAGTCATAAAAACTCAGACAGATGAAGCATAGACACATATGTGTATTATTCTATACATGTATACCCAGGTATTTTTCTGTATATGTATCACTCATGAATTATTTTTTCCATAGATAAAGAAAGAACTTATCTTTTTTTTTTAAATTTCTACAATCCTACTTGGATTTGTACAAATTCAGGGCCTGTGAGAGAATTTTGTTATCAAGTCCATTGTTTTCCTATTTGAGCCACATCTCTAAATTTGGCTTTTTGGGGATAATTTGAAATAGAGTTTTGGGGACTTATCTAATCAGGTTGGATTTAAACTGTAATCCTGAGATCTCAGCCTCCTGAGTATCTAGGATTACATGTACGAGCCACTGCATTAATAGAAGTTTGATAGCTTTCTTGCTAAGTTGGTTCTCTACCACATCAGCTACTCCTCTAGTTCTGTATTTTCTGATTAATATTTTTGAAATGGAATGCCATGTACTTTTCTACTAGAGCAGGCTTTAAAAAATAAACCTTGGATTTCAGTCTCCTGAATATTTAAAATTATAGGTATGAGCACTAATACATGCTTATGTAAAATAAAACAGTGAATCGTGTAGATCATTGTTACTGGAATGTTCCAGATGCTGTAGTTGAACTCAGGTGGATAAAAAGGGAACACGGCATATGAATACATGAAGACATGGTCAGGGATTTTATCTGAGACATTAATTTAAGAACTGTCCTTTTTATTTCAAGTCTCTGCAAAAGCCTCTTTATTGTTTGTGTTATATTTTCATTTGGCTAGCTTTGTAATTTAAATCAGTATTTTGTCCATTTAAAAGGGCTAATGACTGAAAGAAATGTTAAACATTAAGCATTATGTGGAAGGATATGCCCATTAGGTATTTTAGAGTTTAGTAAAACTCACTGAAAAATGCAACTCAAAACAATAATAGCCGAGATTGTATTTTACGTATATTATAGAAATTTTTAACTTATAGATTTCCTCAAACCTCTCAACACGGATTTTAAATTAAAAATATGATATTCAACACATGAAGATTGTATTCTAAATTAAAATGCATCTACAACATTATAATGCTGCTCAATTTTCAAAAAGACTGATTATTTTTATTATAATAAATAAGTGAAGAAATGTTGTTAGGACATGTATCTTCAAGGAATATGCTAAGAAGAATTCTGTACTTTTTCATTCTTTTATACTGTCATTGCCTTTCTCCTGCATTATATGAGATCTTATCTTACCTCAGGAAATAAACAACTTTGGCCTTAATTGAAAGTTAAGGCCTGAGGTACAGGTCTACTTGTAATAAGCCTTTCATGGCAGTACTCTACAGCCACTGGTATTTGGAAAGCTGCAATAATGATGATTGAAATAAAACCCCAGAATTTAAATATCATTTAGGTTAATGTGCTGTAAAAATATAGGTAATAATAATAATGAACTCTAAATATTTGTGTTCATTGGTGAAGGCTGAAATATTTAGGACTGAAAGTTGAAAAAATATTTCTTTTCTTATAATAATAATAATAATAATAATAATAATAATAATAATTATCTGTACATTGAATGCAAAAATGCTGCACAGAGGGGCTCCCAATACACGAACAAGGCAATGAGTAACCCCCTACTGAGCATTGCGCCTCTTCCCCAGTCTCCCCCATCCCATCCCCCATCTCCATAATTAAATTATTGCTTTCTAAATGTTCCGAGCACAACGTCCTAGAATAAATAGAAGCACAATAAAAATAGTAGTCCCAATAAAAATTGGCCAATGTGTCTTCAATAGTCCTGTCAAGACTTCTCTAAGCTATATGTACTAAATTCAGAACAGCTTTTACAACTTCTGACGATGGAAAGTTGGTGCCTATTTCAAACTATGAAATGTGGTTACTAAACAAATGAATTTTTTAAATTGTCAAAATGATATCTGAATTCTTTTATAAAAATTCATGCAGAATTAGAAGGACTCAGTTTCTTTTTCCTTACTGTAACACATAAAGTAAGAGATTCTCATATGCAATTTTTATCCTTATTTTTATTGTTCTATCAAATGATATATTAAGGATTTTTGAGATTTCTCTATAGATTAGGAAGCTTCCAGCGGATAGTAGATACAAATTGAAATGATTATATCAAGAAATTCTAAAGCTTGATATTTGTAAAGCTTCTCCAGTAATGGAGGAGCCAATTTGGGAAATATTCGTTAATGATGATATGATTTTTATCTCTCTGATCTTAAAATGACTTGAAATCCTTTCCTTGAATTCTCTCTGATGTTCACTTATTTATGATAACAAGATTTACTGGAAATGGCATTCCTTAGAGAAGCCTTCTTAAAACACATCAATTGACCAAAAGACGATCAATATAAAGGTCATGTATTTATAATATCTACATTGTTATTAAATAATGTACACATTAAAAGTGAGCAATATTTCAAGAATCCTAGAAAAATTACCTTAACTTTATATAATTAATAACATCACAGACTCTGTTATTTTTGCCTATTAAAAAATTCAAGTCCACTTGTTTAAACATTATGCTTAAATTCCCTAAGATATGATAGAAAGGACTAGATGGTTATAGACCCTATTATATAATGACTGTGGAACTTTGAGGCTGACATATGTTATCAATTGAAAATTAAAATTTTCTTAGTACAGGAAGATATATACAAATAAATTTAGACAAAAATTAAGATTAAATTTTCTATGTCAACATTATGAATAATTACAAACCAAAGAGTGAGAAAATTTATTTGTCAACATGTGCATTGAAAATTATTGTCTGACCAGGGCTTTTACACTTGTAATACATAAGACTGAAGCAGGAGGTCCCAAATGAAAGGCTACCTGAGAGTCCCTGTGTCTAGAAAAACAAAAAGATAATTTAAAAACCTGCTTCATTTTTTATTCAATTATAGATCTATTTTGAGCAGCTCTACATTTCCATCTTCTTCCACAAGTAAGAAATAACATACACATGCATAGTTATTCACAACAGACTTTTTTTGTTTATAGTTAGCCTTTTGAGTCTTTCAAAGATTACCTAAATTAATTTCCAAATGAAAATAAATATCTTTCTAGACTATTATTTTATCATTCAATTATGCAGAAAAGAAAGACTTTAAGACCAAAGGGCTTGGCATGGAACAATTCTAGCCCTTTTCATCCCTGAAATGTGAATAAACTCCCTAGTAGATCTAGAATGTACCCTAAAAAATTTAAAATATATTAAATATATTTGGATCATCAATAGTATATTTGACATCATATTAATAATTTAATATATATTTTTAAATGCTGTACAGAGGGTTTATAGTTACTAGTAGTGTAATGTGTACGTTTCCGATGGGGCATTGTTACTTTCTCTTTTGTTTTTTTTTTCCTACCATCATTTCCCTCCCCACATCCCCAAATCCTCCTGTCTCCCCCCGACATTATAAAGTTCATTTTCAACATAGTTTCCTGTACATCTCATCGTCATAGTTAGTCAACCTGTATCCCATTTAAGCATTCCACTATATCCCTTCACCTCCCTAACTTAGAGAAGTATATGTAAAAGATGTAAGGCACCGGCATCAAATATAGTGAGAACAGCAGTTATACATTGGTTGAAGACCATAAAAAATAAAAAAAATTATCACACAGTGCATAATAAGTGCATTGAAAACAATAACAAGAAAGAAAATGCTTGGACTCCTGTCTTGGGATACATTGCACTTAGCATTATCTCATATGGTCATGTGTACATAGCTTTTGACATTCTCTTCTTGTCCTAGACATGTACTAGTCATTGCAAAAAAGGGAAATCATGGGTCCTAAATTTCTTTGGGCCTTGCTTACATCAATTAATATATTTTTTAAAGTTTTTCCACTTCTAACAAATGGAGCAATGTCATTTTTCCTGATGTAGACATAGAATACATATGTGTGTGTGTGTGTGTGTGTGTGTGTGTGTGTGTGTGTGTATGTTTGTGTAGATAGATATAGATATCTATCTATCTATACCTATCACATTTTATTCATCCACTCATGTACTTAGGGACATCAGGGTTGGTTACATATCTTAACTATGATGAATAATACTATGATAAACATAATTGTGGTGGTAGTGTTAGTATGGCTTTCTTTATGATCATTTGGGTAAATGCCCAAAAGTGGGATTGCTGGGTCATAAGCAAGCTCAATGTGGAGTCTTGAACAAGTTTTCATTCCTACCAATAATGCAGTAGGGTTCCCTTCTGGTCACATCCCCTCCAGCATCTGTTGTTATTAGATTTCTTGATTATAGCCACTCTAACTTTGGGGAAATACACTCAAAAATTTGTCTTGATTTGTGTTTCCTTTATGGCTAGAGAAGATGAACATTTGTTCATGAGTCTATTGACCATTCTTTTTTTCCTCTTGAGAGAAGTCTTTCTTTAAGTCTTAGCCTACTTATTAATCAGGCAGTTGCTACTTTGCAGATTTATTGTTGGATCACCTTATTGTTTGCATCTTTTTCTCATATCCCTAGGTAGGCATTCAAATATTAGTTTGAAGAGAAGTGGAGTTAGTGGACATCTTTCTCTTGTTCCTGAATTTACAGGAAATGGCTTTAACTTTTAGTCATTAGGTATAATGCTAGCTATAGATTTGTCATATACAGCTTTTATAATATTAAGGAATGGTCCATGGATTCCTTTTTTTTCCAGAATTTTCATCAAAAAGAGGTGTTGGATCCTGTCAACTGCTTTTTCTGCATCTATTGAGACAATCATGTGGTTCTTATCCTTGCTGTTTTTGATGTGATGAATTATAAAAAATTATTTTTGTATATTGAACCAGCTTTGAATACCTGAAATGAATCCTGTTTGCTCGTGGTGTATGATTATTTAATGAGTTGTTGAGTTGATTGAGAAGTTTTGAATCAATGTTAATAAATGAAATGGGTCTGTAGTTCCATTTCTTGATGAGGCCCTTCCTGGTGGAATGAGGATTATGCTCACTTAATAAAAGAGGTTGATCATGAATTTTTGCTTTCAATTTTATTGAAGAGTTGGAGGAGTATTGGTGTGAGTCCTGCTTCGAAGGCCTTGTAGAATTTAGCTGTAAATCCCTCCCTTCCTGGGCTTTTCCTGGGTGGGAGGTCTTTTTTTATTGTGAAAATACTGTACAGAGGATTTATAATTACAAGGACAAGATAATGAGTACATTTCTTATCAAGCATTGTAGCTTCCTCATTTGTTTCTCCTTCCCATCCATTCCCATCCTCCCAACCCCTCCCACCCATGCATTCCCGCCCCCAAAGCACGAAATTTGTAATGTTCATTTGTGACATAACGACTTGTACATCTCGTTGTTGCAATGGGTCCATCTGTATCCCTAATTAAACGATTTATTTTTCCCCTTCCCCTCCACAAATTATACCGACATCAAATACAGTGAACGCAGGGGTTATACTGTGGGGGAGGGACATACAAAGCAACAAAGAAATAATCTTATAAATGTGTTAGAAACAATCTCATGAAAGAAAAAAAAAACATTTGAATATATGTGTTAGGGTTCATTTCCCTAACATCACCTTATCTGACCTTTTCTGCTCGACTCAGATATATACTAGATATTGCAAATAAGGGAAACCATGGGACCTATGTTTCTTTGGGCCTGGCTTACTTCACTTCATATAATTTTTTTCCAAGCCTTTCCATTTCGTAACAAATGGGGCAATGTCATTCTTTCTGATGGATGCATAGAATTCCATTGTGAATATAAATCACATTTTCTTGATCCATTCATCTACTGAGGGGCATCTGAGTTGATTCCATTTCTTATCTATAGTAAATAATGCTGCAATAAACATAGTTGTGCTGGTAGCTTTAGGTGGGAGGTCTTTTATTGCTACTTCTATTTTGATGCTTGATATATGTCTGTTGTTTGTGTAAATCAACTTGGTTTAGTTTATTCATGACAATATAGAAATTCATCCATATATTTCAGATTCTCAAACTTGTTAGCATAAAGGTTTGAGAAGAATCCCTTTATTATATTCTGAGCCTTGGCTGTTTCTGTAGTGATGTTTCCATTGTCATCTTTGAGTTTTTTTTTTTTTTTTTAATTTGGCTGTGTTCTCTGTTTTTTTTTTTTTTTCTGGTAAGATTTGCTGAAGGTCTGTTTATTTTATTAATTTTTTTGAGAACCAAGTCTTTGTTTTGTTAATTCTTTCTATAGTTTTTTTTTGGACTCTAACTCTTTTAATTCTGAATTCGTTTTAATTATTTCTTTCTGAACACAGGATTGGGGTTTAACTTGTTGCTTTTTTCAAGGAGCTTTAAGTGCCTCATTAAATTGTTAGTTTCAGCTCTCTCCAATTTGTTAATGTAGGAACTCAGAGCTATAAAATTGCCTCTGAGTACTGCCTTTTCTCTGCCAGAAGAGCTGAGAGTTTGTGTGTTCAATCTTGTTAAATGTCGTGAACATTATAATTTCCTTTCTATCCCTTCCATGATCCACTGGTGGCTCAACTGTGTATTGTTCAGCCTCCATGTGTTGCACGATTTCCTTGCTTTCTTTCGGTATTGAATTCTAATTTTATTCCTTGTAGTCAGAGACATGCTGAGCATTTGACAAATTTGCTTTGTGGTTTATAATGTGGTCTGTTTTTGAGAATCTTCCACGTGCTGCTGAGTAGAAGGTTTAACCTGATACTACGGGGAGAAATATTTGGTAAATATTGTCTTGTTGATCTATGCAAATGTTAAGATCCGAAGTTAATCTGTTGAGTATTTGCCGGGTTGATCTATCTAGTGGGGATGGTAGTGTGTTAAATTCCCCAACAATTATTGGTTTTGGATCTATGTGTGATTTGAGGTAAAATAGTGGTTTTTTGGATAAATTTGGGTGTTCCGTTATTTGGTGAGTAGTTACTGAGAATTGTAATATCCTCCTGAAGAAGAGATCCCTTATTTTTAGTACTTAGTGATCTTCTTTATCTCTTCTCATTGATTTTACTTTTAGTCTATTTTATCTGATATTAGGATTACAAATCCTACCTGTTTATGGAGACCTTTTACTTGGTAGATTTTATTCTAGACTTTCTCTTTCAGAATATGTTCATTTTTGTTGGCAAGGTGTGTCTCTTGAAGAGAGCAGATAGAAGCATCTTTCTTTTTGATCCAACTGGACAGTTTGTTGCTTAATTAATATTAATCGTTAGGAATGAGAGGTGTTCGTGTGACCATTTTATGCTTTTTTTATGGGGGAGGGTAATCTGTGCTTTGGCTATTCTTTTTGTGATTATGTAGTTCTCTTTTTGTGGACTGCTTTATTTGCTATATTCTGTCCTTTTTGGTTTTCTATATTTAGAACCTCTTTGCAATTTTTTTAAATAGCTGGTTTGGTTGTGATATATTGCTTCAGACTTGCTTGTTTTGGTAGATTTTTATTTGTTCTTCTGCTATTAATGAGAGATTAGCTGGGTAGATTATTCTCGGCTGGTAGTTATTTGACTACAATTTGACTACTATTGTGGCACACCTCTTTCTAGGCAATCGTTGCTTTTATTTATTGTGTCTGCTGAGAACTCTTAGGTAATTCTGATTGGGTCCCTTTATATGTAATTGTTCTCTACTTCCTGAAAGCTGTAAGAATTCTTTGCTCAGCGAATGTTGATCTGATAGATTTTAATGTCGAGGTGGGAAGACCTGTTCTGTTCTGGTCTGTTTGGGGTTCTAAAGGTTTGTAGGATTTGGATGGGTTTGTTCTTTCTTTATATTTGGTAAGTTCTTTGCTAGGAGTCTGCTGAATATACTTTCAAATCCATTGGATTCCCTTTCCAGGCCCATTTGTGCACCTATTAATCTCAAATTAGGTTTTCTGAATGTTTCCTGTATTTCTTACTTTTGTTATGAATGTTTGTGTGCTCTTTCTCTAGGAAGTCTAAACTGTTCCTTTATTTATTTATTTTTTGGTTGGGGGGCGTGAACTTTAAGCCTGGGTGCTGTCCCTCAGCTCAAGGCTAGAGTCTCCACACCACTTCTCGCATTTTCTGTTTAAGTGTTACTGAGGAATCGAACCCAAGGACTCATGCATGTGAAGCAAACACTTTTCTACTGAGCCAGTTTCCCAGCCCCTCTATACTGTTTTCTGTCGCCAATATTTTCTTCTGACTCTATACTGTCTTTTGCCTGCAATATTCTTCTCCATTCTGCTTTCAAGGCTTTTTATTTTGCTGTTTATCTCCTTTCCTTCTCGCTTGTCTTTCTTAATGGTGGACAGCTCTTTATTAAGGTTTTCTGGAATAGATTGCTTTACCTCCTGGAGTTGTTTTTCAGATTTCTCTTTCTACGCATTTATCTGGGTTTCTAAGTTTTCATTAGATTCTTTCTCACTCTTCTGGAGTTCCTATATCTTTTTATTTGTGGTGGCCATGAATTCATCTATTAGATGATCATTGGCCTCATCATATTCTCTTATAAACCTATGCATGGTGCCAATTTTTGATTCAGCCGAGTTACCAGTGTATTCATATGTTTCCCATCCCAGTTTAAAGTTTCCTTTTTTTTCCTATTAAAGAGAAGTCATTTTCTTTTTGTATGTTTAAATAGCTGTTCAAAGGAATTGCCATTCAAAAATTATTACATGAATACAATTAATATTAATCATTCTTTAATCATTCTCCCCCATCTCGCTCAACCTCTCTCTGTCCCTCATTATTATAGGTTAGTAGAATATTTGGTGCTATACAAATGGAAAGACATAGATCTGAGATGCAAATTGAAGTCCATTATCTAAAGCTCAAAAAGTAATTACTGTTTTGGAAGTATAAGATAAAATCTTCTTATGTTTTAAGACAAGAAAGAAGAAAGTTAGAGTCTTATAACCATGAATGAATTCCAAATCATAGGTCTGAAAACCAGGCAATATATATACACAGAAAAGTCGTGAATTGTCTGCATAATCTAGTCTAAAATACATTGGCTAATTCCATAATCTTTAGGTAACCAATAAACTCACATAATTCAGTACAACAATCTATTTCAGAGGCTGGACATGTCTTCACAAACACCTTAGATGGAACACAAAGATGGGAAACCAAGAGGCATCTGAGAAATACCTGAGATTGAGAAAATATTTATTTGGACTATTTTCCTTTGTAAACATGTATCTGTGTGCACTTTTAACTATTTTGTGTAAGATAACCCTATATTTAGCATGGTATATTCTTAAAGCTATGAATAGCCAATGCTCATAAATGTACTCATTACCTTACCCATCGTACAGTTATAAAAAAGATAAGATCTAAAAAAATAAATGAGAAAGCCGCAAAAGTATTAATGGATTCCCTGTTTATTTCTTTTCATTAATAATTTTCTCTTTTAACCTAAGTCATGCAAAGATAACAAGGAACACCAAAGCAGATGGTGAACACTGAAGCAGATACTGTAGGACCAGGGCCACAGTCAAAATTAAGAGAAAATAGTTTATAAAATATCTTCCAGGCGGGCTGGGAAGGTGGCTCAGTGGTAGAGCGCTTGCCTTGCATGCCTGAGGCCCTGGGTTCGATTCCTCAGCACCCCATAAGTAAAAAGAAAACAGCTGGAAGTGGCGCTGTGGCTTAAGTGGTAGAGCGCTAGCCTTGAGCTCAAGAGCTGAGGGACAGAGTTCAGGCCCCACATCCAGACCCCCCAAAAATTATCTTTCAGGCTTGACCCAGTTTATTTCTGTGGGCATAAAGACACAGGCAAATATCGCCACCTGCTCTAAGAGCATTTACATTTGAGCCTAGTTTTCTAAAGGCAGTCTTTTAGCTTTACTTTCACAATTGATAGATAAGTAGCTAGCTGAATAGATAGACAGGTATAAAAATAATGTGGTAAGTTTTCTTTAAGTAACATTTCATCTTTGAAATATGTATATAAGAATATGCATATTAGCTTTCAAGAATACTGGCATACTGTAATTCAAATATGCATTTTTATATTACAATATTACCAAGATAAAAATCATGAAAATGTGAAGAGCCTGTGTAAGGGTAAGCAGGAATAGACAATCCTAATGTGCTTCAAGTCTCTCTTTTAAATGTCTACTTTTAAATAACTTCTATTGCTATCGTATCTTATAAAATTGGATATGAATTTGAATGTCAGTTCTCTCATTTAAAATAATTCCTTCTTCCTGGTTGAGTTTAGAGATGCATGCCTATAAATCCAGCTATGTGGAAGGTCGAAGAAGAATATTGGACAAAGCCAGCTCTCCCACAACTAAGAAACACTGGTTGGACGACAAAATTCATACCACAAAGACTCAAAATTTGGCTCAAGTAGTAGGGTTCTTAGCATTGAGTTCAAATTCTAGTAAAACTAGAAAAAATATTACTTTTTTATTATTATGCTTGCTTTTTAAAGAAAATTTCTCATAACAGTTATAAATATTGGCATAAAGCAATTTATTTAGTTTTAACAGTTTGTAGTATACATTTTCCTTTATCAACTATCATTTTTACTTATTCATCTATATTTTAGATATGATTAATTTTGTATATATAATCAGGAAAATATTTAATTCTGTTTTTTGCTTGCTCAATTGTTTAGTAGGTGTATAGAGCAACTTAATTTGTTCTTTTTTGTAGTATTATACTGATCAATTTCTGAAAATAATATTGCTCATATAATATCTCATTTACCAAACAGCTGTCTTTCTTTCTCTCTCTGTCTCTGTCTCTCTATCTCTGTCTCTCACTGTTTCTCTGTCTCTGTTTCTGTCTTTCTCTGTCTCTGTCTCTCTCTCTCCCTCTCTGTGTGTGTCTTTTGACATTAGTCAAGGCTAGCACTCTGCTAATTGACCACAGCCCCACTTCCATATTTCTTTGTTTATGTGGTGCTGAGTAGGCATGCAAGGCAAGCACTTGACCATTGAACCACTTTCCCAGCCCCACCTGTGTCTCTTAAAATACATTTTTTTCTAAATTTTTATCAATTTTGAACTGAGATCTAATTGTTGTTTCATTCCAAATTTCTGAATAAAAAAAGCGTAACACATTAAATAATACATAAATTATTTGGAATATTAGTTACCCAGAATATGCTGAACTTGGAATGAAAAAAATAAACCAGCACTTCACAGCACTGAGTTTTATCTCTATTATAGTATTAATCAATTTCAATTATCATAACATCTCCTAATATCCAAGCAGAATTAATATGTACTCTACTCTGACTTCTTCTCACAGAAGTGGGCAGCATAGTAATTGCCAGAATGAGTATTGAATCCTAAGTGATTTCTACTACATGAAGGCCTTTTGTACTCTCTGAGGCACCTTTAGTATGAATTGTGGAATGGCATTTTGTCCAAATTTTAATCATCCAATATCTTGTACATATATGAGAGCTGCACCACAGCTATGTTTAACCTAGACTGAACACAGTGTATAGAAATGGACTCTCAGCAAACCACTGGTGGCTTACACCCATAATCTTACTTAGAAGGCTGAGGATGTGAGGATCATGGTTTATAGCCCACTCAGGCAGGAAAGTCCATGAGACTCTTTTTTTCTCCCCAATTAATCACGGAAAAACGATGGAAGTAGCACTGTGGTTAAAGTGGTAGAGTACTATCCTTCTTTTTTTTAGGTAAATATTTTAATTATTGGGAAAATACCATCCAGAGGAGTTACAATTACATGGGCAAGATAATGAGTACATTTCTTATCAAGCATGGTTGCCTCCTCCTTTGTTTCCCCTTCCCATCCTTTCCCATGCCCCACCCTGCCCCCACTACTAGATCCTCCATCCCCAACCCCACACAAAATTGTAACGTTCATTTTTCGACATAATGATTTGGACACCTCATTGTTGCAATGGGTCCACCTGTATTCTTGTTTAAACATGTATTTTTTTTCCCTGTCCCTCCACAAATTATACCAACATGAAATACTGTGAAAGCAAGGGTTATAGCATGGGGAGAGGACATAAAAAGCAACAAAGGAATCATATAAACATATTAGAAACAATCCCATGAAAAAAACATTTGAATACTTATCTTGGGGTTCATTTCCCTAACATCAAGGTATCTGACCTTTTCTGCTTGACTGACATATACCAATTATTGCAAATAAGGGAAACCATGGGACCTATGTTTTGTTAGGCCTGGCTTACTTCACTTAATAAAATTTTTCCAAGTCATTCCATTTCCTAACAAATGGGGCAATGCCATTCTTTCTGATAGAGGCATAGAATTCCATTGTGTATACATACCACATTTTCTTGATCCATTCATCTATTGAGGGGCATCAGGATTGGTTCCATATCGAAGCTATGGTAAATAATGCTGCAGTAAATATTGTGGTGCTGGTGGCTTTAGGGTGATCTTGTTTGTGATCATTTGGGTAAATGCCCAAAAGTGGGATTGCTGGATCATGGGGGGGGTCGTCTATGTGGAGTCTTTTGAGGAACCTCAATACTGTTTTCCAAAGTGATTGAACAACTTTACACTCCAACCAACAATGCAGTAAGGTTCCCTTCTGTCCACATCCCCTCCAGCATCTGTTGTTATTAGAGTTCTTGATTATAGCCATTCTAACTGGCTTGAGGTTTATCTCAATGTTGTTTTGATTTGCGTTTCTTTTATGGCTATGGAGATTGAGCATTTCTTCATGTGTCTATTGGCTATCCTTCTTTTCACTACAGAGAAGTTTCTTTTATTTGATTTTATTATGATTTTTTTGTGGGGTGTGGTGGTGGGGTCTGAAATCTGGGCCTGGGCGCTGTCCCTCAACTATTCAGCACAACGCTAGCGCTCTAACACTTGAGCCACAGCGCCACTTCTGGTTTTTTTTTTTCTTTTTACTTATGTGGTGCTGATGAATCGAACCCAGTGCCTCAGGCATGTAAAGCAAGTGCTCTACCACTGAGCCACTTTCCCAGCCCATACAGAGAAGTTTCTAAGTCTTTAGTCCGCAGATTTTTTGGGCAGTTGTTTCTTTGAAGATTTGTTTTTAGGGGATTTAATTTCTTGTGTTCCAAGTATTTTTTTAGATATGAGACCTTGTCCATTGTATGGATAGTGAAGATCTTCTAATCTGTGGGCTTTCTATTGATCTAGCTAGTATGTCCTTTGCCATGAAGAAGCAATTTTACGCAATCCCATTTGTCCAACCTTTCTTTGATTTGTTGTGTTTCTGGGTTTCTATTAAGAAAATTTTGGCCTGTGCCAAGAATACCTAAGGTTTCTCCTATTCCATTCTGTAATGTTTTAAGAGTCTCTGTTTTGACTCCGAGTTCTTTGATCTGGTGCAGGATGATACATAAGGATCTAGCTTTACTTTTCTGCAAGTAGTTAACCAATTTTGTCAGCACCATTTACTGAAGAGGCTGTCTTTCTTCCATTCTATTTTTTTAGTTCCCTTATCAAAAATTAGATGGTAATCGGTTTTTTAAGTTCATTTCTGGGTTTTCAATTCTATTCCATTGGTTCTGAGATCTGTTCATTTGCCAGTACCAATCTCTTTTGATTACTATGGCTTTGTAATACAATTTGAAATTGATATTGATATCCTTCCAGCACTGTTCTTTCTGTTAAGGATCCTTTTTGCTATTCTGGGTCTTCTATAGTTCCACAACAATTTTTGGATTGACTCTTTTTTTCCCTTAAAAAGAGGTTGGAAAATTGGTAGGTATAGCATTGAATTTGTAGAGAGCTTTGGGAAGTACTGCCATTTTCACAATGTTGATCTTTCCAATCCAGGACCATGTGAGTTCTTGCCATTTTCTAAATTCTGTTTGGATTCCCTTTTTCAGGTTTTTAAAGCTTTTTCCTAATTATTTCCTTTTTTGTGGAGCTATTACGAATGGAGTTGCTTTCCTAATTTCAGTCAAACTTTTCTCATTGTTGGCATACATAAAAGCCATTGATCTTTGAGGGTTAACCTTAAACCCTGCTACTTTGCCAAAGATTTCAATCAGATGGAGTAATTTGAGAATGAAGTCCGTGGGATTTTTTAAACAGGATCTTGTCATCTGCAAAGAGGGCGAGTTTTACTTCTTCTTTCCTTATTTGGATTCCATTTATGTTTTCATGTGGTCTTTGTGCTGTAGCTAGACATTCTAATACTAGATTGAATAGCAGTGAAGAGAGTGGACATCCTTGTGTCATTCCTGAGATAAGAGGAAATGACTTTAGTTTTTCACAATTGAGTATAAGGTTGGCTGTAGGTTTGTCATATACAGACTTTATTTTATTGAGGAATGTTCCATAGATTCCTAATTTTTCTAGAACCTTTATCATAAAGGGGCGTTGGATCTTGTCACATGCTTTTTCTGCATATATTGAGATAAGCATGTGGTTCTTATCCTTGCTCTTGTTGATGTGATGAATTATATTAATTTATTTGTGTATATTGAACCAGCTTTATATCCCTAAAATGAATTGTTTGATCATGATGTATGATTTTTTGGATGAATTGTTGAAGTTGATTGGCCAAAATTTTGTTGAGAAATTTTGAATCAATGTTTACCAAAGAATTGGGTCTATAGTTCTCTTTCTTTGAATAGTCCCTGCCTGGTTTTGGGATGAGTTTTATGATGGCTTCATAGAATGATTTCGGTAGTGAACTTTCTTTTTCAATTTCATTGAAGATTTGGAGCTGTATTGATGTGAGTTCTGCTTTGAAGGCCTTGTAGAATTCTGATGTAAAACCATCTGGTTGTGGGCTTTTCTTAGATAGGAGGACTCTTATTGCTCTTTCTATTTCATTGCTTGATATGGGCCTGTTAAGATAGTTTAACTCATCTGGGTTTAGTTTCAGCATGTCGATAGTTGCTAGGAAAATGTTCATTTCTGCCAAGTTCTCAAAATAATTAGCATAAAGTTTTGAGAATTATTCCATTATAATGTTCTGAATGTTAGTTATTTTTGTGGTGATGTTTCCATTCTCATCTCTGGGTTTATTTATTTTTTATTTACCTAAATATATATGTAGAATTGTAATATCCTCTTAAGGACAGATCCCTTAATTAGTATGTAGCCACCTTCTTTATCTGTTCTAATTTTAATTTGTCGTCTATTTTATCCGATATTACTATTGCACCTCCCATGTTTATGGGGGCCATTTGCTTGCTAGATTTTGTTCCAGCCTTTCACATTCAAAATATGTTAGTTTTTATGGACAAAGTGTGATTCTTGAAGGCAGCAGATAGAAGGATTCTGCCTTTTAATCCAACTAGACAGTCTATGTCCCATAATAGAAGATTTAATTCCGTTAATCTTGTAGATAAGCCTGAGAGGTATTTGGGAATTCCTGCCATAATATCCACCTTCTTGGGGGCTGCAGCATCTTGGTTCTTACTATGGATCTTGGATTCTCAGTTTGTGTGCAGTTTCTTGGCTTTATTGTGGTCTTGTTGGTTTTCTATGTGGGGGACCTTTTTAAGATTCTTTTATAGGGCTGGTTTGGTGGAGATATATTGTTTCAGTTTTTCTTTGCTATGGAAGGTTTTTATTTGACCTTTGGTTATAAAGGAGAGTTTAGCTGGGTACTGTATTCTTGGTTGATAGTTGTTTGTCTTTAGGGCATGGCATACATCATTCTAGGGTCTTCTTGCTTTGATTGTCTCTGCTGAGAAATCTGAGGTGATTCTAATTGATTTTCCTTTATAGGTGATTGATCTTTTGTCCTGTACAGCTTTAAGGATCTTTTCCTTGGTCTGAATTGATCCTGTGTGGATAATAATGTGACAGTGGGATATCCTATTCTGATCTGGTCTATTTGGGGTTCTGAAAGCTTCTTGTATCTGAATAGGCCTATCTTTTTGTATGTTTGGGAAGTTCTCTGCTAGGATCCTGTTAAACAAAATTCCTAGACCATTAACTTCTGACTCTAGTTGCTCCTCTACACCATTATCCTCAGATTAGTCCTTTTGATGGTTTCTTCCAAATGTTAATAGATCTATCATATTTCTTGGACTTGGGTGGTTGTATGTTCTTTCTCTATAATATCTAGGCTGTCTTCAATCCCTGACATTTGATCTTCTGCATGGTTTAACTTTCTCTCAAGACTATTTTTTGCTTTTTATCTCTTTTCCTTCTAATTGGTGGGCTTTGAAGGCTTCAAATTCTTTGTTGTCGCTTTGTTTTAGATCTTGTATGAACTTCTTTACTTCCTTAATTTAGTGTTCAGTGTTTATTCTCAAATCACTTAGTTGATTGGTTATTGTTTCTTTGGACTTCCATTCCTTCTCTTGAGCTCCATTCAGCATTATCTTTGTGGTCTCCTTGACTTCTTTAGCTCTCTGTTTATGGATTCCATGAATGCCTCTATTGATCTTTGTCTATTTTCATAACTCTCTCTTAATTCCTGTATTACGCTTTGATTATCTTCTCACGTTCACCCAATTCCTGTAGTTCTCTTTGAGTGTTTTCAGCCAGCTCAAGCCATTTCTCACTTTCTCTTTGTCCGTTCTCAGCCAGCTCATGCAATTCCTTTCTATCTCTCACTGGTAATCAAGAGATGTGGTACAGAACTATTGTCTGACATTTTGTTATTATTATTTCAGATGGGGTCTCATGATTCCTAGGTTGGCCTTGAGCCCCTTGATACAGCCTCCCAATTTGAGACATACCCAAGCTCATCCAAGTAATTTATGCATTTTATGAATATTTGTCAATTAATAGGAGAGATGTACTCTGAAATTATGATGAAACGTTGAGTCCAATATACACCCAAAGAACTAACGTAATTATTTATTATTATCAAGTAGTCATGGATCATAATCACATGTGCTATAATGTGCAAAACTGGCATCATCAGGGTTTATTTAACACTATCATCATCATACATTTCTGAATCTTGTTTAATGTATGATGTATAATGTATGATGCTATGATGATGAGTGTGACATGATAGAGGTCAGCATTATAGATGTCCTTCATGTAATAAAATACTCTAAGGGGCATATTTGTACAACCTCAAAGGAATTTAAGAAATTTCTGAGTACAAAAATAAATGGTAAACAAAGATTCAAAACATCACTAGATTTACAAATCCAGCATTTATTTATCCACCAATATATGAGACTAACATTTGATAGACTTTTATGTTCTTAAAATGTAAAAACTTGAGACATACAGATAACTTAACGAACTCATTATTTCTTACTATTGAGATCCCATTTCTTTTCTTTTCTTTTCTTTTTAGTTCTGGGACTTGAACTCTGGGAGAAGGCACTGTCTCTGAGCATCTGTTGCTCAAGGATAGTATTCTAGGAGTTCTGGGAAGATAGCACAGGAGAAGCTGGAGACTAAACATACTTTCACATAGAAAACACTTTTAGTGTTCCATTGAACAGTTCTAGGCCAGAAAGTTTCACCAAGTGTGCCATCACAATACAGTTTTGCCAGTGAGGGAAAATCCAGACAAGGATACAAATTTGAGCACTTGCCAACAGCCGTGGCTGTGGCAGCTGCAGCAGGGGTGGACGTAGCTGCCATACCTACAACACAGTCTCAGACAAAGACATCAGATGCAGTGGGTGAGCAGATTCTACTCAACACCAGCTGGAACTGACAAGTAGTAGATAGCTTCATCCTGCAGATTGCAGACCAGAGATAACCCAGGAACCAAGACTCCAGCATGAGTAGAACCCTGACATCCTCACTCCTTCTCAGGGAGCAGAGGAGGGAAGATCACCCATCTTTGATACTAACAAAAGATCAAAGATCTCCATCTTCGATACTAACAAAAGCCTGGCTGAGCAGATACCTCCAACTCAGTCCTTGGAAGAAAACAGAAGAGATATTTAGCAAGTCAGGCTCAGCTCCACCCAGGGAATAGTCACCCAGTCAGGCAGAGATAGCTCCATCCATGAGGAGTGGCTTTCTTCACAGAGCCAGAGGCTGCCCCTCCCTAGAGCAGCCTAGATAATCAATTGAAACTCAATAAACATAAACCCTGAGAATGGCTCCAGGCCTGGCTCTGTGAGTATATCAGAGTTTAGCTCCTCATGGAAAAACTACTGTTTGCAGAAAGTCCTCAACTCTACCCAGAACCTAGACTCATCACAGGATCCCCAAGCTAGAGTAAACAGCCATCTCCCTCTTTTGTGATACTCAATGCAGATCTCCCTCCCACAGAACTAGCCTGCAAGGAGGATCAAAAAATCCTGGGTAAAGCAGAGTATTTCTCTGCCTGCCCCAAAAAACTGACTTAAGTAACAAGCCATAGGAAAACCAAACACCACAAGCAGACCAGAGACTCCGCCGAGAGACTGGTTACAGACACAAGGGAAGTACAGGATGTACTAATCACCTCCCACCCGAAAAAAAGTCAAAGAACTGTTTTTTTAACTTTTTAAATTTCTTTTTCTTTTAAAATTTTTAATTTAAAAATTGTCTATTATTCTTTTTTTTCTTCCTCTTATAATTTTTATTTTAGGTGTATATGTGTGTGTGCTTTTTCATTATCTCTGCTGACTTTTTATTCCATTTTTTTCTTTCCTTATCATTCTTTTCACTTTTTCTTCTCTTTTGTTCTTTTTTGAGTGACTTAATTTCTGGTATGCTCATCCTCAGATATAACCGTCATCTATTATTAGACCTTATCCCACATTGTATACACACTTAATCAGAAATTTCTTACTTAATTGATAATATTTTGGACTTATATTCCTTAATAGCAGTATAATCTCTTTAGCCCCATTTAATATATTAAGCAGTTTTTTTAGTTATTCATGTCTCCTTTCTCTCCATCCCCTCTTCTCATCCTCTCCCTGTTCTTGTCAGAATATTCTTTAAACTTGCATAATTTTTAAGTGTTTCTTTTTTAATTTAAATTTTTTGTTTTTCCATTTTTTCTTATCACTTTTTTTCTTTTTTTTCTCTGTCTGCTATCACTCTGCCCAATCCATTTTTCTCTTTGAGATTAGGACTTGGTTAATCTCTCTATCCCTTTACCTTTTCACATTCCTCTAATCATATTTTTCCCATTTCTCCCTAAACCTCAGACTTTCTGTTTGCCAAATTCTTCTTTGCTGTTCTTAGCCCATTAATAAGTAGTTGTCTGATGTTAAATTTATTGTATCTATTGACTAAATTGTATCTGCAGACTTTTGACTGTGCAATTACGGACTTTGGTTGAGTCTTGCCTTAAAATAGTTTTCTAGCACAAAACTGGTGTTACTTTCATCCCAAATGGGCAGAATAAGCTGGAAAAACACAAGACAAATTGCAAGTCCTAGGATCTCAACTCCCACTCATGACAATCAGGGGACAGAACAGATAAATAATCCAGAGGAGAGTTCCCAAAAAGCTCCACAAACACTACAGGTAAACATGGTAAAAGAAAAGAGTGAAAATCTACAAAGTTCTCAGTGTGAGCATGATATGGAGAGAGAGGAGGCAAACCAAAGATTAATACAGGAGTCTCATGAGCATGAGGAAGCTACTCAAAGGTTGATACAGGAATTTTGTGAGCAGATTGAGAACACTCAAAGAGAAATAAAGAAATATCTATGGGTTGAGTAAAATATTTTAAATAGCTGAAAATTTTTACTATAGAAATGTGTGAATAATTTAAACTAGAAATGTTTATTCCAATGAATAGTCTCTAAATATCTTAAAATTTGGTTGAATTTTAACTGGATATATTTGATAAACTGGATATATTTGATATTTTGTTACTTCAAAAAGAAATCTACTTCACTTAATATAATTTTTTCCAAGTCTTTTCATTTCCTAACAAATGGGGCAATGTCATTCTTTCTTATGGAGGCATAGAATTCCATAGTGTATATATACCACATTTTCTTGATCCATTCATCTACTGAGGGGCATCTGGGTTGGTTCCAGATCTTAGCTATGGTAAATAATGCTGCAATAAACATAGTTGTGCTGGTAGCTTTAGCGTGCTCTTGTTTGTAAACATGTGGGTAAATGCCCAAAAGTGGGACTGCTGGGTCATAGGGGAAGTGAATATGTGAAGTCTTATGAGGAACCTCCATACTACTTTACAAAGTGGCTGAACAAGTTTACACTCCTACCAACAATGAAGTAAGGTTCCCTGCTGTCCACATCCCCTCCAGCATCTGTTGTTATTAGAGTTCTTGATTTTTGCCATTCTAACTTGGGTGAGGTGGTATCTCAACGTTGTTTTGATTTGCATTTCTTTTATGGCTAGGGACGTTGAGCCTTTCTTCATTTGTCTATTGGCCATCCTTCTTTCTTCTTCAGAGAAGTTTCTCTTTAAATCTTTAGCCCACTTATTTATTGGGCAGTTGTTTGTTAGAGGATTTGTTGTTTAGGGGATTAAATTTTTTGAGTTCAAAGTGTATTTTAGATATGAGTCCCTTGTCCGTTGTATAGCCCCTTGTCCGTGTGCTTTCTATTGATCTTGCTAGCTATGTCCTTTGCCACGCAGAAGCTCTGCAACTTCATGCAATCCCATTTGTCCAACCTTTCTTTGATTTGTTGTGTTTCCGGGTCTCAATTCAGAAAATTTCGGCCTGTGCCAAGGAGACCTAGGGTTTCTCCTATTCCATCCTGTAATGTTTTCAGAGTGTCTGCTTTGACTCCAATAAGAATATAGGTGGACCTGTTGCAACAAACAGAAGTACAAGTTGTCATGAAGAAAATGAAGTTTACAACTTGCGGAGGGGGGGATTGGGGTAGGAGGGAGAATAGGAAGGAATGGGAAGGGTAAACAAAGGAGGAGCCTACAATGCTTGATAAGGAATGTACTCACTATCTTGCCCATGTAATTGTAACCCCTCTGTACAGTATTTTCACAATAAAAAAAATCTTAAAGTGTATTAATAAAATGATTTATCTTTTTCCAGGCATCAGTGGCTCAGGCTTAAATTCTAGTTACTCAGTGGTCTGAGACCTGAGAATCGAAGGACACCAAAGTAATGAGTCATATATCCATTTACCCATGAAAAAGTTAGAAATGGATTGGGGCTGAAATGGTAGGGGACCATCTTGATGAAAAAATACTCAGGAATGTTTCGTAGGCCTTAACTTCACATAGCAGTATTGACACAAAAAAGGAAGAAAGAAAGATAGTAATAAAGAAGAAAGAAGTTGAGGACAGAATTAAGGAAAAAAGGAAAGAAAAAGAAAAGTATTTTTTCTAAATGAAAGGTCAGATAGCAAATTTGAAACAACATATTCAAATGATACAGGACTTAAACCAGATAACACAATACTTTAAAATACTTTAAGAATATTTTGTTAATGTGTTGGTATTACAGAGTTAATTTATCTATAAGGTGAGGTCTCACTTTATAACCCAGGTAAGGGTTGAACTCACAATCTTCCTATCATTGCTCTAAAATGCTAGGAGTATAGATGTATAGGCACCATTGCATCTATACACACATACACACAAACAGAGATACATAGATAGACAGACAGACAGACAGACAGACAGACAGATAGGTAGATAGATAGATAGATAGATAGATAGATAGATAGATAGATAGATAGATAGATAGATAGATAGATAGATAGATAGATAGATAGATAGATAGATGGATAGATGCATATATAGATATATAGATATAGATAGGTAGATAGATATAGATAGATAGATAGATAGATAGATAGATAGATAGATAGATAGATAGATAGATAGATAGATAGATAGACAAATAGAAAGATTGATAGACAGATAGAGATACAGAGAGGGACAGAGAGAGATATGAGTAGATACATAGATACAGAAAGAGATACATAATTAGGTACATAGATACATACATACATAGAAAAACAATATAGGATTTTCTTCTTTGTGTGTTATTTAACTTTCTCTTTTTTTATGAATATTTCATTGTCATTAAGTAGTTGTACAAAGAATTGCTATTCACTAAAGGAGTTTAAGAAGACAGTGCACTGTGGTTTATGTCACCCTTTTCAACATTCTTACTCTGCTCATTTAACGTACCCTTTCCAATACTTATCTTAATTTTGGATTGTATATGGATTGTTATGCCATTTAACAATACAGTTTATGTGTACAATGCATCTTGATCTGTATCATTACATTAACATCTTCACGCCCCTTCAACTCATCCCTCCCCTTATATTTCTCAATTCTCTGGTGCATACAATCAATTCTTGTCTGAATCCTCACTCCATCAGCCTTTATTCTATTGCCTATTTCTCCTTAGCCCCACCCTCCCTTCTTGAAAGAACACATTTTTAATATGTATTTCGTTAGGCTTTGTCTTTGTCTTTTTGTAGAATTTTAATATTTGTGCTCTCAATGTGTCTGTTACTCTTCATAACCCCTTGCTGACCATGAAGTGTTTTTACCTGTATATTTATGGGCATATTAGGTATAACACAAATGAGGGAAAGCATGCAACCTATATTATCTGGGTCTGGTTTGGTTCATTTAAAATAATATTTTTCAAGTCTTTGTTTTACTAGGAATGGTACAATATAATTTTCTGATGGATAAGTATATACTATATTTTCTTGATCAATTTGTTCATTTGGGGAAATTTAGTGTAATTCTATGTATTGGCTGTGGTAAATAATACTACAATTAATGTGATTGTGTTGGTAGCTTTAGTGTAGCCTTATTTGTGCTAATATTGGTAAATAACCATAAGTGGTATTGGTGGGTCATAGGGAAGCTCTATGTTCAGTTTTTGGAGGAACCTCTGTACTGATTTCCAGAGTAACTGAATGAGATTATACTCCTATCAATAGTGTACTAGATTTCTCTTTTGGTCACATACATGTGAGCATTTTTTATTAAAATTTTCCGTGATATTATCCATTCTAAATGGATTGAGTTAGATTCTCAATATTGTTTTGAAGATTTCTTCATTTCTTTATTAGTTGTACTTATCTCTTCTGAAAAATCTCTTTTTAATGCTTTAGCCCATTTATGAATTAGGTTATTGTTTCTTTGCAGGTGATTTTTGGCAGGTTATGTTTCTAAACTATACGTATATTTTGGATGTTGAGCCTCTGTCTGATTTGTAGCTGGTAAAACAATTTTCTCCTATTGTCTGGGCTTTCTATTTAGCTTGGCAGCTGTCATATTTGCAGTGAAATACTTTAGCCTTTCTGTTGTTTATGAAAATATCACAGTGTGTTGATGTACATTTTTTCACGACATAATTTAGTTAAGATAAGAGATGGTCATAGTGGAATGGGGGCACTATCAGAATTACAAGCTACCAAGTTATGAGAGTACACTGAAATGTTCTCTGACTTGTTTTTGAAAAATTTCATTCACCACAGTAAAAGTGACCTTGCTGATAATCACCTTAATTGACATCAAACATATGAAAGGATCACTGGACAAGCAATCAAGGATTGAATGTAATACATATTTTCTAAAATTAATTCTATATTCAATCAGATTTTAAAATATAACATGTAGAAACTTTTCAATTTTCTTTATAAGTACAGACAACAATATAGAGATAGAGGATTCCTATGCAAAAATCATCTTAATATAGATAAAATACAGAGCAAAAACAATGAGCTAATCTAAGACAAAGGAAAAAAATGCCGGTGTGTCAATTAGTTTGATGACTTTGGAACTGGAAGCTCTTAATATATAAATTGATATGGTCTGTGCAGAACATTTGCTCTTTACTTCAGACTGGTTTCAAAAACCAGTTGCTTGATTAGACTTTATTAATATCCTAATCAATCATTGCTGTTGAATATATATTCAAAAATTTTGACTTTCTTTTTCTCCTATTTATTTATTTATTGGTCATTCATGGGGCTTGAATTCTGGGCCTGGCCTTTCCCTTAATTGTTCAGCTCAAGGAGAACGCTTTTCCACTTGGGCCACAGCACTACTTTCAGCTTTGGGGTTGTTAATTGGAGATAAGGTTTCACAGAATTTCCTGCCAGGCTTGTCTTTGAATCACGACCCTTTATCTTTTAAGTAGCTAGGATTATAGGTATGAACCCAAGGTGCCCAACAAGTATACTCATTCCTATGTTTCTGATAATGTTAGTGCAAATAATATTAAGCAAACCTAGACACTATATACATGTACACAGATCTTATGTACTCATGTTCATATCACATGTATGTATTTTATGCAGCAGTTCCAAATAAATTATTAGAAAGCATTGCTCTCTTCACCAGCTTCAAGTAACAAATAAATCTTCATGCTTTAAGAAGTATATTAATATATCAAACCTTAAAAATTCCAATCTAGTTATATAATCATATCTTCCAGCTTGCATATAGGTCTTAAAAGTTACAGAAATCAATGAAAAAACA
This sequence comes from Dipodomys merriami, assembly GCF_024711535.1. Lineage (NCBI taxonomy): Eukaryota > Metazoa > Chordata > Mammalia > Rodentia > Heteromyidae > Dipodomys > Dipodomys merriami. Next base: position 8,340,637 of record NW_027203159.1, on the reverse strand, counting down.
TTGTCTAGACAGCTGCCACTCTACAATAAGTCTTCTTCTATATTTGTACTAAGGATAACAATTGTCAATCTGAATAAGTGATGAGGGGAATGTACCATGTCATCAAATCTTTTTCAATTCAGTCTTAGCTTATAAAACACCTCTATGTTAAGATAAAAACAATGTCTATTTTATCCATTTTTGAACTTACCTTTAAAGACAATTTTTATCATCCCTCAATTAACTCAATTACTATTCCTAAATTTGCCACCTGGTCAAAAACCTACTAAATAAGTAAGTGCCTTATAGTGAGCTTCTTTTGAAATCCTCAGTGTATAAGGAAAATAATGTGGAGTTAGCAATAATAATGATTCTTACTTAGAGGTAATGACATTTCCATGAACTATCTACCAAAATTTCTTCACAGTGAAATACAAAATATCTTATTCAAAATTTATCTTATCTACATTGAATACTTTTAGCATTGTGTGAGTCTTTACAAAAAATAAAAATTGTCTGGAAGAAAGTATTTAAGTAAATTCTCAAGTCACTTTCTCCCATAAGAAAAGGAATGTTCACATTAAAACTGTGACTATGAAAAGTATTAATAAGAAATTGTTAGGGACTGGGAAAGTAGGTCAACGGTAGTGTGCTTGCCTTGCATGCATGAGGCCTTGGGTTTGATTCCACAGCACCACATAAGCAGAAAAAGCTGGAAGTGTCATTGTGGTTCAAATGGTAGAACAGTGGCCTTGAGCTGAAGAGCTGTGGGACAGAGACCACGCACAGAGTTCAGGCCCTATGACTGGCTAAAAGACAAAAAAAAAAAAAGTAAATGTCAGAAACTAAGTGGCTGGGGTAGGCAAAAGGAAGAAAACACAAGATTAGCAGATGGAAAATTATTTGTTTTCTAAGACAATCCATGAAAATGAATATGAATATTTGAACAGAGTCAGAGGTGGAAAAGGGCATGTGAGATACTGGTTTTTATACAGATCTAAAATCAAGATGTTTCTTCTTTGTACACTGTTAATGGGGGTTGGTGGGAAGAGCGTTTATACATGGCCATCGTAGAATTTATAAGTTGACACAATGTTCTTGCGGAAAAACCAAAAAAATGAAAAAACTTACCGAACTTTTAAATATGCATTCCTGGAAATAATCAGGAATATTAAAATATAAAAATATTGAATTGATAAAAATTTAATATCCGTGAAGCAAAGTTTTTACCATGAGAATAATAAAGCCAAACTGATAGAAAAATATGTATCTTCATAGATTTGAGTACTATACAGAACACAAAAATACAGATGAACTTTCTGTACTTAGGGATACACAGGAGTATTCAAACATATTCTGAGTAAGAAAAATTCAGTATCACAATTGCCTTTGTACAATATGCATGCCAATATACACAAAGAAATTAAAGGATTTATAACAGATTAACATTATTAGGATTCTTGTATTCTCAACTTGTAATAGCGAAATTAATGATGATTGATTTCTAAAAACAACACTGAGAGGAGAATAATTGATTATCAAGGCAATGGAATTGAAAAATGAAAAATTTGAGGTTTGCCCAAATTCAAACTGAGAATTTAACCTAATGTCATGTTTCACATTTAGAAATGAGTTTTTCAAGTAGAGATATAGAATATATATCCTGAATAAGGTTTTTGTTAGCATAGAAGTTTATATTGTATAACATAAACATGCTTGGTGTCGATGATTTAAATCAACTTAACAGACCCATATCAAGTACCGAAGTAGAAACAGCAATAAGAGACTTCCAACTTAAGCAAAGCCCAGGATGGGATGGCTTTACAGCTGAATTCTATATGGCCTTCAAAGCAGAACTTAAACCAATACTCCCCCAAACTTTAACTTAAAGTAAAAGTGAAAGTTAGCTACCAAACTATTTCTATGAAACCACCATGATCTTCATCCCAAAACCAGGCAGGGACTCATCAAAGAAAAAGAACTATACAAATTCCTTTGATAAACATCGATGTAAACCTTCTCAACAAAATTTTGGCCAATCATATTCAACAATTCATCACCAAAATCATACACCATAATCAAACAGGATTCATTTCAGTGATGCAAAGCTAGTCCAATCTGAACAAATCTATTAATATTCATCACACCAATTAGAGTAAGGATAAGTACCACATGATTAACTCAATAGATGTAGTAGAAGCATTCAAGTAGATCCAACATCCCTTTAGAATGGAAGCTCTGGAAAAGTTAGGAATCCATGGAACATTCCTCAATATAATAAAGGCTGCCTATTACAAACTTACAGCCAACATTATATTTAATGGTGAAAAGCTGAAGCCATTTCTTCTAAACTCAGGAATGAGACAATAATGTCCACTCTCTCCACTTCTATCCATTTAGTATTATGCCTAGCCAGAACAATAAGACAAGATACAAACCTAAAGGGGATCCAAATAAGGAAAGATGAAGTAAAACCCTCTCTCTTTGTAGATGATAAGATCTTGTATTTAAAGAATGTCATGGACTCCACTCCCAAGTTACTTAAGCTGATCTGAAACTTTGGCAAAGGAGCAAGCTATAAAATTAACCCTCAAATATCAATGGCTTTTCTGTATGCCTACAATGAGAAGAATACGGCTGAAATAAGGAAACCAATTACTTTTGTAATAGCCCCACAACAAGAAAATGCCTAGGAGTTTAGTGAACAGTAGAAGGGAAAGATCTCTATAATGAAAGCTTTAAAAAAAACCTGAAAAAGGAAAATAGAGCTGAACAAAATAAGTGGGGAAATCTCCCATTTTCCTAGGTTGGGAGGATTAACCTCGTGAAAGTGGAAATACTGCCAAAGTCTATCTACAATTCAATGTAATACATATAAATATCCCAACCTCATTTCCAATGAAATCAACCAAACATTTCAAAACTTCATATGGAATGATAAAAGATTCAGAATAGCAAAAAACAATCCTTATCAGAAAGAAGAGCGGTGGAGGACTACTAATACCAAATTTCAAACTCTTGATAGCCATAGTAAGCAAAACAGCTTAGTATTGGAACATACTTGGTCTGAAGAACATACTTGAGGGCCAATGGAATAGAACTGAATACCCAGAAATGAACACATCTAATCGTTCATGAGGTATATAAAAAAATAGAATAGAAGAAAGACAGCCTCTTCAGGACATGGTGCTGGCAAAATTAGTAAACAATTTGTAGAAAATTAAATGTTGATCCTTATATATCACCTTGTACCAGAATCAATTCTAAATGGATCAAAGACCTGGAAGTCAAAGCAGACACCCTGAACATATTACAGGAAGGAATAGGAGAAAGTCTAGGACTCTTTGGTAGAGGCTGAATTAAAAAAAAAAAAAAAACCCAAAAGCACTAAAAATCAGAGAAGGGTTGGAGGAATGGAATTGCATGAAACTTCAGAGCTTCTGCATCACAAAGGACATAGCTGGCAATTTCAATAGAAAGCCCATAGAAAGTAAGAATATCTTCACTAGCCATACAACTGACAAGGGCTTCATATCTAAAATCCACAAAGAACTGAAAATTTTAAATCCCCACAACAAGTCCTCAAAGGAACTACCACAATAAGAATAAGTGGACTAAGGAGAGACTTCCCTGAGGAAATAAGAATGGCCAATAGACCCAAATAAATGCTCAACTTCTCCAGTCATAAAAGAAATGCAACACTGAGATTCACAAGAAATTATGTTGGTAAACGAACTTTACAACTTTGGCTGGGGTGAGGCTGGGGAGGGAGGAGTGAAGGGGGAGATGGGAAGCAATGATAGGGGAAACAAAGGAGGAGGCAAAAATGCTTGATAAGGAATGTACTTACTATTTTGCCCATGTTAATGTAACCCCTCTGTACAGTATTTTCTCAATAAAAAATACAAATCAAAACAAAATTGAAATTCCACATCAACCCAGTTAGAATGGTTATAATCAATATAGCTAATAATAACAGATGTTGGAGGAGATGTTGCCAAAAGGGAACCATACTGAATTGTTTGTGGGAGTGAACACTTGTTCAACTATTTTGGAAAACAGTATGTAGGTTCTTCAAAAGACTACAGCAATCCCACATTTTTTTTTTTTTACCGAAAGTATCACAAACAAAGACATACTGAGGCTATCAGCACAACGATGTTTATCACAGCATTATTTACCACAGATAAGGTATGGAACCAAACCAGATGCCCCTCAGTAGATGAATGGATTGTATATATATATTATATATACTATATGTAATTGTATATATAATATATATGGATATATGGATATAAATACATACATATGTACATACATATTTATATGTAATTATATTATACATTTATAATGAAATTCTATATCTCCATCAGAAAGAATAGCCTTGTCCCATTTGTGAGGAAATGGAAAGGCTTGGAAAAAAATATATTAAGTCAAGTAAGTCAAAGGTCCCAAAGGTCCCATGGTTTTCCTTATTTACAATAACTAGTATACGTCAGGGAAAAGCTGAAATGGTCAAAAGCTATGTTCATATGACTATATACAATGATGCTAAGAGAAATGAACCCCAAGATAGAACTATTAGAGGTTTTATCTTCCTTGCTGTTGTTTTTAATTTACTTATAATGTACTATGTGATTTTTTTGCTTCTTTGTATATTCTTCCCCCATGATATAATCCCTGTTTGGACTCTGCTTCATTTAGGTGCCCCGCATCTTCTATCTACAATTTTCTAATTTGGGAAAGGAAGGGAAATAACAAAATGGTGAAGTACGAATACAGGATGACCCATTGTAACAATGAGATATACAATACACTATGTTTAAAACAAACTTTGCAACTTCATGGGTGGGGAGCTGAGGATGTGGGGAGGGAATTGATTATAGGAAAAAAACAAAGGAGGATGTAACAATACTTGATAGGAAATGTACTCATTACCTTACTTCTGTTACTCTAACCTCTCTGTACATTGTCTTTACAATAAAAATATATTTAATTTACAATATTGCTTAGTGAAACTTTTACCACAAATGCAATGTTAAAATAGTTTGCTAATGATAGAACACAGTAAGTGTGGATTACCTACTTCTACTTGAGAAAAACTGCAGATATCAAAATCCTTATGTTTTCTCCTAAATGCTTTCATATTGGACCTACTCAAGTGATGAGGAATTCTATTCTATATAAGAATTATTTTCTTTCATTTAAAAGCACTGGCAAAATCCTGACACAGGTGGATTATAATTTTCATCCTAGTTATTCAGGAGGCTAAGATCTGATGATCACCATTCAAACCATATGGATCAGACAGACCCAGAAAACAGGTTTCCGTTTAACCTGAAAACGAAATAATAAAACGGAAGGAAGTGGAGGTGTGGCTCAAGTAATCATGTGCCAGCCTTGAAAGCAAAAGCTGAAGAAGAACACAAAGCCTTGAATGCAAGCCCCAGTATTGAAAAAAAATTAAATTAGTAAAAGTAGTCAAAGCATATTTTGGTGACAATTAACATTTAAGAGCAAATTGATCCTTATTATAAGTCCAGATAAAACAAGAGGCGAGTAAAAAACTCAACTTTGTTCTGCTATAACTTCTCAATGGGATTCATGGCATCCTTTGAATATAAACTTCCTGCCTCCTGTTTCCATGATCCTTGATTACAAGCAATTTAATATTAGATCAACTTTCATAAAATCAAAAACAAAAACAAAATAATCACTTTCCTGCATGCATTTCAAAGAATTTCCCTATCACATAATGCATTCGAATCAATAAATACTTTCTTCACTCAAAACCTCTGAAAAAATCCTACCTTTATGGTTAATGGAAGGTGTCAGTTTTAACAAAGAGTTTAATATTTTACTTTTCCAAAGTCTACCAGTCTCCTAAGCTCCATTCTGTTTTCTTGGTACTTTTCAAGCTCCATAAATAGTGTGATGATTTCTCAGCTTACACACAAGTAAAGATGATTCTATCAATACAATTGCTTATGATAATTTAAGGAAGAAAAAAGTACAATTCCAGAGTGGTACTGTTAAATGATTTTCTTCATAAACACACAATCAATTATACGAGTGGCCATCTGTTTTGTCTGTATGAATTTAATGAATACACAAAAGGAACTAAATTTATATTTTACAGAAACCTTAAATCCAAATACCCAGATAATAGCTTAAGTTTGTCAAAAGGAAGGAAAAACGTGTCATAATCTACAAGGTAAAGAGAAACAAAAATAAACAGGACTGCATGTTTCTTTAATGATAAATAGTGAACCTTATGTGGGTTTCATTGACATTATTTCCAAATAAATCTCTCTTTAAACCTAACTGGTATAGAGAGTAATTAAAAATCAATATTGCTGTAACAATTGTTTTCTTTAAAAATTATCTATTTAGCTTTGTTTATCATCTCTTGAGTAAGCACTCGTTCCTGCAATCCTTAGAAATAACATAACTACCATAGAACCGTTCAAATTACCTTTGCTATATTCCTAGGTGAATCTAATATTTAAAGAGGAGAACCTTTTAAGCTACTTTTTATTTTTAATTGTATTTTATTTTGGTACAAAAGTGTTGTACAGAGGGTTTATAGTTACATAAATAAGGTAATAATTACAATTCTTGTCAAACATTGTTACTCACTGTATTTTACTCCCACTATCCCTCCCCCCTCTCAAACATGGAAAGTTCATTTCCAAAATAGTGTCTTGTGAGTACCATTGTGGACCTGGGTCAAAAGGTAAACTATTTTCTTAAAATGGAAAAAAATCAATAAATATCCTACAAAAGTAAGAATTGTGAGGTAAGGGGTGAGTTGGGAGGGAAGGCTGAGAATAGTAAAAGGGGTAACATTGATCAAGACAGTCTGTGTTCGTAAACTCCTTTTTGTACAGCTACTTTCAGATAATAGAAATAAAAATAAATAAAAAATAAAAGCAGTATCTATTATGTTTATCTCGGTGTTAAAGATTGCATATGTACACATGAACAATGCATATACAATACAATTAATATAGACTTAATAAATTATATATATGTAATTATGACTAGATATGTAAGTAGAATATACAAATACCCAGAAAGCAAAATAATTAAAGGCAAATTATTTATTTTACCCCTTGATTTCTATGTGCAATATTCATAATTTTCACAACTATTTACTCTGGAATTTTCATGAAGAATCTTTTTTTTTTAATCAAGCAAATTCACACTTACCATTGGTGACTCATCCTGTCATTGAAAGACATACTTCATTTATCAAGATGTCATGAACTCAAGGTACTTATTAGTGAATAAATCAGAATTTGTGAGACTATTACTGAAATAATAGATTTTATAAATATGAGATAAAATCACACATAACCATTAACTTTGCTGGACTACATTTCTATATGTGAATAGAAGATGGTGTAACTTAAAGAAATAACATTTAAACTTAAATAATTGAGTAATGGACAAGAGTGTAATGAAGAAATACTAGATCATGTGCAGGCTAAGAGTTGAAAAAAGTGATATTCACCATTTACAGAACTGTTTTATTTTTGTTTTTTTTCATTGTTGTGTTTTGTTTTCTGATAAAGAAAAAATGTCTTCCAACACAGGGCAAAATAATGAATATCAAGTTATTACATAAAAATAATTTTCACATGAAAATATATTTTTCCAATTTCTCCTTAAGCTCAAAAGTTTAAAACCATTTGAATTACTATTTTTAAAAATACAAAATGAAATAAAAATAGTGGATATTTTACGGAAGAGATAGAGTATTGGATTTAAATCTGTAGAATAATCTAATATTGAACAATTAGGTTCTACTCAGGAATTCTGAGTTTCTTTCAGTCCTCATTTTTCAATTGTTACCTAAGTATGTATACTATATCCCACACAAATACTCCCACATTCATTTCCCTGGATACTTTTGATTTTTTCCATTTATTTCTATTTTGTCAATTTTTATTTTTTTTTAATTTATAAAGCCTGAATGAAAGCCGGGCTTCAATGGCTCATGCCTGTAATCCTATCTACTCAAGAGGCTGAGATCTGAGGATTGTGGTTCAAAGCCAAACTTTGCAGGAAAGTCCATGAGACTCTTATCTCCAATAAACCAATAGAAAACTGGAAGTGGCACAGTGTCTCAATTGGTAGAGTAATCACGTTGAGGTGAAGAATGCAGGGCAGTGCCTAAGCCCAGAGTTCAAACCCCATGATCCACCAAAAAAAAAAAAAAGCAGCATAAATGGGAATAACCATTTCACTTACGTAACAACACAGTGACTATAACCATGCAATCAGACAGCAGGGCAATAAAACCAACAGATTCTATCAATGACCTGAAAAACTCATTTCTGAGGCAATGGGAATAAAAATTGTCTATGTCTAAAATGATGAGGGACCAAAGGAGGATGTCAAATATTTCTTCTGAATGATCACATCCATATTGATGTTTAGTGGTATTGAATGCTGCTGAGGAAAGAAAAATGTGCACAAAAAACTAATGTTTAAACAGGGATTGTTTTCCTAAATTAACTTAACTCTCATTCACTTCATCTCCTCTCCACTGCTTTTTCCAGTTTTCCAGTTCATTCACCTAAAATAATTCTTGGCAAGGGTATAATACATGTCAGTCTTCAGAACAGCATTCACATGTTAACATATTTATTTCAATAACTGTTTTTCAAATTAATGTATTGTTACCAAATTTATCATTAAGATAGCTTGGAGAGATAACAAAAAAATTAAAGTGTAATATTGCCTTTCAACTACAATATTGTTTCTTTTCTATTTAACTTTCATAAATTGGCATCCATTATTTTGTGAAGATTTTTTTATTATTTGAAAGTACTCTTCTGTCCTCCCTTGTCCAATCTGCCACCTCTACTGACTTACAGGATCTGCATATGTCTTTGGGGGAGCCATCTGCCTTGTACTGGATTCTATTTTTCCTTTGCAAGTCTATTGCTTGTCTTGCTTGTTTTCCTGTCTCTGTTGAGAAATACCTTGGAGCATTTAAAATGTTTCTCCAATATTTGGTACAACGCATGGTATATATTTAAGTTTTTGGTTTATTTGTATTTAAAAACCTGTTGTTACAGCATTAAACTCATACCCAATGGAGTTTCTTGGCTCCAACTTCTAATTCTGGATGTAGAAAATAATGGATACGGAAGAGAGGATGGTGTAAAAGAAATAAGTTCTTGATACTCAAGTAAGTAATTTGCCCTGTACCTGTTATTCCTTTATGAGAAAAACACAATGGCTAGCTACAGGGTACTGGCCTGACATTCCCACTCAACAGCACAAAGAAGATAGCCCAGACCAGCCTAGAATGAAAAACATGACTTGAAAATCACCAGTGCAAAGTGACTCCAGGTGTGGCCCAAGTGACTAAGTACCTGGCTATCAAGGAAGTTCAATACCCAGTATCTAAGTACCCAGTACATCAAGTCCAGTACCCAGTAATACAGAAAGAAAATATATGTCTTATACTCTATGCCCTAAGTAATTTCCCCACAGAGTTTAATTGTGAATCAAAAATTTTAAAGTGAATTTGTTTTGTTTTGTTTTCTTGACCTTTTTTTTTTTTTTAAGAGCAGTTAGTGCAGCTCTTTCTCTAGGAACTTCATCTGTTCTGTTTTTTTTTTTTTCTGTTTCTATCTATGCTACTTTGGGAAAGCAGTGTAAGCTTTGTGTACCACATGGTAATTGTGGAAATAAGTATTGCTTATAATTTCTTTCTTCTTTCTTTCTTTTTCTATTTCTTTTTTCTTTTTTTGGTCGTTCAGGGGGCTGGAATTCTGGGGTTGGGCTTTGTCTCTGCGTTCTTCAGCTCAACGTAAGCACTCTACCACTTGACCCACAGCATTACTTCTGTTTTTCTAGTGGTCTGTATTGGAGATAAGAGTCTCACCGAATTTCCTGCTCGATCTAGCTTTTTTTTAAATTTATTTTATTTTCTATAATTTTTATTCATTTTTTATTGTGAAAATACTGTACAGAGGGATTAAAATTACATGGGCAAGATAATTAGTACATTTCTTATCACGCATTGTAGCCTCCTCCTTTGTTTCCCCTTCCCAGATTCCCCCTGCTCTCCTACCCAATACTCCACCCCCACCAAAGTTGTAAAGTTCGCTTTTGACATGACAATTTCTACTTCTCATTGTTGCAATGGGTCCACATGTATCCTTATTTCGAGCTAGCTTTGAACCACGACCCTCAGATCTCAGCCTCTTGAGTAGCTAGAATTACAAGCGTGAGCCACCTGTGACCAGCTTATTGTTTCGAATTTGTCATCAGCATTTCTACGTAGCAAATATTGATTTGCTAGTTATTTATCTTTGGAAGGCTGCTTCACTTCTTGCAACACTACTGATAATCTGTTCTTTTTGTAAATAATCTTAGTTATGTGAAAATTCATTGTGATACACAACACATTAGCTGTGGTATTCATGAGTATGAATGCACTCGGTATGCACAAGGTCATTTGAGATGAACTTTTCAAAATAATGTTAGAACACTTAGATTCTATGAATAATTCCATGAGTAAATTATATAGAATGAAATGTCCATACACTGTCAATTAATAAATAATACTTGGTCTGCTTCAGCTCAAAAGATGAGCCACATGTTGTGTCTTCATTATGTCTATATATGTTATAAACAGGAGAACATGTTTATATTTAAGTATCATTCTAAAGGATAGAAATAGTTTCTGGAGACATTCTGATAGGCAGTTCAATTCTTATCTCATTATGATACAAAATATTTTTATGTGTATTGTTATCTATAAGACAATGAGAAGTTGCTTGTAATAATTTCATTTATCATTCCTGCTCTGCCTGTGGCTAAAGACAAACAATTAGAATATTATTCACAAGTAGGAAATAACACCTTTCATGCCCTGTTAAGAAATGATTCAATCTTCCTCATATCTACATGTCTGTCTTGTTTTTATTTTTCATGAGAATGACTTAAAGTAGTCGTTTGGAATCAGTTTACTTTGTAAACCATGAATAATATATTAGAAGTAACTACGTAAGGAAAGCCTTGAAATAAATTGTGATCATTTTACCTTTAAAATCACCAAATATTTAACGGTATGTAAATAGTTGAATTAGTTCTTATTTGCAAGCATTGAGTTTCTTAAACAGTTATAAAATGAATCCGTTTCTTTTCTTCTGTGTTTGAAGGCATTAGAAGATGAAAATTCTGCTGATCTGGCCAGAACAGAACTACAGAATTAATTTCAAACCTTTCGGAGTTTTTCTATTCAATATCAAAAACCAAATTCTTGAAGATAAACGAGGGTTTGAGATGCATATGGTTAAGAGTAAAGTGTTTTGCTCCTCTTTGCAAAAGGAGATATCATATTGAAGCATATGTTGTGTCTTGCCCTGCCTGTTTTCAGCTTTATGAGGTGATGGGATTTCAATGCGATCCATCTGGGTGTGTTGCCTGTGAAAAGGTTAAATGCAAATACTCAAAGGCTTTACAAAAAAAAAAAACAATCTGTAGGCTAGTAGCCTTATATCTTCCAGCTTGGGAGAACATGTATCTGTTGATCCTTCTCTTGTTTTGAAATTCAGAAAAAAAATCCATATCATAGCTATTTTAAACACTTGATATCAAACATTTGATTAATCTAACATTTTTGTTACATAAGAGATAAATGGCCTTAATTTTATCTTATATTTCCTTGAGGGTAGCAATACAAATCATATGAGACAATGAACGTCAGCCTTTGTAAAATTAGTACTCAGGTATTGACTCCATGTAAAATCTTCTATATCTTAAGAGAAGACATACAAAAAGACATTCATTGTTCTTCTGGTAGTAATTACGCCATTCCATTCCGCAGCATACAAAATAAGTTTAAAATAAGTATCATGGTTAGTAAATGTACTTGCCAATACCTATTTGTGGAGAAATTGCTCAGATGAATGCTTTGGGATATATAAGCTTCAAAGTATATTAGCATATAGATCTTATGATGCATAATTAGAAGTCAAAGGCATAATCTGAATTGCTGCTGCATAGTGAGGTTGAAAGGAAACAAATAATGATTGTGAAAAAATTACACAAATGAAAGAAGGGCCCATATCCAAGAAGTGTAAAAGCATTGCATGTATAAGGTAAGAATATAGTTGCTTTAGAGGAAAATATAAAAGAAACACACTGATAATTCAAACAAATACTCTAAATTTGAGAAAAATACTTTAGATTTGAGAAACATGATTTAAAGTATAACAGTAGTGAAGATGGATAGTATTTCCATTTGTTGAGAAAAGAATTTCTTCAGGTGAGTACTGTAGCAAATGTCACTTGGTTTTATATTTTACTGAAGAAATGTGGATGATCATTCAGTTGACCCTTCAAGTCTCATTCTGAATTCTCTGCTTTTACAATTTATGAGAACTGCATTGAGAAATTCTTTCTAGTGGGTATGACAAAGCATTATGCCTTCAATAAAGTGTTATCCATTTAATAGTCAATAAAGAATACTGCATGAGATATATGTTTCACAAGCAAAGGAAAGAACTTGAGCCAGCAGAGATGGGAAATACTACGGAAATTCATGGGGAAACATTCAATTCATCCTTAAAGATAATGAGTTATATGTGTTTAATTGACATTAGATTTGAGAATAACAACAGTAATAAAATACAATTTCCTCGAGACTGATATCTGAATCCTAATTCAGATATCAAGACAGAGGATTGTAAATTAATAAACTTGTGCCAGACACTTATATAGTGTTTTGCCAACTTGGCAAATTTCTATTTTGAGGGCTGTACACCAAGCAGGAATTCTTAATAAACAGATTGGATATTAGAGCGTGGAAAGGAATTTGGTAAGGTTCTTCTTATAGACAAAATCTATACAGAAGCTACCCCTTGTCTATAAGATTAAAAGTAGCTTCCTGTCATTAGTGGCATATACTTGTAGTTCTAGCTATGGAGGTGGATAAGAGCCTGGGCAATAAAATCCGTAAGACTCTAATGTCTAATTATAAACCAAAATGCTCAAGTGGAGCTGTTGCTAAATTCAATAGCTAGCCTTTATGAAACAAATAAAAGAAAGAAAAGAAAACAGAAATGACCCTGAGTTCAGGCTCCAGGTCCTAAGTCCTGATACAAAAATAATTAAAGTACACACACACACACCCACACACACACACACACACACACACACACACACACACACACACATACACACACACATACACACAAACACACACACTAGTTTCTTTATATGTCCTTTAGCAATCTCCAATGGCCACGACTCCCATAGTAAAATATTTGGCATTGTTTTCATGTCTAGGTTATCTCCATATGCTCAAAAAACAAAATGATGAGGAAGGCAATCCAAAAATCAGGTTAGCTGCTATTTACAACCTATCACCTTTCTAACCTCTAAAAGTTCCTAGATAGTCTTTGCTGAAAACTGCCTATTCACATCCACGATGAAGTATGCTAATCATAAAAATATTTCATGACCTGATATCATTCATTTCTAAAAAATATGATGGATAATTTTCCCTCTACCATACGATGAAAGCTGAGGAAATAGAAATAATGTGACTTGAGGGAGGCATGATTTACCAGGGATGACAAAGCATTTGAGCCACTGTGTAACTAATGTTAAGAGATACTATATTGTGGAGTGGAGTGCAAGGGATCTGGGGGGGGGGGGGGCATGTTTGCTGGTCCTGAGATTGGAACTGTGGGATTTACCAGCTTAAGGTTTGTTTTCTTCCACTAGAGCCCAAGTTACACTTCCAACTTTTTGGTGTTATTTCAAAATAAAATCTCTTTGACTTTCCTGTGTTGGCTACTTTTGAATGCAGATTCTTAGTTCTCAGCTTCCAGAGTAGCTAGGATTAGAGGAATAAGCCACTTGCTCCCAGCCTATAGATTTTCACAACTCAATTGGAATGAACATAAGAAATCCATTGAATTAAGACAATATCTCCATTTATAAAACCAGTAAACACTCTTAATTAGACTCAGTTTTCATGTATTGAAATTATTTCTGAGTTGTGGTAATCTTCACAAAGATAAGAAAAAATTTATCATTTGAGGCCTAAGTTCAGATATTGCCAATATATGACTCTTATTCTTGAGATATTATCAGAAGTGTTGTATTTTCAGGTCAAATTATGTTGTTCTAAATGCAAGCCTAACAACATAATAATCGACACACCTTGGAAAATTAGAATGTGAATATAATATACAGAAGCATTACTTATTAAACCTAAAATTTAAAGCATTAGTAACAGTAATACTAAATATTTCTCTCATAAAAGGTATCTAATGAATGTTGACATACATGGTAGACCACATACTAGTATTGCACACATTATCTATATCATAACAGATAAGGGAATCAAACACAATACTTGTTATTGCCATTATTAACCACAAATTTTGTTTAAAGCAATTAATTTCACATAAGGGTTATGCTCCATGTCTTAATTGTTTTCTAGGCAGATGGATGTTGTATGAGAGCCCATAAAGCTATAAGATCCAGGCTGCCAAAAATTATGCAACAGATTTTTCCACTAAAATATCCCTTACAAAGTGGAAAACTCAACATTTGGAAGTTTTAATGAGAGATATTGGAACTTATGAGACTAATTAATATTAAACTTGCTGCTTTTACTTATTTATTTTAAAGAATTATCCAGTAGGGAGTTTTATTTAACTAGGAATATGTCTGCTTATAACTGGACTTCTAAATAAATATACAAAATGCTTCCAAATTGTAATCAGTGTTTTGTAAGCATATTAGGAACAAAGACAAAGTAAAGCATGCTTGTTTCCCCTCTATGTTAGTCTTTTAAAACAATACATATAAATTGAAAACAATATATATATATATATATTTCTTCCCTTTGAAGAAATAAGTTTACTAGGTAACATGAAATAAATACTAACATTCAATATTCTAAAATTAGAGATACACTGCAAAAACTTCAAATTTGTTTATTATTATATTGATGTGGGAGATATCACTAAAAATTAATAAACATTAGAACAAGATCTAGTTTCCAATCCTATGTCAACTGTATCAACTTTTTCTCAGATCAATCTAGCATTGTTGTCTCCTCCATTGTTTCCCCTTCCCATCCATCCCTTCTCATGCCCCCCACCCCACCCCATCCCCCCCTACCCTAAGTTGTGAAGTTCGAATTTTGACATAACGACTTGTACATCTCCTTTTTGCAATGGCTCCACTTGTATCCCTATTTAAAGGATTTTTTTCCCATCCCCTCCACAAATTATGACAATATCAAATACAGTGAAAGCAGGGGTTATACCATGGGAAAGGGAATACAAAGCAACGAGAAATCATCTCTTGAATATGTTAGAAACATTCGCATCAAAGAAAAAAAAACATTTGAATACTTATCTTGGGGTTCATTTCACCTAGCATCAACTTATCTGTTGATCTTTTCTGCTTGTCTCAGATATTTACTAGTTATTGCAAATAAGGGAAACTATGGGACCTATGTTTCTTTGGGCCTGGCTTACTTCACTAAATATAAATTATTCCCAAGTCATTCCATTACCTAACATTTCCATGGAATAATATTTTAGAAAAATTTGGCTTTTTCCCATTTCCATTGAATATACGTCTGGTATATTCTATAAAGTGTTTGTCAAGAAAGCTCAGGAGAGAAACATTCAATTTCTAAGTATAGCCACTATTAGATAAAAATATTGTAATGATTTGATTTATTTTAGTATAATACAGAACTCCTTTTATATTTGCATTTTTTCAGGTTTACAGTTATCCTTCTCCTATTTATAAATGTAACAAATGTGAGAAAATGCTTTTTAATGAAATTCTCACGTCTCTCCAACATGACTTCTATCTGTGGAAAGACAATCAACTATGGTGCTACATTTTCAGTTTCTCTGACTGGCAACAACGTGATGTCATTCATGGGTGAAGGATTTTTAAATTGAATTATTCTTAGAACCAGTTAGGAGAAAGACTCTTTATTGTCGCTCATTAACTGTTTAATTGTTAGGCAGCAATGTGAATCTGTGTTTTGACTCCCTAATTCTGATATTTGGCACTGTCGAGAAAATGGTAATTGTGTGACATCATGATGGGGAGAACCAGTGCAAAAATATGCACCTTTTTTCTGTATTTTATTTGAATGATAGGAATTTCTAGAAATGTTTTTGCAACATTTTAAACATTTAACTTCTATACTGGAGACATTACAAAATGCATATATTTTATTTTCATAACAGTATATGAAAGGAAAACCTCCACACATACTTGAGTATACCTTCTGATTTTCAGATCGAGAAATCACTTGACATATTTGCCTGTTGCCTGTTACTTGTGTGCATATGCTGATACCCTTCAAGAGAAACATTAATGTGACAGAAACAATATCAGAATATCAATTTATTGGATTATGTATCTTCCTTCTTACTTTCATTCCTGCTTTCCTGACTGACCTCCCCCTGGCCTGCCTATGTTTTTGGCTACATGTGGCTCATGTTATGTCTTATCTCAAGTGCTCGAGCACATGATTCGTGATTTGTCAGTTCTTTTCATTCAAAACTGCTTCTATCCTCACGTCTTCCTTTCTTCCTCTTTTCACTCATTTTTTAAATATGATATCCGTTTATTTTTGTTACCTTATCCAAGGCCCTGTCTCAAAATTTTATCACAGTCTGAGCTCTTAGGCATTAAGACACCAACACAGAAGTTCAGAGTGGACAGTGAGTCTGTAACCTAGAGTTACAAGCAGACCTCCCGATGCTTGCATTCTATTACCTGTGGACCAAGTTCCCATCTGGCTTCAAACTTCAACCTTCAATTTTAGTTTAGTTTTTTTTCCAATAGTTTTCACGTTGTAGCTCACATAGTTGCTGGCCTTTAGAATGAAATAGCACCTCATTGGTGGCTGATGGGCTCTCCCCTCTTGCTTGCTTCAGTCTTACTAGAACACATGTTCTGACTGCTGAATTGTTTACAAAACAACACTATGCCTTTGAATGTGCTGTTTCTTTATCCTAGAACTCACGTTTCTCTCCACCATCCTGTCACCCAATTCCCTACTTGGTTCCCTTTTTCTGCTTTCCCATCCCCTCTCCCTCACCTACTCTTCTGGCTCAGCACACAATAAACATTCTACGTGGCAATGTTTAAGGAACATTATACACACACAAACACACACAAGCAAGCACACACACACACACACACACACACACACACACACAGTCCCTCCATGTATTTTAAAATGTCCGTGTGGGGAGGGGGAACAGAATCATCTCAATTAGATGGCACCTAGCTGGATGCAGGGTTCCAAAAGTTGCCCAGTACTCCTAAATTCTGTGGGTCTTACCCTTCCATGCAGACAATCTTTGTTTATTCTGGCACTGACTTAAAAGTTCTGAAAAGCTGTGGTTTACAGTGAAGACAACACATTAGATCAGGGGCTAGCTATTTCAGGTGAACAGCACCACAATCCATTTTCAACAGCTCAACAAATTCAGATCTTGGTTTGATTTGAACTCTGTGCCCTTTATTTTCCTTTTGGATCAGTCTAGAATATATCACATTTTTTCATGTCTATGGCCATATTTTAGTACCTTGTCCACAAATAGACAATTCAGAGTTATTTCTCTGTATCAAAGTCCTTAACTTATTCACAATTGAGAGAATTATTTTTATGCCAAATTAGGAACCATATTTATATTTTCCTGTCATCCATAGACATCTTTGAATGCCTTTGTACCAAACAAGTAGAGTATGTTTTAATGAATAATGGACTTTAGCTTGATGTTGTGACTCATGTAGTAGAATAACTGCTTGGCAAACACAAGAACCTCAGTTCAAACCTCAAAACCCTCAGTAATTAAACTCATCCAATATTATAAGGGCTTGAATTTCATTAGAAACCAGATGATCGAAATTCTATAACTTATTTTTTGTCAGTTATGGGGCCTGAACTCTGGGCCTGGGTGCTTTCCCTCAGGTATTCAGCTCAAAGCTAGTGCTACCACTTGAGCCACATTGTCACTTCCCACTTTTTCTGCCTATGTGATGCTGAGGAATCAACCCCAGTGCCGCAAGCATGCAGGGAGAGCACTATACCACTGAGCCCCCTTCACATTGAGAACAGATTATATTCATGGAAAAAGAAATAAAAGTAAGACTGAGGATAATAATATATCCTCTAACTAACATGCATAATTGGAAATCATACCCTACTCCAAAAACTGAATGAAATTGTGACCTGTAGCATTTGCTTACTGCCATTTGTATATGATTTGTACTTTTCACTTTGTATTCATTTTACCAAGATTGAAATTCTCTCTCTTTATTTTTATTTCTTTTCTTTTTTTTACATTTTGGGATGTTACAAAATAAAACCAGGACGTATTTGTCCTGAAGCATTGCATAAGAGTCTGAAATGACTCACAACTAAAATCTTCAGAGTACAATACCATTTGTCCCAGTGAACGATAATTCTGCATGATTGCATTACAAGTAATATAGGTCAAGTTCTAAAGTGTTATTCTGCTATTACTTGTAAAATATAGAAATATTGAAAAATAAATGGAGATTACACAAGGTATCATCTATATCTCTTAATATTATACCTCCTAAGGCAGATGAGAGACATGAAATCAATGGGTATGGAAACACTCCTTATTAGTATCCTGGGAGTCGGTTTCTTGAACACTGAGTTAAAATAATTGTTTCCACACTTATGCTGATCATTTTCTTCTCAGGGAAAGATTTTAAGATTTTTGTTTCCAGTATATTTTCTAGAAATAATGACAGAGATTCACCAAAGTTTATTCCATATGTAAGTGTCCTTTAATGAATATAGTAAAATCTAAGTTTTTATTTTTGCAAATGGAATTCATTTCAAAATTGGCCATAACTTTCACTTACACTGAAGATCATATATATTCAGTTACATTTACTTCATTTTCATTTGTCTGACTTTTGGTATTTCATTAGAGATAGTAAATAATTATTACTTTTTTTCAGCAGAGACTAATAAATAGCAACAATTTTGACACTAAAATATTTTATATTGGTTCAACAAGTAGATATATAATCCTTGATATTGTAGAGTTCCATTTATTCTACTTGTGTTATGGAGATACAAATTGTATGTAAGAGGGCTGGCTATTCATCCATCCCATTATATTGATGCTGAATTTTACAATAACTTGAATTTTCTTTCTCTTTTCTATCCATTTCTTTTTCGGTATTATACAAAAACTCTCTCTCTCTCTCTCTCTCTCTCTCTCTCTCTCTCTCTCTCTCTCTCTCTCTCTCTGTCTCTGTCTCTGTCTCTCTTTCTCTCTCTCTCACACACACACACACACACTCAAACACATGAACACATGAACACATATGTTCATCCTGAATAGCAGCAACTATGCATCAATCCTTCCTGAACAGCCAATCCTTCCTGAACAACACAGGCCAAAACAGAGGCTCCTAATTGTTAAAAAAAATGGTCTGCTAATGATAACTCTGGCTTTATTTTTAAATTATTTTTATCGCTTTGTCCTCCATAAAAGTTATCATTCCTCACATGGGAGTTCTAATTCGTTCTTGTGTCTACAATGCCTGATGAAGAGAATGCTGCTGAAGTTTTGTTAATAAATATAATAATAAGAGAATGATCTTACACCTGTTTACATCTTTTTTCATTCTTAACATTCGCCTTCTCTCCTCTACTTTATATTTTTTGCACTAGGCCAAGACCATATTACAATACATACTTGTGCACACCAATATCAAATATGTGTTTGTGTGCACCCAACCTGTGCTTAATTTAGCTACAAATAACAATGTTAACTGAAATTGACAAAAATATGCTGCAGTTTAAAAAGAATTGAAGCAAAAATGTTGAGAATGTTGTAATTATATACTTGACTGCTTTTGTAGTCTATTCACCATGTATCCTGTCTGATTTCACTTTACAAATAGGATCTTCCTGACGACAGTACTATTGAATATCACATCAGTAGTTTTACTAAAACCGTGAATCTAGCTGAGAAGAGTGACAACTCCAAAACTGGTTTTTCTGCAGAAACCTCACTGTTCTTCCCCTACCATAGTCCTGAAATCCTGCTGCTATCTCTTATGGTGATCCTCACATATTTCATGTTGTATTCATGCATTGATTTGGTCTTCTTTTTTTTAATCTGATTCAGTGATTTCCTGTTCTCAAATGTTAATCTACCTCTCCATTGAGACAAACATACAGAAAGTTGTATTGCAAATGACCAAATTAATGTGTTTCCAATTTGGGCACAAGAAAAGAATCTGTATGTAAAATTTAATTTTACTGATGGTCAGGGTTGCAAAAAATTTGCAAGCATTTTAAGAGATAAAGAGTTGTAGTTGACAGAATAGTATATGTAGCTAAATTTGCTTATTTAAAAAAGATTAAAATTTTGGCAATCATGATTACTATTTTTTTGGTAATCAACATGTTTGCTTTACAGTGCTTTATGAAAATAGATTGTAAAGTAAATGTCAAACAGGGATATTTAAGACTGTTTCTGAGCACAAGTTTAGCTCATTAACTTGGAGTTATTTAGTGAGTCATAATAATATAATGTTTTAAATAAAACAAATTTTAGATCTCTTCTTTGTTGTTGTTGTTGTTGTTTTGTTTTTTTGGTGTTTTGGGGGGTCTGGTCGTGGGGCCTGGGCATTGTCCCTCACCTCTTCAGCTCAAGGCTAGTGCTCTACCACTTGAGCCACAGTGCCACTACCGTCTTTTATCTTTTTCCTTATGTAGTGCTGAGAAAATGAACCCAGGCCCTCAGTAATGCAAGGCAAGCACTGAGCCACCTTCCCAGCACACTTCTTAGTTTCACATGATGCTCATATCACAATTGAATTTGTTTATTTCAAGTTTAACAAAATTCACATAGCACTTGTAAACATATGAATAAAATCCTTCTTTTCTATCTTGCAGATTAGGTTTGTTCTTTAAAGCAAATGACTCAGATCAAATAGAAATAAAGCAAAATACTGAATTTTTAATAATGGTAATGGGAAGGGAGAAACTAAAATTTATTGAACACATGCTACTCACCAGTCTCTACAATCAGTATCTCAAGTCCTCTTTTATAAGTTACATGGTAAATCACAAAGGTTTCTTTCTTCACATTTTATAGAAAATTAAAATTAGATTTATTGAGGACTATTTTAAGCTTCTCTTTGTCAAATTAATGGTAAAACTAGGTACTCACAAACCATTTCCTTTCTTCCTTTCAACTGCCTGAAAATTTACCTATATTAGTGTTATTTGAGACATCTACAATGGCATAAATCCACCTAATACTTGTCTGTACAATGTCCAACAATATCATCATGACAATTAAGACAGTATGGTGTCACATGACTACCATCCTAGCATTCAGGTGAGAGATACATGGGAATTGTCAGACACATTTGCAGATCATCAACAATCCATGAAATATAAGCATATTTATAAAAGCTCAAGCAATGCTTCTATCAGAAAATACTCATTGATAGTGCTATTGACTGTACTATTTCACCAATTTTGAAATTAGGAACAAAGATAATTCCATTGACAACTATCAAAAATCCACATAGAACATCAAATTGAAATCATTTTGAGGAGAGACAAATTTAAAAGGTATATGAATAGATGCATATTCTGATAAATGCTATCATATAAAGGCTTGCTCTCTCACGTCTTTTCTTGATCCACCAAGATTCCTTTATTTCATGGAACAGTAAACTGAGATGGAAAAAGCTAATTCACTGGCAATCATGAGAGGGCCAAGAATAGAACTTAGGTTTCTAGAACAACTAAAATCATTTTTTAGGTTGGGAGGGGTAGGCAAGACTAAGAATCATGGGTAGAAAGAGGTGGCTTCCTTTTTAAGCAACTCAACTCTAAATTCTATTGCTTGTATAATAATGAAAGGGTATGCTTTATAAAACCTTATACATCTCAATAAGTGTAGATTTTAACTTCTTGGCAGGCAGCTCCCATGAATATCAGAGATAATTTGCTCAAATTATATGCCTTTTTATGCAATGCCCTGAATATTCTTTCTCCTGTTTCAGAAACAACACCTGTCATTTCCTGTTTGGATTCTTTTATTCAGAGGTTAATTTTCTTGACAAGGAATCTGCAAATAGTAGCCTATGTTATTTATATTGTGCTTTGATCTGTAGCTAAGAATAATTTTCTAAAGTGCTAAGTGATGGAAAAAATAGACAAATAACAAAAGTACTAATTATTGTAAACTATAGGGAATGTGTATCTCTTAATACATTTTACCGCTCCCAGCTTTATCCTCTTACATGATGTCTGTAGCTGCTTTAGCACCAAAATGTTCGAGACTGAGGTGCAGATTAGAGACTATGTGATCTGCAAACCCTAGAATTTTTACAATCTGCATCCTCTATGGAAAGTTCATTGCCTCTGCACTCTGTTCTCTTCTCTTTTCACACCATGTAATGACAGAATAACCACTTGAAGTAGGTTCTTGTCTCTGTGTATATGATTGCTTGAGTTTTCACTTAGAATCTTCACAAAAAAAAGTCCAGAATAGATCAAATCTTTGCTTAAACCTTTTTCACACACGAAATTCAAAAAATTATGACTTTTGAAATAACTTCACAATTTAGTTAAAATTTAGTAAAAACATTCACTTTTCTGTTTAAAATATAGTAGCTACTTTGTAAGTAAAACATGTTTCCCATAAAAAATATGCCCTTCGATGGTATTATTCACAAGTCTGAGTTTGTCTGGGAGCTGACTTATCTACTTGTTCTCTAACTTGCTCTCCACGCTTCTTAGCATGGATAAACAATTAGTTGTTGCTGACACCTAATATAAACCACATTTAAAATTATTGGTAAGCTTGCTGCTGTTGCCTTCCCTGCCTAAAATAACTCAGGAAATTCCTCTAGCAATTTCTAGACACAAAGAGAGAAAGTGGTTGATGGGATAATGCTGAATCAAGCCTTCAAAAATGTTGCTTGTTCTTCACTGGGGAAGCTGAATTAATATATGCACTTTCCGCTATTAATTTCATTAGTTCCAATAATGCCCAAATTCACAAAATTTGGGAATTGAAGGAATAAACATAAAAAGATATTGAAATATTTTATTTATTAAAAATTTGTTATTTCCAGTCATAAATTTACAAAAAAGCACTCAATAGGTTAAAGACCTCTGATTATTTAAAAGAAACAACACAATAAACAAAAATCTAGAATGGGAAAGTATTTTATGACATACTCAACACTTAAACCAAAAACAGGAATAGACGTGTTTTAGATATGAGAGGATATTATTTGTGTCAATGTAAATCTTTATTATATATCCAGGTTGTACCAGAGTTTGAGGGTTCCTGAAAATAAAATGTAATCACAAAATACTCTAGGCTCTCAGAGGCTTTACAGTTATTAAGAAATCCCATAAACTGATTATTGTTTTGAATGTGTTATGGATCAAAGAGGTATGGATAAAGACAGAGACAGAAACAGAGAGAAAAAAAGGGAGATGATCAAGGAAAAAGTGACAAAGACAATAGTGAGAAAAGAGCTGAGAAGGAGACTTAGTAAGAGTGTCCTAATTTGGGGAAAATTAGAAATTTGTTCAATTCAAATTTATGACTACTATGGAAAGATAATAATCTATTTTCATTCTGACAATTTTATAAAGCAAACAAAATATTGCTTTTGGAAATCCAAATCCTCGAAATTCTGCTATGAGCAGGTAAATCTCTGAACACCATTTGCAAATAACATAAATTGAAATCCAGATATTGTAGACTAATTTACACCAGCTAGTAAGTGGTAGGGTTCATAATTTGAAGATTAAATTTCAGCATCTCTGCTGTAAATCACAAGATGCTTCTTTGTCAATAAAGTAATCAAATTCATGCTTCATTTAATGTAATCTGTTTTGTCAAAAATAAATTTGTAACTTTTTAATACATTTTGAAAATATACACCATGAAACTGTACATTTTTGAAACATTTTCCATAGCCAGCAAGTTTTCAAAAAGTAATATGGAAGATGGTAAGTGAGAGTGCCAGTACTATAATTCATTTAGAATATCAGCAATATTTTATTATGAACTAAGGGATAGTATGTGATACATTGACATACTTAAACACTACTGTGATACACACAGAAAAGATCAGTCAAATATAGCTTTTCCTTTCCTCACATAAAGTTCCTTTTCCAAAAAGCCTACTAAATATTACCAAAGTAGTATGATTGAGGAGAAAGATGCAAATTTATTAATTCATCCTTAAGTGGAGAGAATAGGTCTGGCCAGAGATATCTTGGCCACATGGTGAATGGTAGGGTCTGGCTTCTTGTCTTCTTGGTGGAGGAAGGAGAAGCCCCTGCCTCCTAGATGATGTGCAACCTTGAATTCCTGGAGACAGGGGCTGGGACCTGAATGGTAGATTCCTAAACCTGTCAGCCCAGTCGCTGGAACTGGGAGTTTCCTGTGAATCCGCTCCTTCACCTGGACCAGCTCAGGTGTCATTATGTCATTTCATGTGCCTCTGTATTTGTGTCCTGTGTCCTGTTTCCTGGGTCCTTGCATTCTCTGGTCACCCTGGAGTCCCAATTCGGCTCCCAATTGGAGCCTGAATTGATTTGATGGTATTGTTTTTGTTCTTTTATTCCTCTCTAGCCTTCAAGGCTCAGTGTTAAGTACATTTGCTTCCTGCTGGTCTTTGAGAAAGTAGTCCACCATTCAGTCACTGGCCTTTTAATAAAGACTGACTTAACCTCTCAAAATAAGGCTTCTCAGTTTTGTCACTGTATAAAAGTTCCTAAGAAGGAATAGGCATTCCGTCTATATATGTGATTCAGCAAATGAAAAATTAGGAAGCCCAGTAAATCTGAAAATGAGGGAAAGAAATCACTAGCTTGGATATCTTGCTTTGGAAATCAACACTGGCTAACTCAAACTCATGTCCGAAGGAGTTTGGCCCCAAACAACCTTATTATTGGAGTCAGTATTTAGAAGCATCTTCTGGTTAGTAGAGATGCTTGAGGGAAAGGTGTGAGATGCCAGAAAGGCATGTCACTTATGTCTTAATTTTTCCTCACACTGAATGGGATAGTCAAGGCATGGTAAATGTATTATATAAAATATCAAAATCATGGGTTTATATTAAAATTGTCTTAGTTATGCTATTATTGGAAAGATAAGACAATGTAAAAATATAAAACATTAAGTATTATAAAACTGCTTGATTGTGCCACTAAAAAGAACTCATCCAGCAAGCACTATAGTATAGCTTAGTTGAGCCCCTCTACCACGTTCTCCATAGACACCAAAAAGAAGGGAAAAAGAAAAAAACGAGAGTGAGGGAGAGAGAGAGATGTAGAAACAAAAATGGACGGGATGGAAGGAAGGAAAGAAGGAAGGAGGGAGAGAGGGAGAAAAGACAAAAACAATGTATCTCTGTTGATTGTGTATTAAAAGGATATGATATCAAGAGTTCAGATGGAAATGTATTCCAGAAAATGTATGTTGTTATTTGGAAATATTTTTCTACTTTCATTTTTTCTCCAAACTTTATGAATCATACTCTTTTCTTCCCTCAAACAATTTTTGCTTTTACTCTTTGTGGTAGGAAGTTTCCATTTTAACTCAAATACCTCCATTTCCTTCCTAGCTGCTTCCACTCATGTGTAGTCTTATTTTTCATGATAACTTCCTGAACTATCATGGCTGCATCTCTGAAAGGATGAATTTTAGTTTAGTTTGTTTGTTCCTTTCTTTCCAACTTAGACATTCCCCTACATTCTCACACTTGTATTTACAACTTACTGGGAGGCACATCTGTGTTCTTAACTGTTTCATCAATTCCTACCAAATTTACCTCTATGAAGTTTTCTCAGCTCAATCCCCGTGTCAAAGTAATTTAAAAAATATCGGTTACTTTGGAGGAAGGAACAATTAAAAGGAAATAGAGGGCCAATAATCAAATGCATTAAATATATTATGGAAAGAGCATGATGAAAGTGACATTTCCAACAATTAATAACTGCTAATAAAATAATTAAAAATGAATAAATCAATAACACATTGGCTTCCAGTATCCTTTAAGAGAGCCATGATATGTGTTGTGAAGAAAATAATTGTGTTCTATAGGCTTTGTTCATGTATAATTTATACTCTTATTGGCCAATTATTTTACTTAATGAATCAAAATATATCAAATATATATTTCAGACAATGTAGTTATCTAGGAATTAAATGTATTATATTCATGTATTAAGAGCTAAATTTTCAATGTTAATATGTAGCTCTACATATTCAGAATGACATGATTTTCCTACTTATACTGGGATTTTTGTTTCATCAAAAATATTTCCTGGGGGATGGGAAGGTGGCTCAGTGGTAGAGAGCTTGAGGCCCAGGGTTCGATTTCTCGCACCACATAAGCAAAAGAAAAAAGCCGTAAGTGGCACTGTGGCTCAAGTGGTAGAGTGTTAGCCTTGAGCTGAAGAGCTGAGGGATAGCGCCCCGGCCAGAGTTCAGGCCCCACGACTGGACCCCCTCCCCCAAAAATTCCATAATTCTAAATTTTAAATCTAACCATTTTTAGGCTTAGATTATATCATTTATTTTCTGTTTATAGAAATTAATCTAAAATGAATACTACTATTTAAACATTTCTCTCATTGTAAATAATATTAACATAGTTCACATAGAGACTAATTATTTCAAATTCATCATACTTGGTGATGTTAGTTCGAAGAATGCAGAGAGGATAAGGACCTTTCTCCCAAGAATTTTTTTGGCTAAATTAAATTAAATTATGTATTTGTAATTCTAATTTGGTGGATAATCACAGGGAAACAGGAAAATAATAAGAAAAAAATTACTTTGGGACCATTTTTCTTCTTAAAATTGTGAAACAAAAAATTTGTAAGAAATATTTTTCAATAAAATGTTTTAACACGTATGTAAACTATATCATACATCAATATAAAGATATTTCAAAATAGAAATTCTGCAACTAATTTATGTTTTCATGAACAAAATGCTGTGTCTTCTAGTCTTGTGTTGTAATATTAATTATATTTTTTATTTGTGACATGAACTCTACTTGCACTAATTACTAAGTTATCGAATTATACAAATCATGTCTGTACAGGCTAATTTTATAAGACAATATTCAAACAAAATTATCTATTTTCCTGTCTCCAACAAGAAAGGATCAGGCGCTCAAGTATATTAAATGAAAATACCTCAAAATAGTCTTTATAAAATGGAAACTTGCAAGGTGTGGATGAGATCGTGAGCACTTTCTACTGGATGAACAGGAATTATTCTTTCTGCAGTATTTTCTTACCTTTTAATCAAACAGAGAAAGCCCCAAAATTTGAAGTTCATATGAAGAAATTGAATTACTAAAAGATGTGGTAACCCTGCTCAAATGCTCGATCTTACCGATAGTTCTTTCTGCTTACTGGCTGATCTATTTCTCTGTAACATGTTTCTTTTATATTTTTTATTTTTTGTGAACACACTATACAGAGGGGTTACAATTAAATGGGCAGGTTAATGCGTACATTTCTTATCAAGCACTGTAGCCTCCTCCTTTGTTTACGCTTCACATCCCTTCCCAGCCACCACCCCATTCCCCCACCCAATCCTCCCACCTTCCCTTTCCCCACCCCCACCCCCCGTAGCACCAACATTGTAAAGCTCGTTTCGACATGACAACTTGTACTTCTCATTGTTGCAACAGGTCCACCTGTATGCTTAAACGACAAGATTTTCCCCATTTCCTCTACAAGGTATACTGACATCAAATAAAGTGAAAGCAGGGGTTATTGTGGGAGAGGGACATACAAAGCTACAAAGAGATAATTTTATATATGAGTTAGAAACAAATGCATGAAATAAAAAAAAAACCTTAAAATACATATCTAAGGGTTCATTTTCCTAACATCACATTATCTGACTTTTTCCGCTTGACTCATACATATACTAGATATTGCAAATAAGGGAAACCATGGGACCTATGTTTCTTTGGGCCTGGCTTACTTCACTTAATACAATTTTTTCAAAGTTTTTCCATATCCTAACAAATGGGACAATGTCATTCTTTCTGATGGAGGCATAGAATTCCATTGTGTATATATAACACATTTTCTTGATCCATTCATCTGCTGAAGGGCACCTGGGCTGGTTCCATGTCTTAGCTATGGTAAATAATGCTTCAATAAACATAGTTGTGCTGGTACCTTTAGTGTGGTCTTGTTTGTAAATATTTGGGTACATGCCCAAAAGTGGGATTGCTGGTCAATACGGGAGCTCTATCTGAAGTCTTTTGAGGTACCTCCATATTGATTTCCAAAGTGGTTGAACAAGTATACATTCCCACCAACAATGAAGTAAGGTTCCCTTCTGTCCACATCCCCTCCAGCATCTGTTGTTAGAATTCTTGATTTTTGCCATTCTAACTGGAGTGAGGTGGTATCTCAATGTTGTGTTGATTTGCATTTCTTTTATGGCTAGGGAGGTTGAGCATTTCTTCATGTGTCTATTGGCCATCCTTCTTTCTTCAGAGAAGTTTCTCTTTAAGTCTTTAGCCCACTTATTTATTGGGCAGTTGTTTCTTTGAGGATTTGTTGTTGGGGGATTTAATTTTTTGAGTTCCAATTATATTTTAGATATGAGACCCTTGTCTGTTGTATGGCTAGTGAAGATCTTCTCCCAATCTGTGGGATTTCTATTGATCTTGCTAGCTATGTCCATTGCCATGCAGAAGCTCTGCAAGTTCAAGCAATCCCATTTGTCCAACCATTCTTTGATTTGTTGTGTTTCCGGGGCTCTGTTCAGAAATTTTCAGCCTGAGCCAAGGAGACCTAGGGTTTCTTCTATTACATCCTGTAATGTTTTCAGAGTGTCTGCTTTGAGTTCAAGGTCTTTGATCCATTTGGAGTTGATTCTGGTGTAGGGTGATATATAAGGATCTAGCTTTAATTTTCTACATGTAGCTAACCAATTTTGCCAGCACCATTTACTGAAGCGGCTGTCTTTCTTCCATTCTATTGTTTTAGCTCCCTTATAAAAGATTAGATGGCTATAGGTCTGTAGGTTCATTTCTGGGTTTTGAATTCTATTCCATTGGTCCTGGGGTCTGTTCTTATGCCAATACCAAGCTGTTTTGATTAATATGGCTTTATAGTAGAGTTTGAAATTTGGTATTGATGTTCCTCCAGCAGTGTTCTTTCCTTTGAGGAGCGTTTTTGCTCTCCGGGGTCTTTTATTGTTCCATATGAATTTTTGGATTGCCTCTTCTATTTCCTAGAAGAATGAGGATGGAATTTTGATAGGCATCGCGTTGAATTTGTAGATAGCCTTGGGAAGTATTGCCATTTTCACGATGTTAATCTTTCCAATCCAGGAGCATGGGAGGCTTTGCCATTTTTTTAGTTCTGTGTTGATTTCCTTTTTCAAGATTTTAAACTTTTCATCAGAGAGGTCCTTCATTTCTTTGATTAAGTTAATTCCTAGGTATTTTATTTTTTCGGGGATGGGTATTACAAATGGAGTTGCTTTCCTAATTTCACCCAACTTTTCTCATTGTTGGCATACAGAAAAGCCATTGATTTTGGGGGGTTAATTTTATACCCTGCTACTTTGCCAAAGATTTGAATCAGCTTGAGTAATTTGGGAGTGCAGTCTGCAAAGAGGGAGAGTTTTATTTCTTCTTTCCCTATGT
This sequence comes from Dipodomys merriami, assembly GCF_024711535.1. Classification (NCBI taxonomy): domain Eukaryota; kingdom Metazoa; phylum Chordata; class Mammalia; order Rodentia; family Heteromyidae; genus Dipodomys; species Dipodomys merriami. Next base: position 8,310,895 of record NW_027203159.1, on the reverse strand, counting down.
GGATCCCCTTTATGTCTGCATCTTGTCTTATTGCTGTAGCTAGGCATTCTAATACTAGATTGAAAAGTAGAGAGAGTGGACATCCTTGTCTTGTTCCTGAGTTAAGAGGAAATGTCTTTAGTTTTTCAACATTAAGTATAATGCTGGCTGTAGGTTTGTAATATACAGCCTTTATTGTATTGAGGAATGTTCCCTGGATTCCTTATTTTCCAAAACCTTCATCATAAAGGGGTATTGTATCTTGTCTAATGTTTTTCTGAATCTATTGAGATAACCATGTGGTTCTTATTCTTGCTCCTGTTGATGTGATGAATAATATTAATTGATTTGCGTATATTGAACCAGCTTTGCATCCCTGAAATGAATCCTGTTTAAGCGTGGTGTATGATTTTTTGGATGAGTTGTTGAAGTCGATTGGCCAAAATTTTGTTGAGAAGTTTTGCATCAATGTTCATCAAAGAAATGGGTCTATAGTCCTTTTTCTTTGATGAGTCCCTGCCTGGTTTTGGGATGAGGGTTATGATGGCTTCATAGAATGTGTTCGGTAGTGAACTTTCTCTTTCAATTTTATTGAAGAGTTGGAGGAGTATTGGTGTGAGCTCTGCTTTGAAGGCCTTGTAGAATTCCGCTGTAAAACCATCTGGTCCTGGACTTTTCTTAGCTGGAAGGTCTCTTATTGCTTTTTCTATTTCAATCCTTGATATGGTCCAGTTAAGCTGGTTTAACTCATCTTGGTTTAGTTTTTGCATGCCAATATTTGCTTGGAAAAGGTCCATTTCTGTGAAGTTCTCAAACATATTAGCATAAAGTTTTGACAAGTATTCCCTTATAATGTTCTGAATCTTGGTTGTTTCCGTGGTGATGTTTCCATTCTCATTTCTGAACTTATTTATTTGGGTGTGTTCTCTTCTTTTTCTGATAAGATTTCCTTAGGGTTTGAAAATTTTGTTAATTTTTTGGAAGAACCAACTTTATAACCATTTTCCTTAGATTAGGCCTTCTAATGGTGTCTTCCAAGTGTTGGATAGATCTATCATATTTCTTGGACTTGTCTTGAATCGTTGTATGGTCTTTCTCTATAATATCTAGGCTGTCTTCAATCCCTGAGATTCGATCTTCTGCATGGTCTAACCTGCTGTCAAGACTTTCTACTTTGTTTTTTATCCCTTTTCCTTCTAATTGGTCACCTTTGATGGCTTCAAAGTCTTTGTTGAAGCTTTATTTTAGATCTTGTATGAACTTCTTTACTTCCTTAATTTGGTGTCTAGTGTTTATTCTCAAATCACTTAGTTGATTGGTTATGGTTTCTTTGGACTCCCATTCTTTCTGGCGGGTTCCATTCAGCATTCCCTTTGTGGACTCCCTGACTTCCTTCAGCTCTTTGTTAATGGATGCCATGAATGCCTTTAGTGATCTTTGTGTATTCTCCTCCTGCTCTCTCAATTCCTGTATTACTCTTTGATTAGCTTCCTCCCGTTCGAGCAATTCCTGTAGTTCTCTTTGAGTGTTCAGAGTCTGCTCACGCCATTCCTGACTTTCTCTTTGAGTATTCTCAAGCTGCTCATGCAAATCCTGTATCAGTTTTTGAGTAGCTTCCTCATGCTTATTATATTCCTGTATAAACTTTTGGATTGCCTCCTCTCTCTCCCTATCATGCTCATACAGAATCCTTTGAATGCTTTCAATCTTTTCATTTATCATGTTTGCCAGCAGTGTTTGTAGAGCTATTTGGGAATTCTCCTCTGGATAATTCATTATCTGTTCTGTGTCCTGATTATCAAGATTGGGCATTGAGATACACGGATTTGCTCTTTTTCTTGTGTTTTTCCGGCTTACTCTGCCCATTTGAGATGAAAATAGCACCAGTTTTGTGCTAGAACACTATCTTAAGGCAAGCATCAACCAAAGTCTGAATTTGCACAGTCAATAGTCTACAGATACAATCTAGTTCAACAGATACATCTATTCAACATCAAACAACTATATGTTTATGGGCTACGAACCACAAAGAAGAATTTCGAAGACCAGAAATTATTAGGGTTAGGGAGAGATGTGGGTAAAAAAAATAGGAATAGATTGATGTGGGGAGGCTCAGGGAGAGTTAACTAAGTCCTAATCTCAAAGCAGGAAATAGGTTGAGTAGGCTGAAAGTAGAGAGAGAGAAAAAAAGAAGAAAGGGAAAGGGAAAAGAAAAGAGACCAGAAAAAATAGAATGGTAAAAATTAATAAAATTATGTAGAATCGATAACAATCTATTTAGATAAGAATGTGAAATTATTGAGAGAAGGGGAGGGATATAAAGGAAATGTGAAAAACTTAAAAATTAAAATGCTTAAAATCTTATATAGGTATAAAGAGGTACTACTGCTATTAAAGAATTTAAGTCTTAGAGGTTTTGACTTGAGTAATAAATTTGTAGATTAATTTTGTAAACAATGGTGGATAGGGCCCAATAGTCAACTAACAGTTTAATCTGAGGATGTGCAGGACAAGAATTAAGTCACAGAAAGAAGAACGGAAGATTGGAGAAGGTGAAAAGTATAAGAAAGGAAGAAGAAAAAGATGAGAAATTCAGTAGAGCTAAACAAAAAACTAAAAGATAATTAAAAAAGAAAAAAAGAGAAAGAAGACTAAAAAAAGAAAGAAAAACGCACACTCACGTATCCCTAAAATAAAAATTATAAGAGGGAAAAAAAGTTTCTGGAAAATAATTTTTTTTCAAAAAAGGCAAAAATTAAAGATTACAAATAATTTTAGAAAAGAAAAAAAATTTATATAAGGTACCAAAAATAAAAAATAAAGAACAAGAAGAAGAAGAGAATAAAAAAAAAAACTTCTTTGATTTTTTTTTGGGAGGAGTGGGAAAAATCCTGTATCTCCCTTGTGTCAGTAACCAGCCTCTTGTTGGAGTCTCTGGTCTGCTTATGGTACTGTGGCTTGGTTGGTTTCTTAAGTCAGTTTGTTCAAACAGGCAGAAAAATGCTCTGCTTTACCCAGGATTTGGCGATCCTCCTCCTAGGCTAGTTCATTGGGAGGCAGATCTGCTTTGAGTATCACAAAAGAGGGGGATGCAGTGATGAAGCTAGGTTCTGGGTAGAGTTGAGGCCTTTCAACAGACAGTAGCTTTTCCAGGGCTAGTTTGTGAAAACCTCATAGAGCCCAGCCTGGTGCCATTCTCAGAGTTTCTGTTTACTGATTTTCACTTGATTGTCGAGGCTGCTAGAGGGACAGGCAGCCTCTGGCTCTGATTACCCCGTGAAGAAACCCACTCCTAGGGCTGGTTCCCGAGCTGGGTGACTTTTCCCTGGGTGGAGCTGAGTGTGGCAGGTCAGCTTAGGTTCTTGTGACCTGCTAAATGACTCGTTTTATTCCAAGGCCTGAGTTGGAGCTAGCAGCTCCTCCAAGCTTTGTCGGTATCCAAGATGGAGCTCTCCGGTGCTGGGGTGGAGGTGTGGCCTTCCCTCCTCTGCTCCCTGAGAAGGAGTGAGGATGTCAGGCTTCTTCTCATGCGGAGTCTTGGTTCCTGGGTCGTCTCTGGTCTGCGAACTGCAGGATGAAGGTGTTTGCTTCTTGTCGGTTCTTGCTGGTGTTGAGTAGAATCCGCTGGCCTGCTGTATCTGGCTCCTTTGTCTCGGACTCTCTGTTGTTCAGGTATGGATCTTGTGCTCACCCACTGCCACAGCGGCAGCTGCTGGCAAGCACTCAGATCTGTCTCCTTGCCTGGGTTTCCCTCTCTGGCCTGACTCTCTGTCCTGTGATGGCACACTTGTTGTAATTCTCTGGCTTAGGACTGTTCACTGGAACTCTAAAATTGCTTTCTATGAGAGAGCTTACTTAGACTCCAGCTTTTCCTCCGCCATCTTCCCAGACTCCCAATGATTTGCTTTTCTTAAAAATTGATTACTTGCTTAAATAAACAAGGAATCTATGTCACAATCACACACTGTATAAAACTGTTAATTCTCCTTAATAAAGATAGACTCAGAGGCAACTCTTTTGAGTTTGTGTCTGTTTGTCACTTCACCGACTGGTTGATCACCTATCTCGAGATCCCTGTCCCCTCTGTCCCAGTGCTTGGGCCAAGCTGGTCCGTCACAGTTAATGCAATAATTAAAATATTTAATTTAATAAAATTAACTTTAAAATAAATAAAAATAAAATTCAGCTTGGGTTAAAATGCATTTGTAATAAAATATATCTTTACCAGGTGCCGCAGGCACTTCTTCTGGAGTAGCTACAATCTAAGGATTATAGTTCAAAGCGTGCCCAGGCAAGAAATTTCATGATACTCTTTTTCTAAGTAACAACTGGAAAAACTGAAGTGGTGCTATGGCTGAAAATGGTAGAGCACACGTCTTCAGTTGAAGAGTTCAGGAAAACACCCATGCCCAGAATTCAAGCACACGACCAATAAATAAATAAATAAATGAAAAAAAATGATTGAGAATTCTCATGAATAATGAAGTTTGTATGCTCTATAGTTAAAAATTTTTTTAAAAATTGTATTATTCTACTTTTTTATGACCTGCCAATATATATTTCATTTTGGCAGGAGGAAGATAATGATGACCTCTGTAAGACATAGTTATTTTTTGGATCTGTTTTGAGAATATTCTTTTATTCTAATATTCACTTATTGATTTTGTAATCTTTTATTAATAATGTTATAAACAAAGGGCTAAAATTATTTAGAAAAAGTGCACATTTCCTTTTGGACAATGTAGCCCCTTACCTTGATCTCTACAAAATTTTCTCTCGCACCCCACCCACACATTATATAGTTCATTTTCAACATAGTGAACACTTAGCACCATGGCTATATTTGTTCACTCTTTTCCCTCCTTTTACATATAGATAAGGACATATAGACAAACAAAGAAGACAAAAATAAAAGAAATTTAACACAAAAAACAGTAAAAAGAAAAAGAAAACCTTCTGTCCATTTACTGGAGGATTGTATGATAAATATTATTTTGTGTGATCAGATGCACATAGGCATTTTGCCATGGTGTTCCTTTCTTTTGGTCTCACTGTGTATGTGTGCCTAGAGAAAAGTATAATTTATTATTCCTCAGTGTATTTAGAAATAGCTTTTGCATATGAGATTTCTGTAATTATTTTAAACTTTTTTTTATTGTAAAGATGCTCTACAGAGGGGTTAGAGTTAGATGAGTAAGGTGAACAAATATAGAATAAAAAGGACAAAAATAAACCATATTTTTATTATTTTACCTTTGAATCTGCAACTTACCCTACTAGATATTATATGTTGCTTTTAACTGTCATATTAAAAGGTCATTGAACGTCTTCCTATACCATCCCAGAGTGTCCCTGATCATTATTTAGAATAACATAACAAAAGGAATATTTAGAAACAGATAAATCTACCTCATATAACCTAAAACTTAATCTCCAATCCTCAGTTAAGCTCTGGTGGTATGAATTATGTTTAATAAGTAGGGTATATACATTTTATTAGTGCTGTTCTTCGTCTGTTGGATTGAATAGTGTTGGCTAATCTATTAAGTAAAATGACTTACAGATGTAAATTTTCATGACTCATTGAAGACTCAAAACATGCATGGCATGTTAAATGTTAAAGTGGTAAATGCTTCCAAGAGCTCATCTGCACTGAAATTCAGTTTGTCACCCTCACCATTTAAGGAAAGAATTCATAGCATATTTGTCAAGCAAAAATTTTTATGAACTTGCTGATTTTACTATAGGATAGAGGAAAAGAAATTAGGGGCATTCGATGATAATGTCTAAGCGATAATGTCACCATAAACAACAAAGAAATGCATGTTCGTCCCAGAAGATCACACAGAAAATTTTATGAATGGTTAGAGCTATGAACTTTGGCTATTGGTCAAAGTGGCAAATAGCTCGTTAGGTCACTATTCCAGTTCTATTCTCGTCTCTATAGGGCTACCTACAATTTCTACTTTTTAAAATATTTATTGTAGAAAAGTATACTGGATAATTTTTTGTGTGTGATAGCCACTCTTGTTCACACTACTGCTTGTATAACTCAGCATAACAATATGAAAAACAATTGAATGAAATAAGTACCTAGAGAAAAATCTCATTAAAAACTTTCAGCACTTAAGGGTCAGTTTTAGATTTAACTATACACTCTTTCAAAAACTAGATATTTCAATCACTGATTTACATTTGAGATTCCAGATCCTAGTATGTGAATTAAAATAATAGCTGTTATTCCAGACATGTCTCTTCTATTTTTTGCCTGTCCTGAGGCTTAAAGTCAGGGCAATGTCCATGATTCTCTTTGTGCTCAAGACTATCACTCTAACACTTGCATCAAGGATCCACTTCTGGGTTTTTCTTTGTAGTTTATTGGAGATGGAAGTCTCATGGACTTTTTGCCTGGGCCTATTTCAAACCAGTATCCTCAGATACCACCATCCTGATTAGCTAGGATTACAGGTGAGAGCCACTTGCACCCTCTATCAGCATTTTTATCCCAATGTATAAGTTATACTGAGGGTAGTTCTCACATTAATTTATTTAAGATAATCTGACTATTTTCCACTGTGGCTCTCTAAACGCATTCACATTCCTGCCAAAATTGTTAATTTTAATATTTTAACTTTAAAATAATATTAACATAATGTGGAAATCTCATTTTGAGGTGCAAATTGAAATGGAATTTCAACTCTCAATGATAATAGAAATAGTAATGATATTGTACGACCTGATTTCTATGCTGTTTAAGTTTCCGTTTTAATAAGGACTTAATCGCTCATACAAAGTTTCAAAAGGTAACATACTTATGCCATTTTAAAGACATTTTATTCTAAAAATACTGCACAGAAGGGTTACATTTACGTGAGCAAGGACCTGCATATATTTGCTATCAAGCATTGTTATCTCCTCCTTTGTTTTTATCCTATGCTCCCTTCCCTTCAACCTCCGCAACTACAATGTTCCCTCCCCTCTCTCAGCCTAATTTATAAAGCTTGTTTTTCAACATACTGTCTTGTACATCTCATTGTTACAATGGGTCAACCGGCTTCCCCATTTAAGCATTTGTTTTTTTCTTCCTCTCCCCAATTAGAGATATATATGTACAAAATACATGGCACTAAAATCAAATACACTGAAAACAGGGGTTATATAATGGGGGAGGAACATACAAAAAACAAAAAACAAAAAAAAAACATGATACTTTACAAACCCTTTAGGAACAATACCAAGAAAGCAAAAAACCACTTGTGTCCTTATATTGGGATTCATTTAGCTTAACATCAACTTATATGGTCATATGTAAATATCTTTTAAACTTTTCTGCTTGTCCCAGACATACACTACTTATTGCATATAAAAGAACACAATAGGATCTACGTCTCTTTGGGCCTGGATTACTTCACTTAATATAATTTTTCCATTTTCTAACAAATGGGGCAATGTCATTCTTTCTGATGAAGGCATAGAATTCCACTGATATATAATATATATATATATATATATATATATATATATACACACAAATGTATGTGTATTATAAATGTATATATATATACATATATGTAATGTGCTAGAAAATTGTATATAGTATACTATATAATTATAATGTATATAATATATAATTATATATAATTCTGTTAAATATGGTGTGTATATATCTTATTTTATTGAAATATTCATCTAGATGGGATCTGTATCTTAGATATGGTAAATAATGTTGCAATAAACATAGTTGTGCTGGTAGCTTTACTAGGTCTACTATGGACAGGCCGAAATTTTCTCAACACAGATCCAGAAATACAACAAATCAAAGAAAGGTTGGACAAATCGAATAGTATGAAGCTGCAGAGTTTCTGCATGGCAAAGCACCTAGCTATCAAGATCAATAGAAACTCATGGATTGTTAGATCTTCCAAATATACTTGGAACTCAAATGATTAAATCCCCGAAGAACAAATCCTCAAAGATACAACTGCCTGATAAATAAGTGGGCTAAAGAATTAAAGAGAAACTTCTCTAAAGAGGAAATAACAATGTTCAATAGACACATGAAGAAATGCTCAACCTCTCAAATCGAAAGAACATTGAGATTACACCTCACACAACTAGAATGACTAGATAAAGTGATGTAATAACAACAGGTGTTATAGTGGATGTGGCGAGAAGGGAACACTGTTGCTTTGTTGGTTGCAATATAAATGTGTTCAACCACTTTGGAAAGCAGAATAGAGGTTCCTCAAGTACTGAACATAGAGCTCCCCTAATACCCAGCAATCCCAGGTTTTAATAATCACATACTTTTCCCATTTTGTGTTTCCAAGTAATACTCCAAAGAACACTTCAACTCTCCCTTTGGCTGTACATTAAACTTTTTTTCAAAGTCTACCAAATTTTCCTACACAGCTTTGGTTCTTTTATATTCAAGAGTAGAAGATTTGGTTTCTTTCACCTAAAAGTATGAACTTTCATCTTGGAAATAAAATTTTAATCCACACACCTGTAACCTCAACATTCAATTAATAAAGGTAAAATCATACAAAGTTCAAGGCCAGCCTGAACTACATATAAAAAGGAAAAATGAATTTCTTTTTCTCTGCTATAAGTTCATGCTTTTCCAAAGACTGCCAAGTGTACACTTGATTTCACCCCACAAGAAAATACAAAAAACTAGCAGGATTTTTACCATGATTATTTGAAACCAACCTCTAGAATTTGTAAACCCAAGATTAATTATTCTCACATTTGATCTTGTTACAGTAACAAAAGTTAAACCCTAAGCTCTTTCAAGGGTTATAACTCCTTCATCTTATTTCACAAATTTCCAGCTGATAATAAGAAAAAAAGTAATTCAAAATGGCATTCTTGTTGGTACCTACTAGAAGTTCAAAATAGTTCAGCTCTCATGTAAATTAATTTGTCAAATCAACTATATGATCATAATTATTCCATTATTTCATTCTGTCAATTTTAATGGTTTCTTCATCTCAGAGTTTGCAGTAAAGTGGTAGTGCCAGTTCAGTTCCTGTTATTGCAAAGCAGTGATAACTACAGACATAAATAAATTACCCTAGAATTTAGTTAAAGACAAGAAAACCTTTAATAGAATTGCCAGCAACTTTTGAAAAAATCACATTCATTTGAAATAGATGCCACTCTAATGGCTAATGTTTTCAAGGGAATCAATATCAATACATTGACTTAAATGTGATAACAAGAATTTTCCTGTTGTTGAGAATAGGAGATAATTGTACAACTGCACAACATATAATTCATTAAAATCAGGACATGGTAACAATGAGAAAAATAAAAAAGTAAGGTAGATTATTAAAATAATTGTTACTATTTCAATATAAATAAAATTGTATATGTTGAAGCAATATTTACCAATAGAGATAAAGACTTGGAAAAATTATATTAACCATATGTGTATGCTTAAACATTTCTATGTTCATATCAGTTTATTTGTGCAATAATTTCTTATGGATATTTTTGAAGTATTTGGTTGGACATGGTGCAATTTTTTTCAACCCATACCTCCATACCTCCTTGGCTTCAAAAAGAGAATTTTTTTCTTACATTTTTGTAATAGGAATAACCTATATGGGGCCTTGTAATAACATTTATAATAAATCATACTTTTACCTAATTCCTGCCTACACTACTGTCTTCCTCAAATATACTAAGGTAAACACTAGGTTCTCTAATATCTGCAGAGGTTGCAAATATTGAAATCTCTTTTCAGAAGTCAGTCTTCCGAAACTAATATTACTCTATGGAACTGCTATATTCACATTGAGAGGTGGCATTCATATATTTATGAAAGTATAGCTAATTGTATATCATTTTATGTCTAATCTATTAACACTTAATATTATGACTGGGACTACTTTATAAACATTTGCAGTTTTCACACATCCTGAAGGAAAAAAGATTTTTTTAATATAGAGACAACAATATGCATGACATAACTTATGTAAGTATATTCAAGATTTTTCTATTGTATCACTTCAAAATTTTGTGTATGTTGTAAAACTCTTCAGTCAATTAATCTCAGTCTTCTCATCAAAAGATTACATACTCTTCACACTTGGATGTGCAAAAGTTTGAGAAATGTGTAAAGGAGTAGTGTAGTCATATAAAATCACGAATAAAGTACTTCTAAATTTAGTAATATTCTATTGTATTTTTATATCACAGTCTGACAAAGTTTTTCAGAGTCTGTAGTTTCTGACAGTACACTCAGGTTTATGAATGAGACGTATTAGAAAAGTGTTATAAACCTTTGCAGAAGATTGTTTGTTCACCATAAGGCTAACTAAATCAAAGGTCGACCTAAACCAAAGAACTTATGCAATCACTAGTGTAACAACAATATTGTAACAGCATATGTAACGGCAATACACAAAGGTAATATGTTGAATATGATTTGTACAATTTTGGTGGTGGGATATCGGAGATGGAAAGAGAGAGAACAATGAGGAAGGGGGTAACATGTATTATTCAGTGCCTTATTGATTTAATGATACCCGCTCTGGATTTCGCCTTCAGAATAAGATGGAAATTTAACAAAAGATAGACCCAAATCATAGAACTGATGGGAAGTCGAGTGTCATTCAGAACTCACTTTGAACGTGATGAGAATGACAGCATCTATTAATAATTCTTTTAATTATTATTTTGCAATTAGCTACTTTTTGATATACAAGACAAAAATGACATAAAATAATTTTAGACAAATAAGCCAAGTGCTATTTTTTAAATTCTGTTTTCTACACTAATCCCTATCATATCCTAGTTATGTATTAAAATCAAATACAGTGAAAACAGAGATCTACAATAGGAGGAAGACAATAAAAGAGAAACATAAGTGACATAGCACAGCATAAATAAAAACAATTATTTAAAAAATCCCTTAATTCATACAAGACCTAAAACAGAGCTTCAACAAAGAACTTGAAGCCATCAAAGCTGACCAATTAGAAGGAAAAGAGATAAAAAACAAAGTAGCAGGTTAGACCATGCAGAAGATCGAATCTCAGGGATTGAAGACAGTCTAGATATTATAGAGAAAGAACATACAACCACCCAAGACAAGTCCAAGAAATATGATAGATCTATCCAACACCTGGAAGACACCATCAGAAGGCTTAATCTAAGGATAATGCGTGTAGAGGAGCACCTAGAAACAGAAGTTAATGGTCTAGGAAATTTGTTTAACAGAATCCTAACAGAGAACTTCCCAAACATACAAAAAGACAGGCCTATTCAGATACAAGAAGCTTTTAGAACCCCAAATAGACCAGACCAGAATAGGACATCCCACCGTCACATTATAATCCACACAGGATCAACTCAGACCAAGGAAAAGATCCTTAAAGCTGTCAAAGAGAAAAGGTTAATCACCTATAAAGGGGCTATTACAAATGGAGTTGCTTTCCTAATTTCAGCCACACTTTTCTCATTGTTGGCTTACAGAAAAGCCATTGATTTTGGGGGGTTAATTTTATAACCTGCTACTTTGGCAAAGTTGGAAAAAATTATATTAAGTGAAGTAAGCCAGGCCCAAAGAAACATAGGTCCCATGGTTTCCCTTATTTGTAATATCTAGTATATGTATGAGTCAAGCGGAAAAGGTCAGATAATATGATGTCAGGAAAATGAACCCTTAGATGTGTATTTTAATGTTTTTTTCTTTCATGCATGTGTTTCTAAGGCATTTATAAGATTATCTCTTTGCTGCTTTGTATGTCCCTCCCCCACAGTATAACCCCGGCTTTCACTATATTTGATGTCAGTATAACTTGTGGAGGAGATGGGGAAAAAGCAGTTGTTTAAGGATACAGGTGGACCTGTTGCAACAATGAGAAGTACAAGTTGTCATGTCCAAAACGAGCTTTACAACGTCGGTGCGGGGGGGGGGGGGGTAAGGAGGGGAAGGAGAAGGATTGGGATTGGGATTGGGGGGGAGGGGGGCTGGGAAGGGATGTGAAGGGTAAACAAAGGAGGAGGCTGCAATGCTTGGTAAGAAATGTACGCATTATCCTGCCCATGTAATTATAACTCCTCTGTACAGTATGTTCACAAATAAAATAAAATTAAATTTAAAAAAAGATATCTAATATTGAAGCATTTAATCATGATTTTTCTTGAAAAATTTTGCTCCCTACAGGACTTGCTGATATTTACTTGACACAATGGATAAAGGTACACATATTTTAAGAATTTATTTTCTTGGTCGAGTTCACCTTATTTTTTTTCATTGATTGATTCACAGAAATTATATTCACAGGAGCAGACAGTACAGGTTAGATAGCATTTGTCCAGATAGACTCTGAAATTTTAAACATGTGAGAATACATCAGAAGCTAATTTCCATAGAAATACTCTTTTTGTCATATTTCAATCTTCATTATCCTAATAGGGATTCCTATGGTATTCTATAGGTCTAAAACTGAATAAGAGCAAATATTTGTATTTTCCACAATATACTACTGTTTCTCCAATACAAATTTTCTTTTCATTTTCAGAGGAATCTGTTGAGCGTGAGATTTTATTGCAATGTTCCTATGATCAAAATCATACAATTAGGTGATGCTGGTTCTTCTACCATCTGGTGAAATGTAGAAAGGTAATGTTTCAGTGGAAAATGTTGGTACCACATAAAGTCTTAATTTCATGGATAAATTTTGGTATCTTTACCGGTAAATGTTGGAAAAGTATGTCAATTTTTTGAGAGAGTGTTTGGGAAGAAATATCATGGACAGACTTTTGTATATCTTCTGAAATCTCAGCAGAATTCAATGGAAATTATGACAGTGGAAGTTCAACTTTTGTGTTTCTAGAGAAGAGCATAGGTGAGATATTTTGTGTTGGAAAAGTATTTTAAACTGTTTGTCAGATTTCATTAACTATGGAGATGGTTTTTACTCACCATTACCTAATGCCGAAAATAAAAATTAGTGATATTATTAAAGGTTAAATTTTAATATGTTAAGGCACCCACTCTATTATCATATGATCTGAATTTAGCTTGAATCCTTTAGAGTTCAGGCCATGGTTATAAACTGATATCTTTGAGAGATACATTGTGTTGCTTTCTGTATCTAGGGTAATGTTTAGAAAATTGAATCTTGGTTTGATTAAAAAAAGAAAACAAAAAGCTTCACAGTATTTGAAGTTTGACAGAAATTAACTTTTTTTCTCATTTTAACATTGCTACAATAAGTTCTAGAGCCATAGGGAGACAGTTTCTGCTGTTGTATTTTGTAAAGAAGACACCTGGGACGTCCCCACATTTTGGATGTTTTTACATATCCTTTCTATCACCTTTTGCATACATTCATCAAATATATATATATATATATATATATATATACATATATATATGTGTAAACATAATTTGCATAAACAGAGGCCAAAATTCTGAATATATGTATGTTTCTCCAGTATGATAAAAAAATTACTTGGAGCTTCACACTGATTCTGTATGTATGAAATCATATCAGCAAAGGAGTTTGAGATCCGAATATCATTTTTTGAAATTAACCCGGACACGTTTCATAGACTCTTATATGAGCAATCAAGTGAGAAAAATTTTTTCTTGCTAACTAACCAACCTACCAAGCCAGCCACCAACCACCCAATCATCCCAACAACCAACCAAATAACCCACCATCTGACCCGTCGACCAACCCATCTTTTCTGAGTAAGGTCAGATCTTTGTCAGAAGTCATCACTAACAGACTTTTTCCTGGGTTTTGATCCAAAGCCCTAAATCTCTGTGACTGCCATCTATTTCTAAAACTCCCTACTCCCTGCACCAATGGTTGTCCATGCCTTCCTTGGGGTCGATGGAGGTAAAGGAAGAGGAAGAGGAAGAGGAAGAGGAAGAGGAAGAGGACGACAAGGAGGTGGAGAGTAGCTGCTCCCAGTCTCTTCTCCCCACACACACCTACCTGGGGCACCATGGATAATTCAAACGAGGCTCTGGACAAAATGTGGAGAAGATAACCAACAAAGGCTGACCACTAGTAGCCTATTTTCCCTTTCCTCTCCTTGGCATTTATGTAAATATATTCTGGCCCACCCTCAGGCCAAAAAGTATATGGGGCTGCACTTGAACTGGCAATACAGAGTAGCCTGGATTTGAACATGTGATCCATTGCCTTTAACTTCCCTCATGGGGAAGCAAACAAACCAAATGTGAGAAATATGGAACCAAATGGATTGTCTTTTCTTGTAGCAAAACGTATATTCGTGATTCAAATACTAAAACTAAAACTAAAAATCCTCTCTGGCCATGGAACAAACACAGAAAAAACAGTTGAATCTCCAGTAGTTGAACACTGGTGTTAAGCACAGAGAAGCACAGGAACATTATCAAGTCTCCAGATTCAAGGCCTCGAATCCATATTCAAGGTTTAGGTCACTCGTTCAAGGCCCAGACCTGAGTTCAGGCCCAGGCTCCTACTTCAAGGCACAGGCTGTGAGTTCATTTTCCAGGCCCCATATTCAGGGCCTAGGCCACAAACTCAAGGCCCAGAAATGAGTTCAAGTTCCCAGCCCGCCATTCAAGGCATAGACCATTAGGTCAAGGAACCAGCTTGGAGTTCAAGACCCAGGCTGTGAGATGAAGGCCCAGGAACCAATTTCAAAGCCCCAGCTGTGAGTTCAAGTCCCAGGCAATGAATCAAGGTAAGGATCCCAGTTCAGCTCCCAGGCAGCTATTGCAATCCCAGGTCAGAAGTTCATGTCAGGACATGAATTCAAGGCCCAGCTATGAGTTAAATGCCTAGGATCATGGTTCAGCTCCTATGCACTAGTTCTATGAACAGGCTGTGAATTCTATTCCCAGGTCACGAACTCAAGTGCAGGCCCTGGGTTCAAAGCCCACATTGTGAATTCAAGGCTCAGGACCAGAGTTTCTGGCCCAGGATAGGAGTTCAAATTCCAGCTCAAGAGTCCAAGTCCAATACTTTGATTTAAAGGTCCAGGGTATTAGTTCCGATCTCAAGCCCACTTTGAACTTTCAGGCAATAAGTTTAACTTCAGATCTTCATGCTTGGGTGAGTCAGGGAGGGTAAGGTTAAAGGAAAGAAGAAAATGAGTGTGGATGGATGGTAGGATATAGAGGTTAAATAAGAGTAGGAAGAAAGAAGGAAGTATAGAAAGGGAGAAAAGAAAACTGGAAGGAAGGAAGGAAGGAAGGAAGGAAGGAAGGAAGGAAGGGAGGGAGGGAGGGAGGGAGGGAGGGAGGGAGGGAGGGAGGGAGGGAGGAAGGAAGGAAGGAAGGAAGGAAGAAAGGGAAAAAAGGGAGGAAGACAGGGCAGGAGCGAGGAATGTAGAGGGAGCGATGGAATGAAAAGAGGAAGAGAGGAAAAGAAGAAGGGATAAGGGAAGAATCGGAAGAAGTAAGGCAATAAGGAGTAGGAGGAGGGAGAAGAGGAGGAGGAACAGCTAAAGGAAGAAGAGGTTGAAGAGTGGGAAAAGAGTAGGGGGTGAGAAGGGGGAGGAACAGAAGAAGGAGAAGGATCATTTCCAAGATTACATGTACATATTAGTGTTGAATCAATCCAAAGAATTTTATTCGTGATCAAAGTTTGCTTCAAAAATTGGAGGGTAGGGATGGTAGGGAAAAAAACAAAGGAGGAGGCAACAATTCTTGATAAGAAATGTGCTTATTACCTTGCTGATGTAGTTGTAACCCCTCTGTAAGGTATTTTCACAATAAAATAAAATTGAGAATTTGTAGCCAATGTTTGATATTATTCAATAGGTAAATTTTTCTGTATAAATAGGCATATCATCAGAAACAAGCTGTTTTCAAAATAACCATGTCTGCTGATCATCTTCTGAATTCACATATCCAAACTATACTCTAACTAGACTGTTCGATCTTTCTTTCACATTGTAGATCTTCAGAAAAAATGCTTATGTGTACCAGTCCAATTAGAAACAGGGCTGTATTCAGTGTATTATTTATTCATGTACAATACTATCTGAAAAAAATTCTATTTTCAGAAAGAAAGACAGGCATAACACCAGTTTGAGTGAACAATGAAAAATTCTATGTGGAAAAGTAGTAATAATTAGTGCTTGAACTCATGTGTAAAATTGCTAAAACTGATATGACCTTAGGTAGCTTGTGCTTACTGCACTTCCTTACTTCCAAAATAGCTAATAGAAATCTTAGCATTTATCTAAGTTGTACACAAGGAGATTGTTATTTTTCTTTGACTCAAGAAAAAATGAAAAGTATTATTAATTCTCACGAAGAAATGTTTTTGAAATTAATCTGAAGGAAAATGATAGCAGATATTTATATGTTTTGTCATTCTCTGAAAGAGATTGAGAGATACAGTGTCTTCCGTGACTCCCTTTCTTTTTCACAGTTCATGCATTTTGTTTAGTCAACTGGTTTTGAATAAATGTTCAGATTTCCCATCATCCCAAAAGAACAGGAAATAAATGATATCAAAATACATGAAAATAAATTGAAGTTTATGATTTTGAAATTTTCAACCAAATTATATGACATTTGTACTTCAGCAGGTGATAATTTTTTTCACTAAGCCTTAACAGTATCTATGAATATATTTCTCGAGATAATTTTAATTTTTTCTTAGTGAGAATTGTATAGTAAGTATTAAAATTCAGTTTTGTCCCTAGTGTTCAAATTTATTTTGATTGTCCCTTCCATCTCATCAATACAAAACTCTTTTATTTCCTATAATTACATATATCTATTATAATTTTATCAGATGAGTGGAACACTCCAAACTGTATACTTGGTAAAGATATCTATAAAGAGAGGGAGAGAGATAGAGATAATATATTATTATATAAAATGAAGCTACGGGAAATGAACATCAAGATAGGTCCAGTAGAGTAGATCCTTATATTTCTGGATTTTAATATAGCATATGATTATTTTTGTTTCTAGTTTATGTTCTTCTTCCTATTATATATTCCTGTTGTCACTGTATTTGATTTTGAGGAGTTGGGAGTTTTAGGAAGATGGTGGAGGAGAAGCTGGAGGCTAAACAAAATCTAACATAGGAAGCAGTTTCGGTGTTCCAGTTATCAGTCCTAGGCCAGAGAATTACACCAAGTGTGCCATCACAGTACAGAGAATTTGGTCAGAGAGGGAAAATCCAGGCAAGGAGAGAGATCTTAGCACTTGCCAGTAGCCATGTCTGCGGCGGCAGCAGCTGCAATGGCTGCCATACCTACAACACAGAAAGTCCAGGACAAAGGCACCAGTCAGGGAAAGAGGATTCTACTCAACACTAGCACGAACTGACAAGGAACAGATATCTTCATTATGCAGATCCCAGTCCAGAGACGATCCCGGAAGCAAGAACTCCAGCATGACTAGAACCCTGACATCCTCACTCCTTCTCAGGGAGCAGAGGAGGGAAGGCTGTCCTCCCCCCGACTACCAGCGATCTCCATATTTGATACTGACAAAGGCCTAGCTGAGCAGGTAGCTCCAAACCAGGATTTGGAAGAAAACAAGAGTCATTTAGAAGGTCACAGTAACCTGACTTGACCTGCCAGGCTCACCTCCCCCCAGGGGAAAGTGACACACCCCAAGCAGAAGATGCTCCACCATGGGAGGAGTGGCTTTCTTCACTGGGCAAACAGAGCAAGAGGCTGCCCCTTCCTACAGGAACCTAGACAATCAATTGAAATTCAGTAAACATAAACCCTGAGAATGGCTCTCTGAGTGTATCAGAAGCTAGCCCATCAGGGAAAAGCTACTCTTTGCTGAAAGGCTGAGCCTAGCCTCATCACAGCATCTCCAAACTAGAAGAAACAGCCATCTTCTTTTGTGATGCTCAAAGCAGACCTCCCTCCCACTGAACTAGCCTGAGAGGAGGATCACAAAACCCTCGGTAAAGCAGAGCATTTTTCTGCCTGCTCGAACGAACTGATTTAAGAAACCAATCAAGCCACAGAAAAATGAAACACCTAGGGTTTCTCCTATTCCATCCTGTAATGTTTTCAGAGTGTCTTGCTTTGACTCCGAGGTCTTTGATCCATTTGGGGTTGATTCTGGTGCAGGGTGATGTATAAGGATCTAGCTTTAGTTTTCTACAGGCCGAAATTTTCTGAATAGAGACCCGGAAACACAACAAATCAAAGAAAGGTTGGACAAATGGGATTGCATAAAGTTGCAGAGCTTCTGCATGGCAAAGGACATAGCTAGCAAGATCAATAGAAAGCACACGGATAGGGAGAAGATCTTTACTAGCCATACAACGGACAAGGGTTTCATTTTGAAAATATAATTGGAACTCATAAAATTAAATCCCCCAACAACAAAGCCTCAAAGAAACAACTGCCCAATAAATAAGTGGGCGAAAGACTTAAAGAGAAACTTCTCTGAAAAAGAAAGAAGGATGGCCAATAGACACATGAAGAAATGTTCAACATCCCTAGCCATAAAAGAAATGCAAATCAAAACAACGTTGAGATACCACCTCACTCCAGTTAGAAAGGCAAAAATCAAGAACTCTAACAACAACAGATGCTGGAATGGATGTGGACATAAGGGAACCTTACTTCGTTGTTGGTGGGAATGTAAACTTGTTAAACTATTTTGGAAAGCAGTATGGAGGCTCCTCAAAAGACTTCACATAGAACTCCCCTATGACCCAGCAATCCCACTCTTGGGCATTTACCCAAATGTTTACAAACAAAACCACACTAAAACTACCAGAACAACTATGTTTATTGCAGCATTATTTACCATAGCTAAGATATGGAACCAACCCAGATGCCCCTCAGTAGATGAATGGATCAAGAAAATGTGGTATATATACACAATGGAATTCTATGCCTCCATCAGAAAGAAGACATTGCCCCATTTGTTAGGAAATGGAAAAACTTGGAAAAAATTATATTAAGTGAAGTAAGCCAGGCCCAAAGAAACATAGGTCCCATGGTTTCCCTTATTTGTAATATCTAGTATATGTATGAGTCAAGCAGAAAAGGTCAGTTAATGTGATGTTAGGAAAATGAACCCTTAGATATGTATTTTAATGTTTTATTTCTTTCATGCATGTGTTTCTAACGCATTTATAAGATTAATTCTTTGTTGCTTTGTATGTCCCTCCCCCATAGTATAACCCGTGCTTTCACTATATTTGATATCAGTCTAACTTGTCGTTTAAGGATACAGGTGGACCTGTTGCAACAATGAGAAGTACAAGTTGTCATGTCAAAAATGAGCTTTACAACGTCGGTGCGGGGGGAGGGAGGGGAGGAGAAGGATTGGGATTGGGGGGGAAGGGTGAGGCTGGGAAGGGATGTGAAGGGTAAAGAAAAGAGGAGGCTGCAATGCTTGGCAAGAAATGTATGCATTATCCTGCCCATGTAATTGTAACCCCTCTGTACAGTATGTTCACAAATAAAAGAAAAGAAAAGAAAAGAATAATTAAAAAAATTTAAAAAAAGAAAAACTGAACAGAAGAGGACCACAGACTCCAACTAGAGACTGGTTATAGACACAAGAGAGATACAGGATCTTCCCATCCACTCCTCCCCACAAAAAAAGCAAAGAACTCTTTTTTTGTACATTTTTTTAATTTTTAAGTTTTTTTTTTAAATTGGCTTCCATTAATCTTTTCATTCCCTCTTACAATTTTTATTTTAGGTATGTGTGTGTGTGTGTGTGTGTGTGTGTGTGTGTGTGTGTGTGTGTGTGTGTGTGTGCTTTCTTTTTATCTCTCTTTATCTTTTTATCTAGCCTTAGATTTCTACAAGCAGTTAACCAATTTTGCCAGCACCATTTACTGAAGAGGCTGTCTTTCTTCCATTGGTCCTGAGGTCTATTCTTGTTCCAGTAATAAGCTATTTTGATTACTATGGCTTTGTAGTACAGTTTGAAATTTGGTATTGATATTCCTCCAGCACTGTTCTTTCTGTTGAGGATCGTTTTTGCTTTTTGGATTGCCTCTTCTATTTCCTTGAAGAATTACGTTAGAATATTGATATGTATTGCACTGAATTTGTAGATAGCCTTGGGAAGTATTGCCAATTTCACTATGTTGATCCTTCCAGTCCAGGTGCATGGGAGGTGTTGCCACTGTCTAAGTTCTGTTTTGACTTCCTTTTTAAAGTTTTCATCATAGAGGTCCTTCATTTCTTTGGTTAAATTAATTCCTAGGTATTTTACTTTTTTGTGATTTCAGCCATGCTTTTCTTATTGGCAGACAGAAAAGCTATATAATTTTATACCTTGCTACTTCGCCAAGGTTTTCAATCAGCTTGAGTAATATAGGAGTGGAATCCATGTCATCTGCAAAGAGGGAGAGTTTTACTTCATCTTTCCCTATCTGGAACCCTTTTATGTTTGCATCTTCTCTTATTGCTGTAGGTAGGCATTCTAATACTAGATTGAAGAGACATCCTTGTCTCTTTCCTGAGTTAAGAGGAAATGGCTTAAGTTTTCACCATTGAGTATAATACTTGCTGCAGTTTTGTCAAATACAGCCTTTATTTTATTAAGGAATGTTCTCTGAATTCCTAATTTTTCCAGAACCTTCATCATAAAGGGATATTGGATGTTGTCAAAGTTTTTTCTGCATCTTTTGAGATAACCATGTGGTTCTTAGCCTTGCTCTTCTTGATGTGATGAATTATATTAATTGATTTGAGTATATTGAACCAGCTTTACATCCCTGCAATGAATCCTGTCTGATCGTGGTGGATTATATTTTGGAAGAATTGTTAAAGTCGATTGGCCAAAATTTTTTGAGAAATTTTGCATCAATGTTCCTTCTCTTTCTGTGATGAGTCCCTGCCTGGTTTTGGGATGATTGTTATGATGGTTTCAAAGAATGAATTCAGTAGTGAACTTTCTCTTTCAATTTCATTGAAGAGTTGGAGGAGTATTAGTGTGAGTTCTGCTTTGAAGGTCTTGTAGAATTCTGGTGTAAAACCATCTGGACCTGGGCATTTCTTAGATGGAAAGTCTCTTATTGTTGTTTCTATTTCAACGCTTGATATTGGCCTGTTAAGATGGTTTAACTCATCTTGGTTTAGCTCGGGTTTGCCGATATTTGCTAGGAAACGGTCCATTTCTGCCACATTCTGAAACGTATTAGGATAGAGTTTTGAGAAATAATAACAACAGATGCTGGAGGGGATGTGAACAGAAGGGAACACTACTGCATTGTTGGTGGGCGTGTAAACTTCTTCAACCACTTGGAATGTAGGGAGGTTTCTAAAAGACTCCACATAGAGCTCCCCTATGACAAAGCAATCCCACTTTTGGGCATTTGCCCACTAATAAGGCCACCCTAAAGCTACCAGTGCAACTATGTTTATTCCAGTATTATATACCATAGCTAAGATATGGAACCAACCCTGATGCCCCTCGGTAGATGAATGGATCAAGAAAATGTGGTATATATATACAATGGAATTCTATGGCTCGATCAGAAAGAAAGACATTGCCCCATTAGTTAGGAAATGGAAAGACTTGGAAAAAAAGTATATTAAGTGAAGTAAGCCACACCCAAAAAACATAGGTCTCATGGATTCCTTTATTTGCAATAACTAGTATATGAAACAAGCAGAAAAATTAAGATAAGTTGATGTTAGGTGAAATGAATCCAACGATAAGTATTCATTTTTTTCTTTCATGTGATTGTTTCTAACATATTTACAAGATGATTTCTTTGTTGCTTTGTATGTCTCTCCCCGACCTTATAGCCCTTCTTACTTTATTTGATTTTGGTATAATTTGTGGAGGGGAAGGGAAAAAACAAATTGTTTAAATAGGGATACATCTGGACCCTTTGCAACAATGAGAGGTAAAAGTCGTTGTGGAAAATTGAACTTTACTAGTTTGCCTGGGGGTAGGGGTGGCTCGCGGGGGGAGGTGTTTTGGGGGAGGAGGAGGGAAACGGGAAGGAATGGGAAGGGGAAACAAAGGAGGAGGCAACTATGCTTGATAAAAAAATTTACTCATTACTTTTCCCATGTAATTTTAACACCTTTATATGGTATTTTAACAATTAAAAAAAACCCACAGGATGACCCATTGGTATAAAGATATTCACAAGACACTATGTGGAAAATAAACTTTACAGCTTTAGGGTGGAGGAAGAGTGGTGAAGTTGAGGAGGGAAAGGATAGAAGAAAAAAAGAAAGAATGGATAATAGTACTTGACAAGAAATGCACTCATTACTGACATGAATGTAGTTTTTCTATAAAGCATCATTTGAAGAAAAATATTTTTTAATAAAACGAGACAAAAACAGCAACAGAAAACAAAAGAGCAAATTGATTAATCTATCCAAATGCCTTACTATCTGTATGAGGTTGAGGTAGCTATATCACATGTGATATCACAGCATTGTGAGATTTTTGTTCTTTTTAAGTTCTCTAAGGAAATTAACGTTTCCTGAAGGATACTGAAAATATGAGCAGGAAGTAAACTTAATATAGACAATATACTGTTTGATATTATACTGTATTACTTATTAATTCTAAGTCAACCAAATTGTGTTAAAGAATGATGATTTTTTTTATATTCTCAAGGGTGGAATTTGATTTATGAAAAAAGTGAAAAGACATTAAGTCAAATACAATGCTAACTTTGCCTATTAATATTCAGAATGACTTAATCCCCTGAAAATTTCTTGTCAAATACATTCTGATTTGAAATACAAAAACAATGTTATGAAATGAGAAGATTACATAGTTATTTGGAAACAAAAGTGCCCTAATGCAAAAAGAAAAATAATAATAATACTAACAACAACAAGACACTTTTATTATAGTGGAATATTTACCCAAAAGTTGGTATAGCTCATCAACTTTAATATAAGCAGTAATTCATTCAAGTGACAATCAAATGAGAGAAATTAACAGAGATAGTGTTAAAATTGTTATTCATACTTGGCAAAAGAACTTCTCAGGAACTTTGCTTTATATACTTTTTTTTTTTGGGTGGTGTTTGTGGGTGGAAGTTCAACTTGCCCATAGTTGTATTGAGCTGAAACGTTTTTCTAAAATGTATGAATTTCACCACATATTATAAATAAATAAATATATATATATATATACATATATATATATATATATAGCTGGATTCAATAGACAAACCTTATTAAAATATTTGATGTGTCCTCTCCATTTGTGGCTCGTATTTTACTATGAGTTATTACTGCAATCTAAAGCTATCATACAACTTTCACCATTTACTCAGTGATCACCTGTGATAGGATGATTCAGTCAAAATTATGGCAGTGTTTATTCATGTTTAAAACTTGTGTTGAAAGTTCTCTTTCCATTTTCAGTGTGCATTGTGAGTGGAGCATACATATTCATATGAAATTTCTGTAGAACATCAAATTTTGTAATGGTTAATTTGGTACTAAAAAGTAATAGTAAATGAAAGAATACTGTTCACTGTTAACAAAACTATATTTATATATTTTCTGTGAAAAATACCTTACCATAACTTCTGTAATCTGGAAATAACTGAAAAGGATATTCATAGAGATTGTTATAGATACAAGAAATCTAAAACTAACAGTTGTCTAATTAGCCTAAAATTCTTTTCTCCTCTGTTCATTTTGTATGCAAAAAGAAGCTAATTGCAAAATTAGAATTCAAAGAAATGATATATATTGTTATAATCATCTGTATCAAAGTGTGAATATGTGATATGTAGCACTAGTGTTTCCACCTACTCTATTATTTACATCGACTTTTTTTCTCATTTAAATTTTATTGTCATAGAGACTTAAGTTGGGGTATAGTTCCACAAGTAATGAGTCCAATCCTTGTTGAAATTGTTACCCCTTTTTGTCATTTTTCTCTCTCTTTCCCATTAACCCTTAATAGAGTACAGATCGTAACAACATATTGTCTTGTGAGTATTGCTGTTATACAGAATCCCCCATTTTTATTTGTCATACAATATTATTTTCACAGTAATCATTGCATAAGTTCTATGGTTTAGGTCTAACTTTTCACACTAGTATCATGGTGAACACACAATCCTGCACACAGTTTTATAAAACTTTTGGAAATAGATCACATTGATAAAACCGAGTGTATTATCAGGAATTACAGACTTTCAAAAATCAGGATGTGATGAAGAAATACAATACAAGTTTATTAATTTTGGAAGTACTTTATTCATGATTTTATGTGACTATTCTACTCATTTGCTTATTTCCTAAGCTCTTGCACATCACAGTGTGAAGCGATCTTTGTTCTTGGATGAGAATACTAAGATGAATTCATCCAGAATTGTGTCAATATTCAAACAAATTTTGAAGTGATATGATCCAAAGTCTTTAACATAATAACAAAAGATGTGTCATGCATAATGAGGCCCCTATGTTTAATCATTATTCATGTGAAGCATGAATATTTTGTAAAGTATTAACCGTCACAGTATGTAGTGATAGTAGGGAAAGATATAGAACTGTGTAGAATTAGTTTTATTTTCACAAATACATTAATATCTTTTGTATATAAATTTGTCTAATTTGGGATGGAAGGACGATGACAAAACAATGAAACAAGAACACAGGATGATCCATTTGAATAATGATACTCAGAGGAAACTATGTTGAATATGAACTTTACTGCTTTGGCGAGGAGGAGGAGTAGTGGACATGCAGGAGGAAAAGTATAGTAGTAGAAAACAAAGTAGGGGGTAACAATGCTCCAAAATAAATGTACTCATTACTAACATAAATGTAATCTCCTCTGCACAGTATCTTTTCAAGAAAATATTTTTTGAAATAAAGGATAAAAAATACCACTAGCAAATATAAACAAAATGATTATTACATTTAAATGCCCATTTACTCTGTATGTGGTAGAGGTAGCTTTATCATATGTGACATCTATTGCATTGTGAATTTTTTGCTCTTTTTGAATTTTCAAAGGAAAACAGCTTTTACTCAAAGGTACATAAAATATGATCAGGATGTAAGATTGTTATACACAATATACCACTTGGCATTAAACTGAATCATTCCCTAAGTGCTAAGTCAAAAAAAGTGTGAAAATAATGATCATCTTTGTTCTATTAAGCGTGGAAATCTATTAGTTTAGGCCGAAAAGGGAAAAGTGAAACTAAAGTGACATATAATGTTTACCTCATATTTGTTGATATTAAGAATGTCTTAATCCACCGAAAAATTCTTGTCAAGTAGATTGTAATTTTAAATAATGGTACAAACATCATGAAAGAAGAAGTATACATTGTGGTTTGGAAATGAAAGCATCCTAAAAAGAAGAAAAAAGAAAACAAAATAATAACAACAATAAAAACACCACTCTTTTATTATAGTGCAATGCTGTGGGAGAGGGATATACAAAGCAACAAAGAAATAATTTTATAAATGTGTTAGAATACATATCTTAACACAATGGAATTCTATGCCTCCATCAGAAAGATGATATTGCCCCATTTGTTAGGAAATGGAATGGCTTGGAAAAAATTATATTAAGTGAAGTAAGCAAGGCCCAAAGAAACATAGGTCCCATGGTTTCCCTTATTTGCAATATCTAGTATATGTCTGAGTCAAGCAGAAAAAGTCAGATAAATTGAAATGAACTCAAATAAATCATTTCTGTATGCCCAAAACAAGAAGAATGAAGCTTAAACCACAAAACAACTTCTTTTGTGCTAGCCTCCAAAAGAAAATACCTAGAACGTCAAGTAAGCACGGAAGTGAAGGACCTCTATGAGGTACACATTAATCATCTGAAAATAGAAATTCAAACATTTAATAACATGAGAAAAACACACATGCTCCTGTATTTGAATTACTGACATTGAGCAATTTGGGAAATTCTCAAAAGTTACTATGTCCAAATTCAAAGCAGTACTGATCAACATCCCTAAAACATATTTTAATGGGAGAGAAGAAGTAATCAAAAAGTAAGACAAAATATGGAAGAACCAGAAAGCAACGCTTAGCAGGAAATTCATAGGAAGAATATCAATACTCCACTGCAAATTCTATTAAACACCCAGAAAAACCTCAAAATACACACAAACTCACACACACAACATACATATACAAATTTATGCAAATATATGCACATATATACACAGATGTGTGTATACAGAGATATACATACATACATATATAAAATTAGAACTGGCACATAAACAGCCCTAAAGACCAATGGAATAGCATTGAAGACACAGAACTCATCCCAGAGATTTATGGTCACCTAATTTTTGATAAAGGTGCAAAAATCATCAGAAAGAGGTAAGGGAAACTCTTCTTAATATGGTGCAGGTAAAAATAGCTATACATGCATGAATAATTTAAAGTAGATCTTTATATTTCAACTTAAGCTGGAACCAAGTCTAAATGAAACAAAGGCCTCAAAGTAGGTTTATGTATCATGAAATATTTTAGTATACATTAAGGGATGACAGATGGACCTGTATACTCAGGTCAAAATTTAATACATTACAATCCAGTCACAATGAATCAAAGGAGGGCTGAATGTAAGGGATTGCATTCAACTGGAGAACTTTTGCATGGCAATAGTCAGAGGTAGCAAGATAAATACGCGTACAAAACCCACCATTTGGGAGACAATCTATTGGACTCTAAACCTAACTCTAACATGCAAGGGTGACAGAGCTCACAAAATTAAATCTCCTCAATAACAAATTCACAAATCCTCAAAGAGAAAACTGCATCATAAATAAGTGGGTTAAAGACACGAGAGAAACTTCTCGGAAGAGGAAATAAGAATGACCAGTAGACACATGAAGACATGTTCAACCTCTATAGCCATAAAAGAAATTCAAACAAAACAACATTGAGATTCCACCTCATCCCAGTTTGAATGGCTATAATCAAGACTCTAATAACAACAAATGCTGGAAAGGTTGTGGCAAAAGGAAACCCTACTATATGGTAGGTGGGAGTGTAAACTTGTTCAACCACTTTTGAAAGCAGTATGGAGCATCCTAAAAAGACTCTACATAGAGCTGCCCTATAACCCAGCAAATGATCACAAACAAGACCATACTAATCATGCCAGAACAACTTTGTTTACCATAGATAAGAAATGAAACCGGGCTGGGAAGGTGGCTCAGTGATAGGGCGCTGACCTTGCAAGAAAGAGGCGCTGGGTTCGATTCCTCAGCACCACATAAGCAAAAAAAAAAGGAAAAAGCCGGAAGTGGCACTGTGGCTCAAGTGGTAGAGTGCTAGCCTTGAGCTGAAGAGCTGAGGGACAGCTCCCAGGCCCAGAGTTCAGGCCCCATGACCAGACCAAAATGAAAAAAACAAGAATGAAACCAACACAGATCTCCCTCAGTATATGAATTGATCAGGAAAATGTGATACACACACACACACACACACACACACACACACACACACACACAATGGAATTCTATGCCTCAATCAGAAAGTATTTGTTAAGAAATGGAAAGGAATGGGAAAAATTATATTAAGTGAAGCCAGGCCCAAAGAAACTTAGGTCCCATGGTTTCCCTTATTAGCAATAACTAGTATATGTCTTGGACAAGCAAAAAGTTCAAAAGCTATGTACATTTGACAAGATAAAATGTTGTTAAGTGAAATGAACCCCAAAATAGGAACACAAATGTTTGTTTGTTTTCTAACACATTTATAATGTACCATGTGATTTGTTGTTGGTTTTTATGTTCCTCCCCTATATTATAACCAATGTTTTCACTGTATTTGTGGAGGGGAAGGGGAATAAAAAGAAAATGTTTAAAGAGGGATACAAGTTGGCCCATTGTATGAATGAATGTACAAGACTGTTACAATTTAGGCTGGAGGGAAGGGTTTACTTATGGACGTGGGAGGGAAGGAATGATAGGGGAAACACAAACGAGGTGGGAACAATGCTTGATAGGAAATGTATTCATTACCTTGCTCATGTAACTTTTACCCCCCTGTACAGTATTTTTAAAATAAAGAAATCTTAAAAAAAACAAATTCATTAAGAAACAACCACCCATTTATATGTTGTCTAAATGATCCAAGATTTTCTTCTGGGTATGAAATAAAAATGACCAAAATATGCATGCTGAAATATTTACAATCTCTGAACAAAATCTAAATGCAAATAACGACAGTGTACATCAAAAGTATTGTGTTTATCATTAGAATGAATTCATTTTTATATATCTTTTTATTGTAAAAATACTGTACAAAGGAGTGACAGTTACATGAGTAAGGTAATTAGTACATTTTTATCGAGCATTATTGCCTCCTTGTTTGTTTTTCCCCTAAAATTGCTTCCTTCCCCACCTTCCCAACTATTCCCACCACCGAAGTTGTAAAGTTCATTTTCAACATAGAGTCTTGGACATCTCCTTGTTACATTGGGTCAACCTGTATACCAATTTAAGCATTTTGTTTTTTTCCCTTCCTCTCCCCAAATTAGAAAATTTTATATACAACAGGCAAGACACTGGAATCAAATACAGTGAAACAGGGGTTATAACGTGTGTGGGGGTGGGGGTGGGGACATACCAAAGAAACAACAAAAAATACTACATTTTAAATACATTAAAAGCAATAACATGGAACAAACAAACAAACGTGTCCCTATCTTCGGGTTGTCCTAAATTTATACTAGTTATTCCAAATAAAGGAAATGGGACCTATGTGTCTTTGGGCCTAACTTACTTCACTTAATATAATTTTTTCCAATTCTTTCCATTTTCTAAAACATGGGGTGGTCATTCTTTCTGATGAGTCATAGAATTCATATATATATATATATTTATATATATATATATATTCATATACACACATTTATATGCCATATTTTCTTGATCCATTCATTTACTGAGTGGCACCTGGCTTGGTTCCACATATTAGCTATGGTAAATAATTCTATGATAAACAGCTGTGTGGTAGGTATTGTATGGTCTTATTCGTGATCATTTGGATAAATTCCCAAAAGTGGGATTGATTGGTCATAGGGGAGTTCTATGTTCATTCTTTTCAGGAAATTCCATACTACTTTCCAAAGTGGTTGAACAAGTTTACATTCCCAACAATAGTGTAGTAGGGTAACCTTTTTTATATATCCCCTCCAGTATCTGTTGTTATATTTTTTTATTATAGTCATTCTAACTGGCTGAGGTGGATATCAATGTTGTTTTGATTTGCATGTCTTTTATGGCTAGAGAAGTTGTGCATATTGGCCTTTCTAATTTCCCCTTCAGTGAAGTTTCACTTTAAATCTTTGGCCTAACTGTTGACCAGGCAGTTTTTTTTTTTTAATTTTTATTGTGATAATACCGTACAGAGGGGTTACAATTACACGAGCAAGATAATGAATACATCTTGTTTACTCAGTTGTTTCCCCTTCCCATCCCTTCCCATCTGCCCCCCACCCCTACTTCCCCGTCCCCACCCTATCAAAGTTGTAAAGTTATGTATCAATACTCTTCTTTCTAATGGAATCTTGTCAAGGTGATGTAGAGAGGGATTTGAATTACATACGTAAGTAATGAATACTTGTATCGCCATAGGTTTTTACCCATTTTTCACTTTTACTGTTTTTTCCCTAAAATATCTATCCTCTCCCACCGGGTGTAATGTTTATTCCCTGCATGTTGTTGGTATTATTCTTGTATGGTTCGCCCTTTATCCTTTGTATCAGATTTGGTTGTTGCCCTTCCCGTGCCTAATTCTCATTAACTTACACGAAATACAGTGTATACCAAAATCAAATACACTGACAACATTGCACAAAACCTAGGAAAATAAAGGAAAAAGGCAAGTGAACAGAAAAACCCTCACATAATACATTTTTAAAAATCAAGAAGGAGAAACCAAGTGATTTTGTACTGCAGAGTTTATTTTGTTTAGCCTAATATTATATGGTAATATGTATATTACTATTAAGCTATTGTGATACAATTCTAGGACTAAAATGGACACATACCAGTTTTTAGAAATTAGAAACCATATAGCCTATGTTTGTTTGGGTCTGGCCCCCTTTTATTCATGTTATATATTTAAGACTTTACATTTCCTTACAACTGACACTATGTCATTATTTCTAATGGAAAATAGAATTCCGTTATGTTTATACCCCACATTTTCTGATCCATTAATCTGCTCTCAGGCATCTGGGGTGGTTCTCGTTTTCTCTATAGAATGAACATAACTTTGCCATTCTAATGGAATGTAGTGGAATTTCAGTATTGACTTTGGCTTGATTTAATTTTCAGAGACATTGACCATTTCTTTCTATGTCCTTTGGCCATTCTCAATTAGCCATCAGTGAAGTCTCTCTTTAAATACTTAGACTTCTTTTCATAGAGTGGGGTTATTGCTCAGGTTTTTTTTGTGGGGGTCTTTCACTAGTTGAATTTTGTTTATATTTTATCTCTAAGACCCTTTTCTCTTTCTTGGCTAGTGAAGATATTCTCCCACTCTTACGGCTTTTCACCTTCCTACTTAGTTATGTCCTTTGCTTTAGAGAATCTGTGCAAGTTAACAGTATATAGTGGGTCTAACGTTTCTTTGACTTGATGCATTTGTGCATCTGTAATGACAAAGTTTCAACCTGTTCTTCGATACCTAGTATTTCTCTACTGCTTCTATTCTGAGTATTTTCTTTAACCTCCAGGTCTGATCGATTAGGAAAGTGTTTTGACACGGGGTAATGTACAATCTAATTTTAAGCTTTTTTAAGCATTTAATGAGTATTACAACACTATTTATTAAATATTGATTTTTCATTTTACTGCATTTACCCTGCTTCTATTTAAAATTACCTAATGAAGAGTCATAATTTTTGCTTTAGACGTGACATTTAAAATACAGGTGCCCTACATTCACTTTTTGTCTTAATTGGTATTTGTCCAGTTTCATCCAAAGAGGATTGCAAGAGCTTAATTGCAACGTATATATGAACAAGAAAATTAGGGTAAGAAAAATGAACTCCAACAAACATGAGGTTTATCGCGGTTGGTGTTTTAAAAAAAATACTATGAAAAACTATTTCTTTTTTCTTGCTTTTTTCCTTTATTTTCCATAGGATTTCTCCATTCTTGTCACTATATTTGATTTTGGTAGCCTGTGGATTGTATAAACTTTACTCTAAAGAGGGCAAAGAAGAGGAATCAAAAAATTTAGAAATAGAGAGCAAGGAGTGAAACAATGTCACAAAATTCCTCACAAGACAACATGTTGGAAATGGCCTTTACATCAGGGGCAGAGTGGGGAGATTTGAAGCAGAATAAAGTATAAGGAAAATGAGGGACAAAGTAATATGTGAAAAGAAAAAGTTTCACTGCCTTACATACATAATTATAATCACTCTGTACATAACACTGACCTTGCAATGTTGGTTGAAAATTCCTTTGAAATTTTAATGGCCATTCTATATGGGAATACATAATTGGTATAAATTTGTATGAGAGGTCTAATATCATTTGTTATGTATTTATTAGCCTCTGGATTTATATCAATATATGAAATGAAGATGATATTCACAGGCAAACTTAAGGACAGTGAATAAAGAAGTATGATTTGTTCTTTATTGGGAAACAAATGTGGGTTTCGATTTTATTGTTGAAATTTCTATATTCCAACCTTACCATGTCTATGTCGATAGTGACATGGTGAATTCTAATAAGGACATAAACACCCAGCTTTGCTTCTGGATTCCAGGTAAGAGCGAATAGGGATTGAATAGGTAGTAGAAACTAAAATAAATTCATTTGGTTGAGTGAGCATGAACAATATATTAATACATGTAATATGTAGCTGCAACAATGAGAAATTGTTTGAACTCATGGTTTGAACATAGAATGATTCCTGCAAAGAAATAGAAAAAAATATTATTGTACTTTCTGTGGAAAACACTAGAATATGTATTTCTGTATTCTGCATATGAACAAGAACTTCACTAGACTTCGAGAGATATTCAAAAACAAATGAGAGCACATCATCAGTTATTTTAAAAAATCATGCTTACTTCAACTTCGATTTCTATTGAAACTTGATAGTTGTATACAAACCTCAGTAATTACCCTTGGACACTCTCTGTGTCAACTTCACTGAACATTTGAATTGTGACCCTAGTCAATCTATTACTTCAGCGATTATTTTTCAGTTCTTCAAAATTTACTCTACTGTCACCCATTCAGGCTCAGCCATGCCTTGGCACAGTTTCTGAACTAGGTCTTTTGTAATTCATCCAGGAAAAAATGAAGAAATACTTCACGTGTACAGAAGAGAAAATCCATAGTGGTTTTACTATATAATGTTATTGCAATGAACTTAAATCAACACTCCATTTCATTGTTTGTGAATGTATGCATAAAAACAAACCACAATGAGTGATTGTTTTTTGGGATCCTACCAAAGGATACATGCTTTATATGAAGGGATGCCATGCAAATAACTTCAGTTACAATTACAAGAAATATTCCCTGGCTCAAATAAATAAATGGCTTTTCCATTCTTATGTGTGGCAAAAGAAATGCTATTGTGAAGTCACAATTACATTGTGAAGTGGTATCAGGTAAATATATTCAGAAGTTCTGGAAAGTAATTAACGTTTAAGACACATATGCTTGTCATCTCTCAGTAGGAACACTGAAATATTGGAATTTGAAATGAGCATAGAAAATTTCCATTAACTTAGGTTAACATTCCTACATTAATACTGCTTTCTCAAATATGTATGGTTGTGAGAATTCTATGCCGGAGATATACCAACATTTGGAATATATCACTTGGATCAAGCTCAGGGTAGGAGGCTTGAATGCCAATAGACCAATCAAGGATTCAATACTCATTGACAAAGAAGACACATTAAAAAATCCATGAAAACCTGAGATTAATTTTTATCATGATTGAGTAAAATCAAGAATTGAACGGAGGAAAAATATCCTCACTGTTCAATTCCAAAAAAACATAGTAATGTGCCCAGCATCCACTTATAGGTGTTGAAACAGAGTAGGAAAAAATGTACACCATTTCAGTTTGTACACACACAAACACAAAATTTGCATCTAAAAATGGACAGGTAACAGAAATATCTGATCACAAACACAAAATCAGTTCATTTATATATGGGCAAGCTAGGGTAAGATAAATCTCGATGAGACCAGTGAACAAATAACATGGTCTCCTTCACTCTCACAGATACTCTCATGAATTTACAGGTTCTTTAGTATCATCTAGTTTTAAGATGCCAGAGAAATTATGATTCCATAAGTAAGAAATATTAGCATAAGGGAACAGAATTAGTAATCCCATTGGGTCACATTAAGTGTTCTAATAACCAATGAAGTAAGGAAATATCACTGCCCCATCAAACATTAATCTCTGAAATTCAGAGAGAAAATACATGATATTACGAGTAGGGACTGAATAAAATCTAACTGGCTCTTATGTGGAAGGAAAAAAATACAGAGATTTTTGGAAATACCAGTGAGCATTTACATTGTTGATGAATATTGCATTACATTCCTGTCTTTGGTTTTCGTCTTGTTGGTCATTGGGCTTGAACCTTGGGCTTGGGCATCGTCCCTGAGTTCTTCAGATCTCTAATGCTCTACCACTTGATCTACAAAGCCACTTCCAGTTTTGAGATGGTTAATTGGTGATGAGAGTGTGATGAGATCTGATCCTCGGATCGCAGCCTCCTTCAGGTCCCTAAGCAACCTGTATCAGGCTTTTTTCTATGTTATCCAAAGTGCGCTGATGATTTTTGAGCTTGTCTGTTCCCAACATTCATGCACCCTGCAGGGATACCAGTAACCATGGCTTTCCTTAAAGATAATGCTCTTGATAGTATTTGATTTTGAGGGAATTAATTCCAGAAATGAATCTGAAAAAATCCTTCACTTCATTAATCTATAATTAGATCCTTATAGGTCAAACCGTGAGATGCTAGAATTAATATTATCACCTGTCCTGGCTCAAGTGTGGTTTTCTACCCCAAAAATTGTTCCCCATGACATGTTCCTTTTCCTCTGCATAACAGAGAATGAGAAACTCCCTAACCCCAAGAATAAATGTTCTCTGTTGATCAAATTCTAAATTGATCTGTTCAGTTTATATACAGGGTGAGTTTTAGTCCTAGCTATAGTAAAAGAGCAAATTGTTATCAAATGTAAGGGTCAGTTCATCTATTACTATTACTCCTCCTCAACAATTTCTTCACTATATAAACTGCCAATTCATCCTTCATTTAATATTGTAATATGTTTGACATACAGCAGACATTTTAATACAATTACTTAGTATGCTTACTACCTTTTCACAGGAAGAATATATGAGGCCTGACCATGCTGAGAGGCTCACATAAATTCACCCTGGTCTTATGTTGAATCAGCTTGTATTTTTTTTAGATTGATTAGAGAAGAAACTTCTTAACATTATTTGTACATCTAGAATCTATTGTCTCACTTATAAAAAGGAAGAGGTCTCATTGGCAAGCAAGACAAATTACCTGAATCCAAATTAAATAAATGCTTACAAAGAATTCCAAGAAAACCCAATTACTGTTCACTTTATTCTTTATTTGCTATCTTACCATGTCAGAGAGACTTAATGTTTCATTCTAGCAATTAAAATTCTTTACACAATCTCATACATACTCACTGAGAGATAGCATAACTTTTGTAGTTACACATCTAATTTTGAATTTCCAATCTATACCATATCCAATGTGTATTTATATTTTATAAAGGAATGTGATATTTGAAATCCATGTATGTAATGCTGCTAAAAAGCTCTAAATACATTTTATTACCATGTATATTTGTAAAGTGCAAATTGTAAATCATCTCAAGAATCTCCTCAAATATTTTATACTAATGCGTGGAGTAAATTTAAATGACAGTCATGCCTATATTATTCATTAATGAATTTCAGAAGGAAGACGTGGTAACTTACCCATAACTCTGTACATTTATCAATTAACCAATTGAAGATACTACCATTTACACTATCATAATTGATATGATGAGGGAATCCTGAAATCATGAAAATGGTTATAAAAAGATTGGACCAACATTTAACTATGGCTTCCCTGATTTAAATTGATTATAAGAGAATGAAAAGAACATTCAGATAAGATAATTCTGATGTAAAATAATTTGGGTGGTTACATTTCTTATTGGTCCTAGTGAAAACTTTACTAGATATTTGCCACCAATCACAGGTTCACCAGTTCAGAAAGCAATCCAAATCTTTGTTTGTAGTGAGCAAAATATATGGGTATATATTTGTTTGCCATTCATTTCTCTATTTCTTTACTTTGAATTTTAAGAGACAATATTGCATCATAAGAAGACTATTTTCACCAGTTGTTTAAGGATACAGGTGGACCTGTTGCAACAATGAGCAGTACAAGTTTTCATGTCCAAAATGAGCTTTACAACGTCGGTGTGGGGGGGGGGGAGGGGGTGAAGGAGAAGGATTGGGATTGGGGGGAGGGGGGAGGCTGGGAGGGATGTGAAGGGTAAACAAAGGAGGAGGCTGCAATGCTTGGTAAGAAATGTACGCATTATCCTGCCCATGTAATTGTAACTCCTCTGTACCGTATGTTCACAAATAAAATAAAATTAAATTAAAAAAAAAAGATGACAAGTTCCTATTTCATGACCCTCCTTCGATAGTAGTTTAATGGAAGGTAAATCTGCTTTGATCATCACAATAGAGGGAGATGTCTGTTTCCTCTATCTTGAAGTTGCTCTGGTGAGGTTACGTTGTGGTTAGGGTTCAGACCTTTCAACAATCAGTAGCTTTTCCCTAAGGTTGGAGCCATTCCCAATTTTGTTTCCTGATTGTCCATTACCTTTCTTTTATGCCTTCAACCACTGAGTCTGTTGCCTATGCTGCAGGGCAGAGTGGCACCTCTGACTTTGTTTACCCAGTAAAGAAAGTCACTGTTGCATGGGATAATCTCTCTCTGCTTGGGGCAAGCTGAGCCATGTAATTGAAGTTACTTTGACCTTTTGAATGGCTCCTATTGTCTTCTTCCAAAAGCTGAGTTATGTGCTGACTCCTCCGGTCAGGTCTTTGTCAGTATCAAAGATTGAGATCTTCTCCATTGATGGATGTAGGTCTATTTTCCCACCATTGCTCCGTGAGGAGTTAGGAAGTTGTGGGGGTACACACATCTTTCTTTTGGTTTCAGAGTTGTCCTTAACCAGCTACTGCCTGTGGTCAGTACGTTGAAGATTTTCACTTCTTGTTCGTTCTTTATGCCAGTGAGGAGAATCCACTCCTATACCACTTCTGGCGCCTTTTTTCCTGGGCTCTCTGAGTTGATATGTTGGCAGTGTTAGGAGCTACCACCAACACCACACTGCAAGTACTAAAATCTGGATATTTCATTTCTTGACAAAGTCTGTGTACTATGATGGTACACTTGGTGTTACTCTCTATACTTGGACTTTTCACCAGAAACCTAAACCTGCTTTCAATGCTAGAGCTTGTTAATCCCCAGCTGATCATCCACCATCTTCCTCCAGATCTCTAATTTCATGATTTTTCTCCTCACTTTTCAAACCAGAATGTATTTGACAAGAAATTTTTTCTGGCACTAATAAGTCATTATAGATATCAATTAACATGAGGTAAACATTAAAATTTTATTTCAGTTTAATTGTTCTTCACTTTCCCATCTGAATCAATGCAATTCCAGCCTTCACATAAGAAAAAAGGTGATAATTCTTTAGCACAATGTGTTTGATTTAGCATTTAGGAAGTATCACTTGCTAATGTCCAATGACATAGTCCATATATCGACTCTTATATCCTGCTCAAATTTTCACTATATTCTCATTTGAGTACTTAAGGCAGCAAAAAAACTTCAATGAAAAAATTACTATATGATAAAACTATTCCTACCATGTACAGCGTTATCAGACGGTTGTACACAAAGGTCAGATTTTATTGATCATTTACTAGAAAGGAACAATCACATAAATCTTAACAGAGGAGACAGGAACATGATTTTATAACTTACTATGTGAGTTACACTTGAAGGGTTGAAACTTGCCTCAAGGAACATATTCAGTAGGTCCTTCTTAGGCATAGTTAGTGCATATAAAATTACTACCTGCCCAAATACACCCATCATGCAATTTTCTTGAAGATTGTAAGATCATTCATTTGACACATTTTCATGTATTTTATATCATTTCTTTCCTGTATGTAGGGTGACTAAGATTGAAGACATAAAATTTCATTTAAATATATTTGATTCAAAACCAATTGATTAAAAGGACACAAATATTGTTTGACTGCTTGATAGTAGTTTGGGAGAAAATGAATTCTGCAGTGTAAAAACAGGCATGAGTTTGAATCGAAAGACATTTAATAGTTGAAACGCTCCCCTCAAATAGTCTTTGTTATGCTTAATTTCAGATGAGAGTTATCATGACAAATATTTTGAGATTTCCATCCATAGTAACGAAAGGATGAAGAATGAATTGGTAATTGCCAACAAGGAAAATACACGAAATATGAAGCAATGGGAACCATAAATATTTGACATCAGTTTAAGATCAGTGTAATGATAGGTTTTTAAAAATGCTTCTTCACTATAATTTTAGAATTATGTTTTTGATCTTTCTATCCTGTGTCAAAGACAGATTACAATCTTCTAATATACAATTAGGATAAATGCTAAGAACTCTATTCCCTGAAATTTTGGAAGTACTGATGTGCCATAAGCACACTTCCCAATCGATTTCCAATTAATCAATTTTACAAATGAGGGACATCATTAATACTTGTTTTTTTTCCCATATAGCATTTCATTGCTCATACATACCAGTGTTATGCATATGTTTTTTTTAAATGCAATTCATTTCTAGCCTATACTGCACATGAAGGAATAATACACTGTAAACATTCAGGCTGCTACTTATACTGGTTGATAAGTAAAATTTAAGTAGATATAACTTGTGAAAGAATGTTGTAAATCATAATTAGAATATAAGTTAGACCTGTAAATTCAGAATATAATAACCAGATATGGCCATTTTGAAATCAGGTTGTTTATGATTATGTGCATATTAAGACAGTGGTATTTTTCCTGCTGAATTCTATAAAATATTCGGTCCAAATTTGCAGAAACATTTGAACATAATTACAATTATTGAGATTAGGTCAACACTAATACTTACATGAAATCTTAGACACAAAGAGATATGTAGAGTTTATAGGAGCCTTAAGGAATCAATGAAAGGAAAAACCTATCACCTGACATATTAAAATGCAAATAGGTGACAATATAATGAGATTGATTATTTCTGTGCTTCCAGACAGCCACCAATACAAATAAAGAAACACATTTTGGTTTCAATTTCTAAATTTTTCTGTAAGTTTCATGTCTGGAAAACAGAATTTTGGATGTGGTTAGTAGAACAAATATGGATAACATTTTTCAGGAACAAACTAATGGACCAGAAACTGAAAGTCAATATAATTGCTGAGAAATAAATGTACTAATCGATTTTTGAAAGATCATAAATTTTCTATTGCCATGGTATTTACCTTAGAAAACTGTGATTGGAGAGAATCCATTTTCAGACATATTCAGCTAGTTCCCTCTCATTTTCACTCTATCATTTCCATGAAAGCAAAGGTTCATTAAATCATTTAACCTGTCAATAAGCTTGAATGCACAATTTGCTCGAATTTTCTTAGCACAAATTGTAAATGTTCATAAATCTTTGAAAGTCATTGTCTAGATTACAACTTCAGTGATTTTTTGTCTATTTCTTCATGATTCACACTGTCATAACAAGTTCTAATTTCCCAGTGCAAATAATGTGCACTATTTGTAGTTGTCGTTATCATTAGGCAGCAACTATGAAGAAAAGCAATCGAAGTATCCTTCATCCGGACAATGTGCTTAATTCTTTCAAACCTGGTATCGATATTTATCTCTATTAGTTGCATTGAAAATGTTGTTAACAAAAGTCATAGAATACTGGAAAACAATGCAAGAAATAGGAAACACCAGTGGCTTATTAGAAAGGATGAAGATAAGGATGTAGTTGCATGTAGTTCAGTAACAGGGAGAATCCCACCTAGAGATCAAATGTACTGAATTTTAGTCAATATAGGTAGTTGGATACTGTCCTCAAGTTTGACTCAATTGAGAGAAGCAAAAGTTGGGCAGAAAGTCTTAAGATCATGATTGTTACAAGAGCTCTATTTGCATGATCAAAGAAATTATGATAACTCCCACACAAAACACTTACAAAACCTGATCATTGCTTCTGAGAAGCCTTCTGATGGCCATCATTTCTATCTACTTCAGACAGGGTTCCAGCTCTGCTTTGGTGAGACTGATTAACTTCCTGAGACATCAAACACTCCCCTAGCATCCTCTCTTTTTATCAATACCTAAGTATCCAAGTTCTTTGTAACACTGGGATGTTGTCAGCTTTTCCATTTATAGACAAATCATGGCCTTTTAATTCTTCACTCCCATGTTGGTCTTGTTAAAATTGTCTCAAAATACATCCTCTTGTTCTTCCCAGAGCATTATTGTGTGCTTCAACTCCTCAGTAATACCAGTAAGGGAAATTTGACCTTACCACTTTACCCTCTCCTTATTAATGTGATATCACCTTATTAATGTGATATCCCATACTTTGTTAATGTGCATGAGATATTTCAACAAAGCAACTTCCACTGAATATTACATGAATATAATGTCAATTTTGAAGTCTCTATATACCCAAAGACGCTTCTATAAGTTTCTATAAGTTACCGTAACCGGTGAATTAGAGACGTCAATATATTTTAATTCAGTGTGTCTAGGGACAAAAAAATTTAGAGATTAATATGTCCTACATGATTGCTTTTCATTTCACTGAAGAAATCACAACATTTAAGATGTCTAAATTTGAAAGATTT
This sequence comes from Dipodomys merriami, assembly GCF_024711535.1. Classification (NCBI taxonomy): domain Eukaryota; kingdom Metazoa; phylum Chordata; class Mammalia; order Rodentia; family Heteromyidae; genus Dipodomys; species Dipodomys merriami. The sequence continues at coordinate 8,270,995 of NW_027203159.1, read as the reverse complement.
AATTATATTTTCTCTAAGAAATTTGTTCTCAAAACAGGAATGCTGACATTGACCTGCCAGTCACAATGAAAGGAAGTACACATCTTTCCATCTTTGTTTTGAGAAATTATTTCAACTGGTCTAGTTTACCTTATTACATATTGACAGGGGTACTTAGAAGAACATAGGATTTGTCCTGATAAAGTTTAAAATTTTAGACATACTGATAACATTGATTTTGTTTTTGTTGTTGTTGTGGTGGTGGTATATGTTTTCAGTCCTCAAATCTGGTACTGGGTGCTCTCCCTCTGTTCGATACCTCATAGCTAGTGCTGAACCACTTGAGCCATAGTGCCATTTCTGACTTCTTTTTTTACATGGGTTGCTGAGGAATAGAACTCAGAGCATCATGCAAGCCTGTCAATCACACTTCTACTGAGCTACATTTCCAGCCTCCGAGTTTAGATATGCTAGATTGAGATATAAGCAAGCAGGTAAATTATGGATCATTTCTAGAATGAAATGTAAGAAAGCAGAACTATAACAGAGGTTAACAGTGCCACTCTAATATAGCACCACAACCAAGCATGTATTTCTCCCTTTGCAAAATCGTTGGGACATCCTATCCCAAGTTTTGTATGGGGCACAATCATATCCTCTGGCAACAGGTAAAGAAAATGCTCTTTTCCAATGACATGTTATTAGCTCTCAAATTGAAAGTAAAGAAATAGGATAAATGAACAACCAACTTTCTGTTATACATATCCGTATATCTTTCTCACTACAAAGAAGTATGGAATTGCTTTCTGACCTAGTAACATTGTGATTGGTGTGCCTCACGAGGACCAATAAAAACTTCATCAACCAAAAGTACGTCAAATCAGAATTATCTTATCTGAATCTTCTCATTCTCTTATTCTCAATTTCAATCCTGGGAAGATACTGTTATTTTGGATAAAAAGGCTTATGCCCATATCATCATTTCAGGTTCATTCATCTCATAAATAGTGAAATGTGAATTGAAGTATCTTCTCCTGGTAATTGATCAATACATACAATTGCGATTGGTATCATCATTCTCAAAGTCATTCATGAAATGTTGCATATATAACTAGTTGAATTATCTCATAGCATTTTTATAAAACTATTTGAAGCAGCCAGGCACTGTTGGCTCATGCCTGTCATCCTACCTACTCAGGACTCTGAGAACTGAGGATCAAGGTTCAAAGCCAGGTTGGGCAGGAATATCTGTGAGAGTCTGACCTCCAATTACCCACTAGAAAATCGGAAGTGGTGCTATGGATCAAGTGATACAGTGTTTGCCTTGAGTTGAAGTGAATAGGGGCAGTGCACAAGCCCAGAATTTAAGCCCCACAACTGCAAAAACGACATATTTGATGAAATAAATCCTTGAAGATCTCTACTAATGAAATGCATTTAGAGTTCATTTTAACCAGCTATAAATACATAGATTTCAAATTACACTTATTTAAATAAAATATGAAATGGATTTAATATGATGAAGATAGGAAAATCAGAAGAAGATATATAACTGCAAAAGTTACTGCATCTCAAGTAGAATACATAGGAAATTATTCAAATAATTATAATTTCTATAATGAACTTGTCCATCTAGGCTCACAAAATTAATTGTACTTTTGAGTTAATGAATGCCCAAACAACAAGTCTCTCTTATTGAAATAGTAAGATGGCAAATACAGCATCAATGAACAGCAAATTGGACTTCTTGGAATTTCTTGTAAGCATTTTTTCCATTTGTAATCAGGAAATTTGTGTTGCTTGTCAATATTGTCCTTCATTGTCTAATGAGTAAGACAACGCACTCTAAATTCATTGATATGTACAAGTATTTTCTTTTTAGATCAATGCTGAAAACCACACATCAGAGTATGTTGTACTTATATAAGCCTGTTGCTGCGTTTGGGCTTCATGTATATTATCCCAGAAAAGGTAATATACATACTAGAAAAATTGAATTCAATTCTCTATTTCATGTCAAAAATATTTTAATGATATGTGAATGATGAATTTGCCATTTATATAGTGAAGAATGTGCTTACTGACGAGGACTAATGGGAATGGGAATTTCACCTTTCCATTCTATGACTAATTTTCTCATTCATGAAGATTATAGGGAGGACTGAAACTCATACTGCTTTCAAATTGTAAGGATCAATACAAAATGCAATCTACATTATATGTTTATACTTGTGGTTTGGGAGTTTCTCAACCTCCATGCAGAAGAAAATGAATAGGACATGGGAAATGATTTTTGGGTATGGAACCCTCAGGTGAGCCAGGCCAGGTCATCTTGATGGTAATCCAAGTATCTCAGGCATTTAATAATTGAGGATCTCCTTTCAAATTCATAAACTAAAGCTTCTTTTCTGAAATTCGTTTCCTGAATGAATCCCCTCAAAATTCAATACTATAGAGTATTTTCCTTGAGAAAAATCATAGATACATCATCTATACATCATCTATATGTGTGGCTGAAAGTCCTAAAGAAACAAACACAAAAATCTATCAACACACCAAGGAAAAACAGAAAAAAGAAAGCCTAATGCGGGTGGCTTAGACACCTGCAATCCTTCCAATTCAGGAGGCTGAGATGTGAGGATCAGGTTTCAAGGAAGCCCGGCAAGAGTCTCTATGAGTCCCTCATGGCCAATTAACAGCATCATAATTGTGAGTGGCCCTGTTGGTCAAGTGGTAGAGGATTTTTATGAGCTGAAGAATTCAGCACCAACCTCAGAGATTTAAGTCAATGGGCAAAAAAAACTGGAAAAACAGACACAAAAGTAATGTAATGTTCGTCAACAATGCCCAATACTCACTGGTATAATTAATTTAGAAAAAGTTTCTTAATTACTTCTGCCCACATAAGAGCCTTTAAAAATGTTATTCACTCCCTATATGGAACATCTTGCATTTTCTCTTTGAAATCTACAGAGTAATGTGATATGTGATATTTCCCTAATTCCAACAGTTGTTAAATGACTTAATATGACTCCATGGTAATACTACTCCTGTTCCATTTTGCTAATATGTCTTACTTATGGAATCATAGTATTCTGGCTTCTAAGAAGAGGATGGTTCTAGAGAACTTGTCAATTGATTAAATAATTTGTGACAATTAAGGAGACCATTCTATTATTTCCTGATTTGTCTCTTAAAGTTGGCTAAGATTTTGCAAACCCTATCTTTATCATTATATGATTGCGAGCAGTTTTGTATATCTAATCATATTTTTCTGTTATCGGTCCATTTGTGGGAGGCAATAATTGTTTGTGTGTTTGTGTGAACAAACTGAAATTTTGTTACAATTTTTCCTTACTCTGTTTCAAAATCCATACAGTGAATCAGGGCACATTACTATGTTTTTCAATTTAAAAATGAGGTTATTTTTTGCCTTCCTTAAATTCTTGATTTTATTCAACTTTCATAATTTTTATCACATGTTGTTTGTTCCATAAAGAATGGCCATGCAAATTTTGACAGGTTTTTTCCAACTAAGGATACTGAAATATATTTCATACTAAGCAAGTTTCTCATCTATCTCAATATTTTTCAAGTGTAACCTCATCTGTCCAAAGACACTGTGACTTATTTGCTATACTGCTGGCAGGGGAAAAGCACGTTTTGTGTATAGAGACAAAATATCTTCAAAAACTATTTTTGAAAACATGCACTTTGTGAAGATAGCATAGTTTTTGCTGAGAATCTCATATTTATAGGGCAAGAGGATATGCATCGTTTAATAACTTCTCAATATATATTCTATAATGTTGAAAGAAGGGCGGACTGTAACTGTCAAGTGTAACACAAGACAATTTCAGGAAACTATATTCAATGATTCTATCTTTGTTTACTGTTGTGTATAATTTGCCCAACCTATAAATGACCCCACATATTTATAGTTGATTTGGTACTGTGATTCACAATAATCCTAATGCAAATTGGAAGAGACTTTGAAGCATATTTCAGATAAATCCAAAATATCTAAATTTTTGGTAGAATTCCTAAGAAATCAATTGATTTGCATTGTTTGGGTACAGATGAGGAAGTTAAGGATGTGAGAATGTTACTAATATTTAGTAGTAGAGTTAAAATGGGAAAGTTTCTGATTATGGATATATTAGTGCAGCAGGTTCACCCTAGTTTGTAATTTCAAATACTTTTGGATTTCCTGAAGAATTGAACTCAATATTAACTTGTGAAGGACGTGTGGGAACAAGTAGACTCATGGAAACCCTCTTTTCTAATCATGTAGGAAGGTAAGGAAAACAGAGCTATCTCCATATGTCTGTATAAGGTGTACAAATCAATCTACCTACATATCCATGTGTAAAGTTATAAAACATAGGTTAAGAGTAAGTATGAATACTCTCCTTTTTAGTTTAATCTTATGTTTAAGTTGATGTACTAAGTCATTATTATTATGTATATAATGGAGTAAGTTGATTTTTTGGTCATAAGTTATACTATTCCTCATTTTTCTGTCTCAAATCCCTGCTCAGACATAAATTTCATTTCCAACATGTTGTCTTGTGAGGAATGTTGGAGCATTGGTTCACTCAATGTCCTATGTCCCAAGAATTTGTTGTTCCTGTTCCCTGTCAAAATTCAGATCAAGGTGTATACAATCCACAGGCTAACAAAATCAAATACATTGACCTAAAGGGAGATGCCATAGAAAAATAAAGGAAAAAAGCAAGAAAACAACAAACAGCTTTTCATAGTATTGTAAGGAAAACATCCAGCATTGATAATCCTTTTCTTTCTATATCTTGGAGATCGTTTTGCTTAGCCTAATCTTCTATGCACATATATCCGTAAATGTTAAACTATTGCAATCCTTAAGCTATTGCAATACTCTTCCAGGGTGAAACAGGATATATACCAATTATTACAATAAGGAAAAACATGGTACCTACATTTTAAGTGACACTGCTACAGTAAAAATTATATGACATCCCTAGATCAGCTGAGAATAAGCAGAAAAAATGCAGAAATGTAAAGAAGCAATATTCAATTAACAGTGCTGGCAAAATTGGTTAAACACCAATAAAAATAAGATAGAAAATTATATATCTCCATGTACCAGAATCAATTTTAAATAAATCCAGGTCCTGGGGGTAAAGGAAGATTCGCTGAGATTCTTAGGGGAAAGAATAGGAGGAATATTAGGGTTCCTTGCAACAGGATGATACTTTCTTATTACATATGCATGAATGCATCAAGTCAAATAAAGCTTGGACAAATGGGGTTTTGTGAATCTGCAGAGTTTTGCATGATGAAGGACATAGCTAAGAAGATAAATAGAAAGCCAACAGACTAGAAAATTATTTTGATTAACCATGAAACAGACAAGGGTCATAGAGCTGAAATACAATGAAAAATTTAAAAGGTAAATCACTTCCCCCAATTCCATACAATATATCACCCTATAAGAAGGCTAGATATTTAAAGAGACTTCACTGATGCCGAATTGAGAAGGGCCACTACACCCGATTAGAATGCAAAGTAATGTTCATTGCAGCATTATTTACCACAGGAAAATATGGAAACACCCCAGATACTTGAGAGTAAATTAATGGATCAAGAAAATATGGGATAAATGCACAATGGAATTATACATTTCCCTAGGGAAAAAATGACATCATTTAATTGGTAAGGAAATGAAAAGACTTGGAAAAAATCATGTGAAGTAAATTGGCCAGATCCAAACAAATAGGTTCCATGATTTCCCTTATTTGTAAAACTTGCTATATGTTCTCTTTAGACGTTGAAAGGATCACAATACCACCCTTTTAAAGTATACTATGAGAAGCTCTTTCTTGTGTTTTTCCTTTATTTTACCGTGGCTTACCCAGGGTTGTCACTCTATTTGATTTTCTTATCTGGTGTATTACATGTGCATTAATCTAAGTTAGGGAAGAGAATAACAAAATCTAAGACAAAGGACCAAGATTCAACCAATGCAACTGCAATCCTCACAAAACATCTTCTTGGAATAAACTTTATTCCTTGAGGGAAGGGATGGAGATTTGATGCAGAAGAAAAAATATGAGGAAATAAGGAGTGGGTAAGAACATATGACCTGAAATATACTCACTCACCGCCTTACATATGTAATGAATCCCTCTATGCATCACCTTGACAATAAGATTCAATTAATAAGAAAACTATTCATAAATACACTTTCCCAAATTGTTATGCTTTTCACATTGATACTTATGTTAATGGGTTTGTAGTATGTATACATGTGGATATAGTTCTCTTTTCTTTACATCCCTACATCAATCCAATGACACAGGTCTCCCTCAGCCTCCAGATTCCAAGCCATCATTTATAAATCAATGTTGACATAATTTTTTCAGATATTTATGTCGAATTTCTGACAATGATTGAAATTATAAAATAGGAGAAATCTTGGTGACCAAATATATCCATAATTAGAAACCCTCAGCTTTACACACATACCATAAATTTGAGCAAGATTCTCACTTGTGAAACTTCCTCTTCTGAGGTCAATTACTTCAACTCTACTGATTAAATAGGAATCCAAACTTCTAATGTAGTTTTTGCAAAGTATATCTTTGTAAAATATCCTGCAAATGCTATTTTATTTAGGAGTAGGAATGTTGTAGACAAGCAATGTAAAATCAGCTACACAATGAGAGTTTGTGTCTTAAATATGTGTGGCAAATTACACACAACTTGAAAACAACATTAGATTCATTGAATATGGTTTCATAAAAGTGTCATGAATTATAGTCGAAAATTACAGCTTAATCTTCTTTGAACATTTCAGAAATATAATGAAAAATTATGAAATGATTCATGTGTTCTTGCCTTATAAATGACAGATTCTCTGTACAAACGTATAGTATCTTCCTAATGTGTACATTTACATCCCAAACTAATAAATATTGGCTGATCTTTTATTTATATGTGAAAGAAGCTATTTTTTGCCTTGTGAAAAAATCACAAAACCCTTCTGCAGATTAGATAACACATGAGAAATATTGAGGTATATTGGCATCTTCTAGCTTGAAAAATAGGTTGCAAAATTATTTGATTTACAAAACCAATAAAATTTTTCTACCTATCCTTCTGTTTGGAACACAGAAGTTGATAGGAAATTTGTATGAGGGATCAAAGATCAGTATATTGTTCTCATATTTTATTATGTTCTGTATAAATAATAAATGAAAAGGAAGATAGTATTCCCAGGCAAAAGTACCTTTCTCGATGGGTCCACTTATACTTCGAAATAGCCCTTTCCTTACTTTTCTTTTTTTTTTTATCGAGCAACCTGGGCATGCTAATTAATGGGCACTTAGTATTTTCAGAAGATAGAGATTTTCATGGTCCATCTGGGAGTCTCAATATTCACAGATTTCTTTGTGCTGTAGTAAATATCTATGGTCAGTAAGTCATTCATGGAAGACTCGATAATATATAGGAAACTGGTAAGAATCTAGGTTTATGTAAGCCAAGGACATTGATCTCATACATTCTCCTTCATATGAAAACAATTTCGTGAAATGTGTTTGGAAATTTTTGAAGGAAAATTTTGTATTGATTGATTTTAAACTCTAACTTGGCATAACTATATAATGCCATTGAGAAATGGCTTCTCATCATAAGGCAGTGAGTATTTTGAAGCATTTATGCCTAAAACAAGGTTTTCAGACTTTCAATGTTACAGAGAAATATTGTGAATGCTCTGTTCTTGCTATTTTTATTCATAGCATGCCTGTCATGACTTTTGTAATCTGGGTTTGGAGGCTGACCCATTGCTCTACCAGTTAAAGCCTGAGCTCTGCCAGTTAAGTCACAGGGCCACTTTCACTTATTTGGTTTTGGGGGTCATTTGGACATAAGACTCCCATGGACTTTCCTGCTCAGGCTGGCTTTGAATCACAATCCTCAGATGTCAGCCTCCTGAGTAACTAGAACAAGAACCACCAGGATTTGGCTCTTCTTACTTTGACAATTTAATACCAAGTACTAAATTTAAAACCATGCTGAAGTATTTAAACAACATTGAAGTAATTTTGCATCATTTCCAAAGAGAAGATTTGCATGGAGGTTTTCCTTCCAACTTTCATGTTGCTTCCACCTGAAAGCAAACCAAGATATCAGTTGGGAAGGGAAATGAAAATTTTCAGAAAGGTCTAGAGCAAAAATCATGTAGGAAATTTTTCTTTTGGATTGAACTAGATTCCTTCATGGAAGTAAGATTGTTTCCGAAGCCATTGATTTTCTTTTAGAACGATTGAATTAAATGAATAGATTTATCTCTAAAATGATATGATTTGCCAGTTTTTTATAAGGTTAGAAACAGTTTCTACTGTGTACAGTTTCCTATATACACAGTAAAATATTTCTCAACTAATATTCTCTTTTGGATATAATTATTTGTAAGCATTTACTTTTATTCACGGCAGTTGGACAAAACTTACTATTTCACAAGTTTTACTATCTCTCATCTCCACATTCATCCTTCAAATCCTCCTTAACAAACTCTGAAGTAATGCCTGCTGATATGGTAAGATTTGGATAAATGACATGATAGTGGTAAAGGCTTCTTCATATGAATACATGTGTTCAATAGGCAGTCGTGAATTTTGAGATGTCATTGAGGAAGGTTCTTCTACTGCCCTAGAATCATCGTGATTGAAACCTAGTATATAATGTCCAAATTTATGATTTATATTCATATGAACAGTGGTGTCAAAATAATGAAAGGTGAAAACGAAATGAGTGTACCAATCAAACCTAGATGATGGGTATGCAAGGGCAAATAAATAAAAGCAGGAGGGTCTTTTTATACATGAGTTAAAAAGGGTAAGAATTTCCACCCAGATTTCAATTCTACTGAACCACAGGACAATTCTCAGGTATTCTAAAAGGGAAAAGTTTGGGCATGCTGTGGTATCTTCGGTTTTGAAATTTTTTCTTTCTGGGAGCCTTTCACATCCCAGAATGTGGGGTGGTGCTCAATAAACTGAGTAATCTTGACAAAGAAATTATGGTTATGGGGAGGATTGGAATGGATGGGAAGGGGAAAGAAAGGAGGAGGCAACAATGCTTAATAAGAAATGTTCTCATTACCTTGCCCATGTAATTGTAACTCTTCTGTATGATATTTTCACAATTAAAGAAATTATGGTTATATAAATAATAGAATAAGTAGGTACCCATCCCGAAGGCACTCTGGAAGCACGGGACAACACCAGTTGACATACCTTCTTGATGTTAGGCTTCTTTCTTCAAAGGGTAAGTTGTTTGCTCTCCTTGGTGAGGCTCATTTATATTGTCACATATATGATAGGTTCAGTTTATTTTCAATCTTGTAGCATGTACTAGATTATTTTCTTCATTTTTCTCTTAGGTCTAAATAACATACATTGTCCTTCATTTCTCTAAAATTCAGTGGTTTGGCTTTTGAAAAATTAATTGTCCTATAAAGTTTACTGTATTTAGTATAACTCCAAGCAGCTACATACTTGTCAAGGTATTTTCTACCTATGAAACTGAAGTTGAAATCTCGCTATATGAGCCTCAATATTTTCTCACTTTCCTCATATTTTTATTTTAAATCTTTCATCAGGACTTGTTAAGTCATATTTATTAGCTGTGAATCAAGTTGCAAGACCGTGGTATATTTTTGGTAAATAACATGAAAATGATAAAAGAATCTTCATAGCTCTACTGGGCCCAGTGGGTTATTGATAATTTTGAGGGAATCTTCAATTATTTAATGCTCTTATCCATAATCTAGAAATATTCTACAAAGCTCAGTCACAAGAATATAAAATGTTCAAATTTTTTTTTCTCTATGAGACAGTGGTTGCATAGAATCAAACCCATCTTTCTGTCAATTTGGCTGCCTGTCCTCAAAATATTCACGAATGTGTCCCATGGACTAAATCCAATAATCATATACTAATTTCGATGGAACCAAAGTCAAATGCGGAAGTTACAGGTAAGCTTCATTTGTAGCACAAGTGCTACAATAACGTCGACATTTTTTTACCTTTATTACGCTGTATGTATTATCTCTTTGATGGTGTAGTCAACATTTCTTTGTAACAGGGCATTGTCCTTTCTTTAAGAATGACTAAGTTTAGTAAATAGAGCTCCTTCAGTTTTACATTCTATCATGCATAAATGTCTCTTCAATATGACAACTTCTTTGGTCATGTTTATACACCAAATAATTTGCTCAATCCTTTCTTCCTTGTAAGGGCAAATCTTTAAAATCCTATCCATCCTATTACATGAATTATGGCAATTGAACTGAACTGAAAAAAAAATAAAAAAGTGGCACAATTATTTTCTCCTTGAGGCTTCACAACCATTGCTGTATTTTTTTCTAATTCATTAATTGTTTTATGGAAATAGATTAGTGGCTTCAATATACTTTCTTATACTTTGCTCAAAGTAAAATATGTTATCCTAGGGCCTGAACTCAAATCTCATCTTGCATCTAAAATGATTGTCTGTATCTCTCCTAGAAATTGTGGTTGAGAATATATATTAGCCCCAAAATTTGGGGGCACAATCATGTATTGTCACAACAGGCAACAGAAATATAGTTTCCATTTGGAACTCATTGACTTATTTGAAATGAAAAAGAAAATATACAATAACTAAAAACTGAACTACTTTCTTCCTAAACACAAGCAATAATTTGGATTGAACTGTGACTAAATAATTGCAGAAAAAAATCATATATGAGGTGATAATCTCTTCTTATTAATCACAATATTTTTTAATATTATTTTATTTTATTTGAGAACATACTGTACAGAGGGGCTACAATTACATGGGCAGGATAATGCATACATTTCTTACCAAGCATTGCAGCCTCCTCCTTTGTTTACCCTTCACCTCCCTTCCCTGCCTCCCCCCTCCCCCCACCATTTATACCCCCCTCCCCTCCCACACCGACATTGTAAAGCTGGTTTTGACATGACGTTTTGTACTTCTCATTGTTGCAACTGGTCCACCTGAATCCTTAAACGACTTGTTTGCCCCCATCTCCTCCACATGTTATACTGACATCAAATATAGTGAAAGCGGGGGTTTCACTGTGGGGGAGGGACATACAAAGCAACAAAGAAATAATCTTATAATTACGTTAGAAACACATGCACGAAAGAAACGAAAACATTAAAATACATATATAAGGGTTCATTTTCCTAACATCACATTATCTGACCTTTTCCGCTTGACTCATACCTATACTAGATATGGCAAATAGGGAAACCATGGGACCAATGCTTCTTTGGGCCTGGCTTACTTCACTTAATATAATTTTTTCCAAACCTTTCCATTTCCTAACAAATGCGGCAATGTCATTCTTTCTGATGGAGGCATAGAATTCCATTGTGTATATATACCACATTTTCTTGATCCATTCATCTACTGAGGGGCATCTGGGTTGGTTCCATATCTTAGCTATGGTAAATAATGCTGCAATAAACATAGTTGTGCTGGTAGCTTTAATGTGGTCTTGTTTGTAAATATTTGGGTAAATGCCCAAGAGTGGGATTGCTGGATCATAGGGGAGCTCTCTGCGAAGTCTTTTGAGGAACGTCCCTACTTCTTTCCAAAGTGGTTGAACAAGTTTACATTCCCACCAACAATGAAGTAAGGTTCCTTTCTGTCCACATCCCCTCCAGCATCTGTTGTTGTTAGAGTTCTTGATTTTTGCTGTTCTAACTGGAGTGAGGTGATATCTCAATGTTGTTTTGATTTGCATTTCTTTTATGGCTAGGGATGTTGAACATTTCTTCATGTGTCTATTGGCCATTCTTCTTTCTTCTTCAGAGAAGTTTCCTTTAAGTCTTTCGCCCACTTATTTATTGGGCAGTTGTTTCTTTGAGGATTTGTTGTTGGATGGTTTAATTTTTTGAGTTCCAAGTATATTTTAGATATGAGACCCTTGTCCGTTGTATGGCTAGTAAAGATCTTCTCCCAATCGGTGGGCTTTCTATTGATCTTGCTAGCTATGTCATTTGCCCTGCAGAAGCTCTGCAACCGTATGCAATCCCATTTGTCCAACCTTTCTTTGATTTGTTGTGTTTCCGGGTCTCTATTTAGAAAATTTCGGCCTGAGCCAAGGAGACCTAGGGTTTCTCCTATTCCATCCTGTAATGTTTTCAGAGTGTCTGCTTTGAGTTCAAGGTCTTTGATCCATTTGGAGTTGATTCTGGTGCAGGGTGATATATAAGGATCTAGCTTTAGTTTTCTACATGTAGTTAACCAATTTTGCCAGCACCATTTACTGAAGCGGCTGTCTTTCTTCCATTCTATTGTTTTAGCTTCCTTATCGAAGATTAGATGGCTATAGGTCTGTAGGTTCATTTCTGGGTTTTCAATTCTATTCCATTGGTCCTGAGGTCTGTTCTTATGGCAATACCAAGCTGTTTTGATTACTATGGCTTTATAGTAGAGTTTGAAATTTGGTATTGATATTCCTCCAGCAGTGTTCTTTCCGTTGCGGAGCGTTCTTGCTATTCGGGGTCTTTTATTGTTCCATATGAATTTTTGGATTGCCTCTTCTATTTCCTTGAAGAATGAGGGTGGAATTTTGATAGGTATTGCGTTGAATTTGTAGATAGCCTTGGGAAGTATTGCCATTTTCACGATGTTAATCTTGCCAATCCAGGAGCATGGGAGGTTTTGCCATTTTTTAAGTTCTGTGTTGATTTCCTTTTTCAAGATTTTAAAGTTTTCATCATAGAGGTCCTTCATTTCTTTGGTTAAGTTAATTCCTAGGTATTTTATTTTTTGTAATCACAATATTTTTAATTGAATGACTAGACTGCAAAATGACAATCTGTGAGAAGAGTTTTAGTGTAATTAGTCAAGTGATATTTACAAATTCTGGTATCCATAGCAACCCCTATGGCTAACCTTGTTAGTTATTTCCAGGTTATAGAATGTGTATTAATTTCTTTTTCACAGAAAATATATAAATATTGTTTTGTCATATTTCTTTGGAAAAACTGCTCCAGTCCAAAAGCTACTCTTGATTTGAAACATTTCTTCTTTGCAAAAGTAAGTTTTAATATATAAATAGATGATGACTAAGATCAGAAAAGTTTTATATTTCTTATCCAATAAATCTGAACAATTCTCTAAATGGGTACACTTCTTATTTTCAGGGCATCACACAATTGGTTTTCATAATTTCTTTAAAGCCAAAAAGGAATTGCTTTCCTGATGAGGAAATGAGAATAGTCATTAGACACTTGAAGAAATGCTGAACTTCTCTGGCCATAAAGGAAATGTAAATCAAAACAATATTAAGATTCCACCTTTTCCCCATTAGAATGGCTATAATCATAAGTAGTCTAATAATGACAGATGCTTGGGTTGGAGATGTGGTACCAAAGGAAGCTTACCACACTGTCGGTGGGAGAGTAAATTTGTTCAAAAATTCTGAAAAGCAGCATACAGGTTCCTCAAAAGATTATGCATAGAGCTCTCCTATGATTCAGCAATCCTACTTTTGGACATTTAACTATATGATCACTAATAGGGCCTTCGTAAAGCTACCAGCACAATTATATTTATTGCAGCATTATTCACAATAACTAAGATATAGAACCAACTTCAATAACCCTCAATAGATGAGTTAGATGAGTGGATCAAAAAATATGGAAAATATTAACATTTGTATGTACATATATATACAGATAGCAATTCTATGTTTCCAACAGAAAGAATGGCACTGTCCCTCTGGTTAGAAAATGGAAAGACTTGGAAAAATCATATTAAGTTGTGTAACCAAGTCCCAAAGAAATTTAGGTCTCATGGTGTCCCTTATATGCAATAATAATAGACATATAAGATAATCTTGTTAGATGAGCTGCAAAGCTCAAAAGTGATGTACATATGATCATATAAAATAATGCTAAGTGAAATGAACTCCAAAATATGAAGACAAGAGATCTCTCTTTATAGTTATTGTTTTAAATATACTCTGTGATTTTATTTTATTGTTGTTTCCTATGGCATATCCCCTGTTGACACTGTACTCAATTTTGGTAGCATGCACTTGTATATATATTTGTATGATCTGGGGAAAGGAAGGGATGTAATAAATCCCTGATATAAAGAACAGGATGACACATTGCAAGTAAGATAACCACAATGTGATAGAATGTAAGAAATGAACATTGCAACTTCAAAAGGGGTATGGGGAGGAGTGAAGAAGTTGAGGTGGGAAGGGATAGTGGGCCATCAACAAGTGAAAGTGTAAAATTGACCAAAAAGTACTTTTCTCATTGCCTTATTCTTGTAACTGGAATCCCTCTGTACAGCACCTTTACAATAAAAGAAAAAGAAAAACAATATATGCTGAGTTTTTTTAGATTGTGATTTTTTCCCTGTTGGACCTAGAAGTACATAAAATTATACTACCTGGTGACATTTCTTAAATCACAAATTTTAGGAAATATTCACAGCCTGTTTCAGATCTTGGAAAGTTGTCCCATCCAACATGCATCTCCACCCCCTCAAAGACATGTTGTAAAAGCAAAATTGCTGACAAGTTTGTTTACTTAAGTACGAATCCCACTTTCAATTATATATCTCTAACTTGCTTTCATTTTCTTGTCCCTTGAATGAATTACCACCAGTATTAGTGTTTATGAATTCTACCTTCTCTTGGCTGGACATTGCAATTTAATAGAAGAAAAGTATCTAATTTTGATTTTGGTTTTGATTTGGGGCTTGTGATTTTCTTTTTGCCTTAGGGTACTTTCAATTTAAAATCCCTAGTATGCTTATTATTTCCTAACATTTGTCTTCTCATTTCATATCAGGATGTATTTGACAATATTTTTGGGAGGTGATTGAGTCATTCTGGGTATCAATGTATATGAGAGCAACATTAAGATTTGATTTCAGTTTAATCGCTTTTCATTTTTCTGCATAACTCAATCAAATTCCATATTTGAGAACAGAAAAAAGTTGATAGTTCTTTAACACAGTGTGTACATTTTATCATTGAGGAACTAGTAAAATCTAACGTCCAAAAGAATATTGTATATATGGACTCTTACATCATGCTCATATTTTCAGTATTTTTTCAGTAAACCCTATTAAGAACTTAAAAGAGAGCAAATAATTCACAGTGCAAAATTGTTGTATGTGATAAAGCTACCTCTACCACATACAAAATAATCAGACATTTGGAAGAACCAATCAGTTTTATGGTGATTCTTTGGAAGGAACAAAACAAATAAGTCTGAACACAGAAGACATGAAGAGGATTTGAAATTAACTACACTAATTAAACTAAAAACAGTAAAATCTTGCCTAGAGAAACACATTCAGGAGATACTGCTCAGACATAGTTACCTTACATAATATTATTACCTGCCCAAATACAACCATCATGTAATATGGTTGAAGAATGCAAGATCGTTCATGTAACATATTTTCAGGTATTTTGATATCATTTCTTTCCTGTATTTTGGAATGATTAAAAATTGAAGACTTAGCCGGGCACCGATGGCTCACGCCTGTAATCCTAGCTTACTCAGGAGGCTGAGAGCTGAGGATCGTGGTTCAAAGCCAGCCCGGGCAGGAAAGTCCGTGAGACTCTTATCTCCAATGAACCATTAGAAAACCGGAAGTGGTGCTGTGGCTCAAAGGGGTAGAGCGCTTGCCTTTAGCTGAAGAGTGCAGAGACAGTGCCCAGGCCCAGAGTTCAAGCCCCACGACTGACCAAAAAAAAATTGAAGACTTGATTTTTTTTTTAAATCTGTTTGGATCAAAATCATTTGACTAACATTAAACAAATATTGTTTGTTTGATTGAGTGTAGTATGAGGTGATGAATGCGACATTGTTATACAAGGCATGAATTCAAACATAAACATAGATATTGAAAGTTCAAATACTCCTTCCCAGTGTACTTCGCTATGCTTAATTTCCAGTGATAGTCATCAGAGTCAATATGTTGTGATTACCACAAAGTATTTCCTTGAAGATGAGATGTATATTGCTTTTGTAATATTAACAAAATATGCCAACAAACAAAAGGTATGAACTATTAAGAAGAAAGGAGTCAGCCGGGCGCTGGTGGCTCACGCCTGTAATCCTAGCTACTCAGGAGGCTGAGATCTGAGGATCGCGGTTCAAAGCCAGCCCGGGCAGGAGAGACCGTGAGACTCCTATCTCCAATAAAATCACCAGAAAACCGGAAGTGGCGCTGTAGCTCAAGTGGTAGAGCGCTCGCCTTGAGCTGAAGAGCTAAGGGACAGCGCCCAGGCCCAGAGTTCAAGCCCCACGACCGACAAAAAAAAAAAAAAAAAAAAAAGAAGAAAGGAGTCAAGGAAAGTTCTCTACCTTTCTATCTCTTTCAGAGAGTGATGCACAACATAAATCTAAGATGTCATTTTGCTTGAAATCAATTTAATAATTATTTTTCAAAGTTGGTCTCCTTGAGAATTGTTTTGGTTACTTTTTCTACCTTGAGTGAAAGATAAATAGCAATCTTCTATTATATATTTAGGGAAAATGCTAAGAACTCTATTACCTACATATTTTCAAAATATTGTTGTGCTTAAAGCATATGCTACCCACAGATTATGGTAGCATAGTTTCCATAAAAAAATTAGGAATCAGTTTTAGAACTGGGATAACTAATTACTACTTGCTATTTTCATAACCGTTTTCACTGTTCATGAAACTGCTGTCATGTACATCTTTCTTTCTGAAACTATTTTTCAGTGGTTTTGCACATAAGTAAATAATGTACTGAAAACTTTCCTTTTGCTAATGGAACTTGTTCTTAAGCATATTTTCTTTTTGTAAATTTTATATTCGTGTAAAGATCCTGTAAACAGGTATTACAAATAGATGAGTAACGCAATGTGTACATTATTAATTAATCATTGTTACCACTTCCTTCATGGTTGTCTCACAGTCCCTCCCTCCCCCAACTCCCACACTCTTCCCACGCACCCGTTCTTGCATTCGAAGTGGTGAAATTCTTCTCCAATATGCTCTCCTTTTGGTATCATTGTTGCAATGGGTCATCCTATATCCTTTTCCAGTGTTTTCAGTGCTTTGTTATTCTCTTCCCCTTCCTAGATTAGACAAATGTATATGCAAGATGCAGATTACAAAAATCCATTAAGGTGACAAAGGGGCATATATTATAGGGTGAAAAACAAATAAGGGAAACAAAAAAATCACATTATATATTAAAACCAATAACATCACAGAATTGTTGAGTCCATATCTTGGACTCCCTTCACTAATCAACATTTTATGTGTTCATATGTTCATAATATTTGATCTTTTCATCCCATCTGATATGATTATCCTATATGGGTACTAATTACTTCAAATAAGGGAAACCATGGCACCTATCTTTACTTGGGAATAATTTACTTCACATAATATGATTTTTTCCTCAGATCTTTCAATTTCTTAACAAATGGGCCATGTCGTTCTTTCTGTTGGAACCATAGAATGCATATACATATATATATATATATATATATATATATATACATATATAAAATTTTCTTGATCCACTTGTGTACTGAAGGTATTATGTTTTCTATCATATCTTAGAAATAGTACTGTGACAAATATGGATGTACTGGTAGCTGTAGTATAGCCTTGTTTGTTTTCAATTGGATAAATGCACCTAAGTGGAATTGCTGCATCATAGGGTATCTCTATGTGTAGTTTTTTGACGAATGTGCATATAGCTTTCCAGAGAGGTTGAATCAGTTTACACTATCACCAATGATGCAGTAGAGTTCCCTTTTGGCAACATACTCTCCTGCAACTGTTGTTGTTAATTTTCATGTCAAGGCATTCCAATGGGGTGAGGTGGAATCTCAATATTATTTTGATTTACCAGATTTTTTGTTTATGGGAGCAAAGTTCAGTACTTCTTCCTGTGTCTATTTGATATTCTTACTTAGTCTCCAGAGAAGTTCCTCTTTAAGTATTAACACACTTGTTGGAGGTCCAATTGTTTCTTTGAGGGTTTGTTTTGGAGGAATTTATTTTTTGTTTTGTAAGTATAATTTAGATATGCGGCCCTTGTTGTTTTGTAGCTACTACTAATGATATTCTCCCAATTTTTGGATTTTCTTTTGACATTGATAGCTATGTCCTTTGTCATGAAGAAGCTCTAGAGTTAGGTGCAATCTCATTCGTCCACCTTCTCTTTTATTTGTTGTGTTTCGGGGTCTTTATTAAGAACACTTGGGCCTGTGCCAAGGAGCTGCTGTTTCTTTTTTTATTGTGAAAATACTGTACAGAGGGGTTGCAATTACATGGGCAAGATAATGAGTACATTTCTTCTCAAGCATTGTAGCCTCCTCCTTTGTTTCCCCTTGAGCTGGTGTTTCGTTTGTTCTTTCCTGTAGTGTTTTCAAGTATTCTGCTTTACCTTGGAGGTCATAGGTCCATTTGTAGTTGATTCTGGTGCAGGGTGATAGAAAAGGATCTAATTTTAGTTTTCTACAAGGTTTATACAATTTTTCATCAATATTTACTGAAGAAGATTTCTATCATCGATTTGATTGTTTGGACTCCCTTATCGAAGATTAGGTGGCTATAGTTCGGTGGTTTCATTTCTGTTTCTTAGGTTCCATTCCATTGGTCTTCAACTCTATTCTTTTGGCAGTATTAAGCTCTTTTGTTTCCATGGACTTGACATAGAGTTTGGAGTCTGGTATTGTAATACCTCCAGCGCTCTTTTTTCTGGTAAAGATTATTTTTGCTACTTTTGCTCGTTTATTCTTCTATATGCATTTTTGGATGGCGTCTATTCCATTGAAGAATGAGATTGAATGAATAGGGCATTGAAAATGTACATAGTCGGAGGAACTGGAAGATGGCGGAGGAGAAGCTGGAATCTGAACAAGCTCTCGCATAGAAAGCAATTTTAGAGTTCTAGTGAACAGTCCTAAGCCAGAGAATCACACCAAGTGTGCCATCACAGGACACAGAGTTAGACAAGAGAGGGGAAGCCAAGGAAACATACCATCTGCTGCTACGGCGGCAGGGTCGTGGTGGCGACCACCGCCGCGGGGTCATACCTGAGAAACAGAGAGTCCGGTACAAAGGAGCCAGACGCAGCGGACGAGCGGATTCTACTCAACACCAAGAACCGACAAGGAGCAGAAATCTTCATCCTGTTGTTTGCAGACCAGAGACAACCCAGGATCCAAGACTCGGCGTGAGTACAAGCCCGACATCCTCACTCCTTCTCAGGAAGCAGAGGAGGGAAGGCTACCCCTCCCCCCCCAGCACCGGTGATCTCCATCTTGGATACCGACAAAGCTCGGAGGAGCTGCTAGCTCCAGCTCAGGCCTTGGAATAAAATGAGTCATTTAGCAGGTCACAAGAACTTAACGGCGAAGTGACCTGCCAGACTCAGCACCATCCAGGGAAAAATCACCCAGCTCAGGCGCCAGCCATTGGAGTGCCTTGCCTCACTGGGTAACCAGAGCCAGAGGCTGCCCCTCCCTCTAGCAGCCACCACAATCAATTGAAAAACAGAAACCCTGAGAATGGCTCCAGGCTGGGCGCGGTGAGCTTTATCACAAAACAGCCCCAGGGAAAAGCTACTGTTTGATGAAAGGCCTCAACTCTACCCAGAACCTAGCCCCATCACCACATCCCCCTCTTTTGTGACTCTCAAAGCAGATCACCCTCCCAGAAAACTAACCTGGGAGGGGGATCTCAAAATCTTGGGTAAAGCAGAGTATTTTTCTGCCTCTTCCAACCAACCGACTTAAGAAACCAATCAAGCCACAGGATCTCAAGCTGACCAGAGACTCCAACAAGAGACTGGTTAGAGACAAAAGGGAGATACAGGATTCTTCCAACTCCTCCCCCCCAAAAAAAAAATCAAAAGACTGTTTTTTTTCTTTTTTTTTCTTCTTCTTTTCTTTTTTTTGCTTGTTTTTTTGTTTTTTGCTACCTTATATATACTTTTTTCCCTTCTAAAACTTTTATTAATCTTTAATTTTGCCTCTTCTGAAAAAATAATTGTTTTCCAGTAACTTTTTTTTTTCTCATCTTATAATTTTTATTTTAGGAATATGTGAATGAGCGTTTTCCTTTCTTTTCTTGTCTTCTTTCTCTTTTTCTTTCTTTCTTAATTATCTTTTTGTTTTTTGTCTAGCTCTACTGAACTTCTGATCTTTTCTTCTCCCTTTTCCATCCTTAAAGCTTTTCACATCTCCTCTATGTCCCTCCCCTTCTTGGAACATATTCACATTCCTCTCTAAATAGACGATCTTTTAACTTCTACGTTTCAATTTTTTTTCTGGTCTCTCTCTCTCTCTACTTGCATCCTACCCAACCCATTTCCTGCATTGTGATTAGGACATAGTTAACTCTCCCTGTGCCTCCCCACACCAATCTATTCCTATTATTTACCCACATCTCTCCCTAATCCTAATAATTTCTGGTTTTCCAAATTCTTTTCTGCGGTTCGAAGTACTTTAACATATAGTTGTTTGATGTTGAATAGATATATCTGTTGAACTAGATTGTATCTGTAGACTATTGAGTGTACAAACACAAACTTTGGTTGATGCTTGCTTAAGATAGTGTTCTAGCATAAAACTGGTGCAATCTTCATCTCAAATGGGCCGAGTAAGCCGGAAAAACACAAGAAAAATGGCAAATTCGGGCATCTCAATTCCCAATCTTGATAATCAGGGATTAGAACAGATAAAGAATAATCCAGAGGAGAGTTCCCAAATAGCTCTACAAACACTAATAGCAAAAATGATAAATGAGAAGTTTGACAATGTACAAAGGACTCTGTATGAGCGTGATAGGGAGAGAGAGGAGGCATCCCAGAAGTTTATACAGGAATATCATAAGCGAGAGGAAGCTACTCAAAAACTGATACAGGATTTGTGTGAACAACTTCAGAATGCTCAAAGAGAAAGGGAGGAATGGCGTGAGCAGGCAGAGAACACTCAAAGAGAACTGCAGGATTCCCACGAACGGGAAGAAAGAGAACTGCAAGAATCCCACAGACGGGAAGAAGCTAATCAAAGAGTAATTCAGGAATTGAGAGACCAGGTAGAGAATACACAAAGATCACTAAAGGCATTCATGGAATCCATTAACAAAGAGCTGAAGGAAGTCAGGGAGACCACAAAGGGAATGCTGAATGGAACCCAACAGAAGGAATGGGAGTTCAAAGAAACCATAACCAATCAACTAAGTGATTTGAGAACAAACACTGAACACCAAATTAAGGAAGTAAAGAAATTCATACAAGACCTAAAACAGAGCTTCAACAAAGAACTTGAAGCCATCACAGCTGACCAAATAGAAGGAAAAGAGATAAAAAAACAAAGTAGAGAGTCTTGACAGCAGGTTAGACCATGCAGAAGATCGAATCTCAGTGATTGAAGACAGCCTAGATATTATAGAGAAAGAACATACAACTATCCAAGACAAGTCCAAGAAATATGATAGGTCTATCCAACACCTGGAAGACACCATCAGAAGGCCCAATCTAAGGATAATGCGTGTAGAGGAGCACCTAGAAACAGAAGTTAATGGTCTAGGAAATTTGTTTCACAGGATGCTAGCAGAGAACTTCCCAAACATAAAAAAAGATAGGCCTATTCAGATACAAGAAGCTTTTAGAACCCCAAATAGACCAGACCAGAATAGGACATCCCACCGTCACATTATAATCCACACAGGATCAACCCAGACCAAGGAAAAGATCCTTAAAGCTGTCAGGGAGAAAAGGGTAATCACCTACAAAGGGAAACCAATTAGAATTACCTCAGATTTCTCAGCAGAGACAATCAAAGCAAGAATAGCCTGGAATGACATATGCCATGCCCTAAAAACAAATAATTATCAACCAAGAATACTGTACCCAGCTAAACTCTCCTTCATAACTGAAGGCCAAATAAAAACCTTCCATAGCAAAGAAAAATTGAAACAATACATCTCCACCAAACCAGCCCTACAAAAGATTCTTAAAGATGTCCTACACATGGAAAACCAACAAGACTGCAACAAAGGCCAAGAAACTGCACCCAAACTGAGAATCCAAGAACCTTAGGAATAACCCAGTTTCCGCAGCCCCCAAGAAGGTGGATAACATGGCAGGAACTCCCAAATAATTCTCAGTACTATCTCTTAACGTTAACGGACTGAACTCTCCAATTAAGTGACATAGACTGTCTAGTTGGATTAAAAAACAAGACCCTTCTATCTGCTGCCTGCAGGAGTCACATCTTGCCCGTGAAAACAAACACATCTTCAAGGTTAAAGGCTGGAACAAAATCTACCAAGCAAACGGCCCTCATAAACAGGCGGGAGTTGCAATCCTAATATCAGATAAAATAGACTTCAAACTAAAATTTGTGAGAAGAGATAAAGAAGGTCGCTACATACTAATTAAAGGATCTCTCCTTCAGGAGGATATTACAATTCTAAATATCTATTCGCCAAACAATGGAGCACCCAAATTTATCAAAGAAACACTACTTTCCCTCAAATCCCATATAGATCCAAAGATATTAATTGTTAGGGATTTTAACACATCACTCTCCCCACTAGATAGATCAACTCGGCAAAAACTCAACAGAGAAACCGCAGATCTAAACAGCTGCATAGATCAACTAGACTTAACAGACATTTACCGAACATTTCACCCAGCAGCATCAGAATACACGTTCTTCTCAGCAGCACATGGAACGTTTTCTAAAATAGACCACATTTTAGGCCACAAAGCAAATTTGTCTAAATTCAGAAACATTAAAGTTATACCTTGCATTCTCTCTGACCACAAGGGAATAAAATTAGAACTCAACACCAAAAGCCACCAAAGAAAGTCCGGTATCACATGGAGGCTGAACAACACACTGCTGAATCATGATTGGGTCATGAAAGAGATTAGAAAGGAAATTCAAATGTTCATGCTATTCAACAAAAATGAACACACAAATTACCAGCTCCTCTGGGACACAGCAAAGGCAGTATTCAGAGGCAAGTTTATAGCTCTGAGCTCCTACATGAACAAATTGGAGAGATCGGAAACTAACAATTTAATGACACATCTAAACCTCCTTGAAAAAGAGCAGCAAGATAAACCCCAATCCAGTAGACGGAAAGAAATAATCAAAATTGAATCAGAATTAAATGAATTAGAATCCAAAAATCTATAGAAAGAATCAACAAAACAAAGAGGTGGTTCTTTGAAAAACTTAACAAAATTGACAGACCCTTAGCAAATCTAATCAGAAAAAGGAGAGAACACACCCAAATTAATAAACTCAGAGATGAGAATGGAAACATCACCACAGAAACAACCAAGATTCAGAACATTATAAGGGAATACTTCTCAAAACTTTATGCTAATAAGTTTGAGAACTTGACAGAAATGGACCTTTTCCTAGCAAATATTGACATGCCAAAACTAAACCAAGAGTAGTTAAACCAGCTTAACATGCCCATATCAAGCACTGAAATTGAAACAGCAATAAGAGACCTCCCAGCTAAGAAAAGTCCAGGACCAGATGGTTTTACAGCGGAATTTTACAAGGCCTTCAAAGCAGAGCTCACACCAATACTCTTCCAACTCTTCAATGAAAATGAAAGAGAAAGCTCACTACCGAACACATTCTATGAAGCCATCATAACCCTCATCACAAAACCAGGCAAGGACTCATCAAAGAAAGAGCACTATAGACCCATTTCTTTGATGAACATTGATGCAAAACTTCTCAACAAAATTTTGGCCAATCGACTTCAACAATTCATCCAAAAAATCATACACCATGATCAAACAGGATTCATTTCAGGGATGCAAAGCTGGTTCAATATACGCAAATCAATTAATATTATTCATCACATCAACAGGAGCAAGAATAAGAACCACATGGTTATCTCAATAGATGCAGAAAGAGCATTCGACAAGATCCAACACCCCTTCATGATGAAGGTTCTGGAACAATTAGGAATCCATGGAACATTCCTCAATACAATAAACGCTGTATATGACAAATCTACAGCCAGCATTATACTCAATGGTGAAAAACTAAAGCCATTTCCTCTTAACTCAGGAACGAGACAAGGATGCCCACTCTCTCCACTTCTCTTCAATCTAGTATTAGAATGCCTAGCTACAGCAATAAGACAAGATGCAGACATAAAGGGGATCCAAATAGGGAAAGAAGAAATAAAACTCTCCCTCTTTGCAGATGACATGATCTTGTATTTAAAGAATCCCATGGACTCCACTCCCAAAATACTCAACCTGATTCAAAACTTTGGCAAAGTAGCAGGTTATACAATTAGCCCCCAAAAATCAATGGCTTTTCTATGTGCCAACAATGAGAAAAGTGTGGCTGAAATTAGGAAAGCAACTCCATTTGTAATAGCCCCACAAAAAATAAAATACCTAGGAATTAACTTAACCAAAGAAGTGAAGGACCTCTATGATGAAAACTTTAAAATCTTTAAAAAGGAAATCAACACAGAACTTAAAAAATGGCAAAACCTCCCATGCTCCTGGATTGGCAAGATTACCATCGTGAAAATGGCAATACTTCCCAAGGCTATCTACAAATTCAACGCAATACCTATCAAAATTCCACCCTCATTCTTCAAGGAAATAGAGGAGGCAATCCAAAAATTCATATGGAACAATAAAAGACCCCGAATAGCAAAAATGTGCCTCAACGGAAAGAACACTGCTGGAGGAATATCAATACCAAATTTCAAACTCTACTATAAAGCCATAGTAATCAAAACAGCTTGGTATTGCCATAACAACAGACCTCAGGACCAATGGAATAGAATTGAAAACCCAGAAATGAACCTACAGACCTAAAGCCATCTAATCTTCGATAAGGAAGCTAAAACAATAGAATGGAAGAAAGACAGCCGCTTCAGTAAATGGTGCTGGCAAAATTGGTTAACTACATGTAGAAAACTAAAGCTAGATCCTTATATATCACCCTGCACCAGAATCAACTCCAAATGGATCAAACACCTTGAACTCAAAGCAGACACTCTGAAAACATTACAGGATGGAATAGGAGAAACCTTAGGTCTCCTTGGCTCAGGCCGAAATTTTCTGAATAGAGACCCGGAAGCACAACAAATCAAAGAAAGGTTGGACAAATGGGATTGCATACGGTTGCAGAGCTTCTGCAGGGCAAATGACATAGCTAGCAAGATCAATAGAAAGCCCACGGATTGGGAGAAGATCTTTACTAGCCATACAACGGACAAGGGTCTCATATCTAAAATATACTTGGAACTCAAAAAATTAAACCACCCAACAACAAATCCTCAAAGAAACAACTGCCCAATAAATAAGTGGGCGAAAGACTTAAAGAGAAGCTTCTCTGAAGAAGAAAGAAGGATGGCCAATAGACACATGAAGAAATGTTCAACATCCCTAGCCATAAAAGAAATGCAAATCAAAACAACATTGAGATATCACCTCACTCCAGTTAGAACAGCAAAAATCAAGAACTCTAACAACAACAGATGCTGGAGGGGATGTGGACAGAAAGGAACCTTACTTCATTGTTGGTGGGAATGTAAACTGGTTCAACCACTTTGGAAAGCAGTATGGAGGTTCCTCAAAAGACTTCACATAGATCTCCCCTATGATCCAGCAATCCCACTTTTGGGCATTTACCCAAATGTTTACAAACAAGACCACACTAAAGCTACCAGCACAACTATGTTTATTGCAGCATTATTTACCATAGCTAAGATATGGAACCAACCCAGAAGCCCCTCAGTAGATGAATGGATCAAGAAAATGTGGTATATATACACAATGGACTTCTATGCCTCCATCAAAAGAATGACATTTCCCCATTTGTTAGGAAATGGAAAGGTTTGGAAAAAATTATATTAAGTGAAGTAAGCCAGGCCCAAAGAAGCATAGGTCCCATGGTTTCCCTTATTTGCAATATCTAATATAGGTATGAGTCAAGCAGAAAAGGTCAGATAATGTGATGATAGGAAAATGAACCCTTAAATATGTATTTTAATGTTTTCGTGTCTTTCATGCATATGTTTCTAACGCATTTATAAAATTATTTCTTTGTTGCTTTGTATGTCCCTCCCCCACAGTGTAACCCCCGCTTTCACTATATTTGATGTCAGTATAACATGTGGAGGAGATGGGGGCAAACAAGTCGTTTAAGGATTCAGGTGGACCTGTTGCAACAATGAGAAGTACAAAATGTCATGTCAAAACCAGCTTTACAAAGTCGGTGGGGGGGGGAGGGGGGTATAATTGGGTGGGGGGAGGGGGGAGGCTGGGAAGGGAGGTGAAGGCTAAAAAAGTAGGAGGCTGCAATGCTTGGTAAGAAATGTATGTATTATCCTGCCCATGTAATTTTAGCCCCTCTGTACAGTATGTTCTCAAATAAAATAAAATAATATTAAAAAAAAAAGAGAGGAACTGCACATGTAAACAAGAGGATAAGTCTGTCTACTTCAGGGCAATCCAGAAGGAAGCCAACTGTTGCCTAAAACAGACTTGCATTTAGACCAGTAAAACCTAAGCCAATGTAGTGCTGCTTCTAATAAAACTTACTGTGTATTTTGAAAAAAAAAAAAAAAAGAAAATGTACATAGTCTTTGGTATTATTGCCATTTTCACGATTTTAATCTTCCAACTCTTTCCATTTGCTTAGTTCTCCTTTAATTTCCTTTTTCAGGTTTTGAAACATTTCCTTTTTTTGTGGGGGAGTACGGTCGTGGAGCCTGAATTCTGGGCTTGGGCGCTGTCCCTCAGCTCTTCAGCTCAAGGCTAGCGCTCTACCACTTCAGCCACTGCACCACTTCCGGCTTTTTTCTTTTTGCTTATGTGGTGCTGAGGAATCTAACCCAGGGCCTCATGCATACAAGGGATGCACTCTACCACTGAGCCATCTTCCCAGCACGAGGCTTTGAAACTATTCATCAGAAGGGTCCTGCACCTCTTTAATTCTTAGATATTTAATTTTTTCTGTTGCTATTCCAGAGTTGTTTGCCGATTTCAGATCTGATGTTTTCATTATGGCATTAAAGAAAGCCACTAATTTTTGGGAGTTAATTTTCTACTTTTCCAAATATTCTACTCAGCTAGAGTAACTTGGGAGTGGAGTCAATGGGTGCTTTAAATACAAGATCATGTCATCTGCAAAGAGGGAGAATTTTACTTCATCTTCCTCTTTATGTTTGCATCTTGTCTAATTGCTCTAACAAGGCCTTGTAATTCTAATATAGAATAGGAATGGAGAGAGTTGTCATTCCTTTCTTCTTCCAGAGTTTAGAGGAAATGGCATTAACTTTACATGATAAAATATAATGCTTTCTTTAGTTTTGTCATAAACACACTTTCATGAATTGAGAAATGTTCCCTGTATAGTTTGTTCATTGCTTTCTTCATAAAGGGGAGTTGGACCATGTCAATTGTTTTTTCTGCAGCTATTGAAATAATCATATGGTTCTTATCTTTGTTCTTGTTTATGTGATGTATTACATTGATTGAGTTCCGTATTGTGATCCAGTTTTGCATCTTCTCCCCTGTCACGTAATATTCTGCACTGAGTCAATTCAATTTAAGGAAAGGATCCTTAAAGCTGTCAAGGAGAAATGATCAATCACCTATAATGGGAAAACAATCATAATAACTTCATATTTCTCAGCAGAGTCCATTAAAACAAGAAGAGCCTGGAATGATATATATGCCACGCCACAAAGACAAAAAACTGTCCACTAACTATCCACTAACTATACACTAACTATCCAGTAACTATCCACTATTCACTACTGTACCTAGAAAAATACTTTTTGCCAACTAGTAGGTCAAATAATAACCTTGGATAAGGAAAGTTTAAAAATGTAAACAATGTATCTCCACCAAACCATCCCTCCAAAAGTTAAAGATGTCCAAAACACAGAAAACGACAATAGAACAATAAAGGGTAAGAAACATCCCCAAACAAGAGAATACTAGAAGCATAGGAAGAACCCTGCTGTCACTGGCCCCTAGATGATGAGTTACATGGCAGGAAAAACCAAACACCTCTCAATCATAATTCTCAATATTAGTGGATTTAAATCTTCAAATATGAGACATTCATTGTTTACTTGGATCAAGAACCACATTTTATGAAGATTATCCTTGCCAAATTATTTAGTAGAGTTTAGGATTCCTATGTAATCAGTAGAGTTGAAGTATTTGACTACAGAAGAGGATGATTGACATGTGAGAATCTTGCTCACATTTCTGATAGGTGTTAAAATATGAGGGTTTCTGATTATGGAATATTTGAACAACAGGATTTCTCCTCATTTGCAATTCCAAATGTTATTTGGATTGATACAGAAATATTTGAAAAAAAGGATTTCAACATTAATTTGTAAATGATGGCTTGAAATCTGGAGACATAGTATAAAATGTGTCATTTCTATTCATTTTGGGCTGTAAAGAGAAAAGAACTATTTCCACATGTCTATATATGGACTGCAAACACATCGACATTAGTATCTACATGGACATTTATGAGAGTTGAAAAGCCTGTGTGTATGAATACTCTTCTTTTTAAATCAATATTATTGTCATGGTGATGTACAGAGGGATTAGACTTTCATATGTAAAGCAGTAATTTTCTGGTCGTATGTTCATACCTACTCCTCATTTTTCTCACATTTTTCTTGTATTTCAATGTATCCTCTCCCACTGGTATAAAATTTACTTCCAACATGTTGTTTCCTGAGGCTTGTTGTTGTATTGGTTTTCAAATACAATGACAACATTGGATAAAACATAGGAAATTAATGTATAAAACAAGTGAAAAAACAGCTTCACATATTACGTTTAGAAAAGCAGCAACAAATTTCGGAGGAAGATGAGGGAGGAGAAACTGGGGGCTCAGATCAGAGTTGAAACCAGTGAAAGGTCCAAGTCTACAGAAACATACCTAGGGGTGCCAAGATAGTACAGAGAGGAAAAAAAATCAGGAAGCTTGGTGAATGAGACAGATTCAATAACATGAAGCTGTTCACAGCCACAGCTGCCATATCAACAGACAGAGCCTGGGACAAAGATTGAAAGACCATGTGCAAGTGGATTCTGTTCACCGTCAGCATGAATTGACAAGGAGTTGTAATCTTCTTCCTGCTGATCATAGACCATCACAGACTGTGGAGGGCCCAGAAACCAAGGGAAAAATTATGAATACCATCTTGGGAGTAAGACATCAAACACAGGATTAATTCTAGTAATTTTTGAAGACCTTTAAAGATCACACAAGACATCCTAACTCCTTAAAGAACAGTGGTGGGAAGGTACCCCTTCATCCTCTTGCTCAAATATTCCCATAATCAGAAACCCTCATATTTTAACACCTATCAGATATGTGAGCAAGATTCTCACATGGCAAACATCCTCTTCTGTAGTCAAATACTTCAACCCTACTGATTACATAAGAATCCTAACCTCTAATAAATACTTTGGCAAGGAATATCCTCCTACAATGTGCTTCAAAGGCACATGGCAGTAGATGAAAGTCAAGTATAAAATGGTAGAGAAGGTACCCTCAGATATTGAAACAACACTGAAGAAATTTTATATCATTTCCAAAGATATTTGCATTAAAGACTTCCATCCAAATTGAATGTGGCTTCCTCCTGAAGAGGAAACACAGATATCAATGATTCAGGTAAATGGAAATTTTCAGAGAAATATAGAGCTAAAACAAATAACCATGTTCACAAATTATTTGAAGATAATGTGGGAAATTCTTCTTTTGAATTGAACTGGATTCATTCAAGAAAGTAAGATTATCCTTCAGCTCTTCAGCTCAAGGCTAGCGCTCTACCACTTGAGCTACAGCGCCACTTCCGATTTTTTCTTTTTGCTTATGTGGTGCTGAAGAATCGAACCCAGGGGGCCTCAGGCATGCTAGGAAAGCGCTCTACCACTGAGCCACCTTGCCAGCCCCTCTACAGACAATTTTATATCTAACGAAACATATTTCCCAATAGCATTCCCTTTTTGAAGAAAATTTCTTTGGTAAGCAATTACTCTTAATCCAGGCTGGACAAATTACTATTTTATGATATTCAATATCCTTCACTGTCTACACATTTATCCTTCTAATCATCCTTAAGAAACTCTGAAGTAATTTCTATTAGGTGAGGGGAAAGTGCAGGTAAAATTTTTTTAAATGGCATGATAGGGGCCAAACATTCAAAATATGAGTACATTTTCAGAACTATGTGAACTAAAAATAAATAAAACATGTACAATGATTATATAGCATACAGTTCACAATAAACGTCTTCCTTCCTAATTGCAAGCAATATATTAGATTCACTTTGGACTCTGAAATTGAAGAAAAACAGTATATATGGTGTGAGAATCATTATCACCAGAAGATTTTAAACATAAAATGTAGATCTAATATGTTTGGCATTCTTGTTTCGACAGTTTCTATTTTCGAGAGAGCATGTTGATATATTCTTTAACTTTAAAATCTTCAACAGTTTTAAATTTTATTCATTCAATTTATGCTGAAGATGGAATGTTCATAAAGAAACACCTTGTGCATTTCTCTGATCAATAATTTATCTTATTAAAATTAAATATGGTTCATATAAAATTTGGAAAAGGCATCTTATTTCATTGCATAGACATATATATGTATGCATATGAGTATATGTATATATATGAATATGTATATTCATAAATATATATATATATATAAATTATATGCATACATCATAAAGGATCACATCACTCCCATTTGTTAGGAAATGGAAAATCTTGCAAAAATTATATTAAGTAAAGTAAGCCAGGCCCAAAGAAACATAGGTCCCATGGTTTCCCTTATTTGCAATAATTAGTATAAGTCAAGGACAAGAAGAGAATATCAAAATCTATGCACATATATCCATATAAGTTGATGGTAAGTTAAATGAACCCCAAGACAGGGCACAACTTCTGTTTTCTTTCTTGCTGTTGTTTTCAACGTATCTAAAATATACTGTGAGATTTTTTTATTTCTCTTGTATGTTCTTTCCCCATGGTACAAACTGTTCCACTGTATTTGACGTTGTTGCCCTGCACCTTGTATATAATTTTTTTGTAATTTGTGGAGGGAAAACGACATAACAAAATGCTGAAACAAGGATACAAGTTGACCCATTGTAACAATGACGTATACAAGACACTGTTTTGAAAATAAACTTTAAAATTGGGGGGAGGGAGGAGGTAGGGAAGTGGGAAAGGAAGGGTTGGTAGGGAAAAACCAAAGGAGGAGGTAACAATACTCCAGGAAATATACTCATACTTTACTAATTTAACTACAACTCCTCTGTACACTTTTTTCCGTAAAAAACAAAGTTTAAAAGTAACTAATGGGTATTTCAAATTACATAATACACTGCTTTTCCATGTAAATGATAAAATAATTTTATTGAATGACAAAATATGCACATGAACATGATCACCTTAAGGAAATACAAATTTTCCAAGTATTTCCATCCTTTCTGATGGAGGCATAGAATGCCATTGTGTATATATTCTCCATTTTCTTGATCCATTCATATATTGTGGGGCATCTGGGTTGGTTCCAATCTTAGCTATGATAAATAATGCTGTAATAAACGTAGTTGTGCTGGAAGCTTTAGTGTGGTCTTTTTTGTGATCATTCATGTAACTGCCCAAAAGGGGTATTGCTATGTCATAGGGGAGTTCTATGTGGAGTCTTTTGAGGAACCCCCATACTAATTTCCAAAGTAGTTGAATGTTTGCACTTCCATCAACAATGTAGTAGGGTTCCCTTTTGTCCACATTCCGTGAATCATCTATTGTTAGAATTCTTGATTATAGCTATTCGTACTGGGGAGAGGTAGTATCTAAGTGTTGTTTTGATTTGCATTTCTTTTATGGCAAGAAGGGTTTGAGCATTAGTTCATGTGTCTATTGGCCATCCTTCTTGTCCCTTCATAAATTTCTATGTGAGTCATTTGCTCACATATTTATTGGGCAGTTGTTTCTTTGAGGATTTGTTGTTGGGGGATTTATATTAAGTGAAGTAAACCAGGCCCAAAGAAACAGAGGTTCCATAGTTTCCCTTATTTTCAATTACCAGTATATGTCTGAGACAAGCAGAAAAGGTCAGATAAGTTAATGCTTGGCGAAATGAACCCCAAGACAAAGATGAAAATGGTTTTTCTTTCTTTCTATTGTTTTTAACATATTTATAAGTTGATTTTTTGTTGCATTGTATGTTCCTCCCCTACGGTATAACCCCTGTTTTCACTGTATTTGATGTTGATATAGTTTGTGGAAGGGAAGGGAAAAAATCAACTTGTTTAAATAGGAATACACTTGCACCCATTGCAACAACGAAATGTACAAGAGGCTATGTTGAAAATGAACTTTACAATTTTGGGCGGGTAGGGGTGGGTGGTGATAGGAAGGCAGTTATGGTAATGGTCTAAAAAGGAGGGGGCAACAATGCTTGATAAAAAATGTAATCATTACATTGCTCATGTAATCGTAACCACTCAGCACTGTATTTTCACATAACAAACATGAATCATAATAAAAAAAGAAATATACTATTTCAGTAGAACTATATCATAGGAACAATGTAAGCATTACGAGCACATATCATATGGACAACCCCCTGCTACTTGTTGGGAAGGACAGAATATCATGATTACTCTTCATATGCTTGCTTGGCCATTAGCAACTTTTCTTCGATCTACGAGGACTTCAGAGCACATCATTACTTGAGGATATTCATCAGTGCCATTTTCAACCATTTCAACTTTGAATGCATATTTTAATGGTATGAAATGTCAAATCATTGAAATGTAAACATACTTTGCTAAATGGTAATTCAATTTCAGTGTTTTCATTTTGTTAACTTTGTCCATGATGAAGATGCTTCATTTCGTGTGTACTGTGTATAGTATGAAATAAAGAATTAGGATATTTGATAACTCATTGAAATTTACAATGGATGTATATTTCCCACTCTGAAAGATGCAGTGTAGCCGTTATATGATAATTTTCAAACCAAACTATTGTGTACATTAATATTCTAATGTACAAAATGGTGAGGGAAGGCAAGTATTGTTTGTAATTCTAATCTGCAATGACAAATTTCCCTAGGACATACTCTGAAAGTAAGCCAGGACCTAAATCCATGTACTTTCAAAGAGAAACATGATGAATTTGGCATCAAAATAAACTGGTTTTGGAATAAAGTGAATGCCCAATTGTACTACACATAAATTTTCCAGCACCACAAATGGAATTAACATGTGTGGTGTTTTGTCTTACTTTTTTCAATTTTGATCTACAATAACACTGTTTATTTAGAGTTGAATGAGTTTTGGGTAAATAATTCAAGGCACAGGAAAATGTGAGTGACTGAATAAAAGACTCTTCAAAGTGGGATTCTGTCCTGGTTAAGCTACTTGGTTTAGTGACAAGCCACATCATCATTCATTCTTTAATGTTTATTTTCAGGGTGTTAACTCTGTGTTTGTGTGTGTTTGTGTGTGTATGTGTGTGTGCGTGTGTGTGTGTGTGTGTGTGTATGACATCATGTTCACATCAAAAATTAGGGTAGTGAAATCTTACTGAAATATGTGAATATTGATATAATTCTTTTTATATGTAGACGAAGAATATATATATAACTGACATATATTATATTTATGCTACATATAAGTATACATATATATATGAATATGTATATTCATAAATATATATATATATAAATTATATGCCTACATCATAAAGGATCACATCACTCCCATTTGTTAGGAAATGGAAAATCTTGCAAAAATTATATTACATAAAGTAAGCCAGGCCCAAAGAAACATAGGTCCCTTGGTTTCCCTTATTTGTAATAATTAGTATAAGTCAATGACAAGAAGAGAATATCAAAATCTATGCACATATATCCATTAGTTTTTCACCATTAAGTAAAATGCTGGCTGTTGGTTTGTCATATACAGCCTTTATTGTATTGAGGAATGTTCCATGGATTCCTAATTTTTCCAAAACCTTCATCATAAAGGGGTGTTTGATCTTGTCGAATGCGTTTTCTGCATCTATTGAGATAACCATGTGGTTCTTATCCTTGCTCCTCTTTATGTGATGAATAATAATAATTGATTTGGGTATATTGAACCGGCTTTACATCCCTGAAATGAAACCTGTTTGATTGTCGTGTGTAATTTTTTTAATGAATTGTTGAAGTCGATTGGCCAAAGTTTGTTGACAAGTTTTGCACCAGTGTTCATCAAGGAAATGAGTCTATAGTTCTCTTTTTTGTGATGAGTCTCTGACTCGTTTTGGGATGAGGTTTTGAGGGCTTCATAGAATGTGTTCGGTAGTGAACTTTCTCTTTCAATTTCATTGAAGAGTTGGAGGAGTAATGGTGTGAGCTCTGCTTTGAAGGCCTTGTAGAATTCCGCTGTAAAACCATCTGGTCCTGGACTTTTCATAGATGAGAGGTCTCTTATTGCTCTTTCTATTTCAATGCTTGATAATGGCCTGTTAAGCTGGTTTAGTTTTGGCATGTCAATATTTGCTAGGAAAAGGTCCATTTCTGCCAAGTTCTCAAACTTATTAGCATAAAGTTTTGAGAAGTATTCACTTCTAATGTTCTGAATCTTGGTTGTTTCTGTAGTGATGTTCCCATTCTCATCTCTGAGTTTATTCCTTTGGATGTGTTGTCTTCTTTTTCTCATAAGATTTCCTAAGGATCTGTCAACTTTTTAAATTTTTTTGAAGAACCAACTCTTTGTTTTGTTGATTCTTTCTACAATTTTTTTGGTTTCTAATTCATTTAATTCTGATTTAATTTTAATTATTTCTTTCTGTCTACTGGATTGGGGTTTATTTTGCTGCTCTTTTACAAGTAGGTTCAGATGTCTCATTAAATTGTTGATTTCAGATCTCTCCAATTTGCTGATGTAGAAACTCAGAGGTATAAACTTGCTACTGAGTACTGTCTTTGATTTGTCCCAGAGGAGCTGGTAATTTGTGTGCTCATTTTTGGTGAATAGCATGAACATTTGATTTTCCTTTCTAATCTCTTCCATGACCCACTCATGATTCTGCAGAATGTTGTTCAATCTCCATGTGTTACTGGACTTTCTTTGGTGGCTTTTAGTGTTGAGTTCTAATTTTATTCCATTTTGGTCAGAGAGATTGCAAGGTATAACTTCAATGTTTCTGAATTTGGACAGGTTTGCTTTGTGGCCTAAAATGTGATCTATTTTAGAAAAAGTTCCATG
The DNA here is from genome assembly GCF_024711535.1 of Dipodomys merriami. Lineage (NCBI taxonomy): Eukaryota > Metazoa > Chordata > Mammalia > Rodentia > Heteromyidae > Dipodomys > Dipodomys merriami. The sequence continues at coordinate 8,235,650 of NW_027203159.1, read as the reverse complement.
TGCTGCTGAGAAAAAAAGTGTATTCTGATGCTGCTGGGTGAAATGTTCGGTAGATGTCTTTTAAATCTAGGTGATCTATGCAGCTGTATAGGTCTGCGGTTTCTCTGTTGAGGTTTTGCCGAGTTGATCTATCTAGTGAGGAGAGTGGTGTGTTGAAATCCCCAACAATTGATATCTTTGTATATATGTGAGATTTGAGGGAAAGCAGTGTTTCTTGGATAAATTTGGGTGTTCCGTTGTTTGGTGAATAGCTATTTAGAATTGTAATATCCTCCTGAAGGACATAACCCTTAATTAATATGTAGTGACCTTCTTTATCTCTTCTCACGAATTTTAATTTGAAGTCTATGATATGTGATATTAGGATTGCAATTCCTGCCTGTTTATGGGCGCCGTTTGCTTGGTAGATTTTGTTCCAGCCTTTAACATTGAAAATATGTTTGTATTTACGGGCAAGAAGTGACTCCTGAAGGCAGCAGATAGGAGGATCTTATTTTTTAATACAACTAGACAGTCTATGTCGCTTAATTGGAGAGTTACATCCATTAATGTTGATACATAGGACTGAGAGGTATTTGGGAGTTCCTGCCATATTATCCACCTTCTTGGGAGCTGCAAAAACTGGGTTCTACCTTTTGTTCTTGAATTCTCAGTTTTGGTGCAGTTTCTTGGCTTTTAATCTGGTCTTCTTGGATTTCTATGTTTAGGACATCTTTAAGAAACTTTTGTAGGTCTGGTTTGGTGAACATGTATTGTTTCAATTTTTCTTTGCTATGGAAGTTTTTTATTTGGCCTTCAGTTATGAACGAGAGTTTAGCTGAGTACAGTATTCTTGGTTGATAGTTGTTTGATTTTAGGGCATGGTATACATCATTCCAAGCTCTTCTTGCTTTGATTGTCTCTGCTGAGAAATCTGAGGTGATTGTAATTGGTTTTCCTTTATAGGTGATTAATCTGTTCTCCGTGACAGCTTTAAGGATCTTTTCCTTGGTCTGAGTTGATCCTGTGTGGATTATAATGTGATGGTGAGATTTCCTATTCTGGTCTGGTCTATTTGAAGTTGTAAAAGCTTCTTGTATCTGAATAGGCCTATCTTTTTGCATGATTAGGAAGTTTTCTGCTAGGATCCTATTAAACAATTTTCCTAGACCATTAACTTCTGTTTCTAGGTGCTCCTCCTCACCCATTACCCTTAGATTAGGCCTTCTGATGGTGTCTTCCAAGTGTTGGATAGATCTATCATATATCTGGGACTTGTCTTGGATGGCTGTATGTTCTTTCTCTATAATATCTATGCTGTCTTTAATCCTTGAGATTCGATCTTCTGCATGGTCTAACCTGCTGTCAAGACTTTCTACTTTGTTTTTTATTTCTTTTCCTTCTAATTGCTCAGCTTTGATGGCTTCAAATTCTTTATTGAAGCTTTGTTTTAGATCTCTTATGAACTTCTTTCCTTCCATAATTTGGTGTTCAGTGTTTATTCTCAAATCACTTAGTTGATTGGTTATGGTTTCCTTGGATTCCCATTCCTTCTGTTGGGTTCCATTCAGCATTCCCTTTGTAGTCTCCTGACTTCCTTCAGTGTTTTGTTAATGCTTCCCATTAATGCCTTTAGTGATATTTGTGTATTCTCATCCTGCTCTCTCAATTCCTGTCTTATTCTTTGCTATTCCTGTAGTTCTCTTTGAGTGTTCAGCCTGTTCATTCCATTCCTCCCTTTCTCTTTGAGTATTCTCAAGCTGCTCTTGCATGAGCAGTTTTTGAGTAGCTTCCTCATGCTCATGATATTCTGTATAATCCTTTGGATTGCCTCCTCTCTCTCCCTATCACACTCATACAGAGTTCTTTGTAGGTTTTCAATCTTTTCCTGCATTGACCTTTTGTTTGCCTCCTCTCTCTCCCTATCACACTCATAGAGAGTCCTTTGTATGTTTCAATATTTTCATTCATCATGTTTGCCAGCAGTGTTTGTAGAGCTATTTGGGAACTCTCCTCTGGATTATTCATTATCTGTTCTGTCCCCTGAATATTATGAGTGGGAGTTAGGATACCTGGACTTGCCATTGTTCTTGTGTTTTTCCGGCTTACTCTGCCCATTTGGGATGAAAATAACACCAGTTTTGTGCTAGAACACTAACTTAAGGCAAGCATCAACCAAAGTCTGTATTTGCACACTCATTAGTCTGCAGATACAATCTAGTTCAACAGATACCTCTATTCGACATCACACATGTATATATTAATGGGCTACGAACTGCAAAGAAGACTTTGGTAAACCAGAAATTATTAAGGTTTGGGAGAGATGTGGGTAAAAAATAGGAATAGAGTTATGTGGGAAGGCAAAAGGAGAGTTAACTTAACCTAAGTCCTAATCTCAAGCAGGAAATAAGTTGGATAGGGTGAAAGTAGAGAGAAAGAAAAAAAAAGTAGTAAGAGAAGGGCAAAAAAAAAAAAAAAGACCAGAAAAAATAGAAAAGTAGAAAATAAAAAAAATATGCAAAGACGAAAACAAGCTATTCAGAGAAGAATGTGAATATAATTAGAGAAGGGGAAGGATATAAAGGAGATGTGAAAAATTTAAAAATAAAAATACTTAAAATAATATATAGTTATAAAGAGGTAGTATTGCTATTAAGGAATTTAAGTTTCAGAGGTTTTGAATTGAGTAATAAATTTGTGGATCAAGTGTACACAATGGGGAGAGTGTCTAATAATCAACTAAGGGTTTATCTGAGGATGTGCAGAAAAACAATTAAGTCACATAAAGAAGAACAGAAGAGAAGAAAGGTGAAAAGGATAAGAAAGAAAAGAAGATCAGAAGTTCAGTAGAGCTAAACAAAAAACAAAAAGAAATTTTTTAAAAAAGAAAGAAAAAAAGAAAGAAAAACTCACACACATATACCCCTAAAATAAAAATTATAAGAGGAATAAAATTACTAGAAAACAAATTTTTTTCAAAAAAGGCAAAAATTAAAAATTAAAAAAAGTTTTAGAAAAAATTTTTTAAAAGGTACAAAAAAAAAGAAAAATAAAGTTCTTTAATTTTTTTGCAGTGGGGTGGGAAAAATCTTTTATCTCCCTTGTGTCCATAACTAGCCTCTTGTTGGAGCCTAGTCTGGAACCACTCTCAGGGTTTATGTTCATTGAATTTCAATTGATTGTCAAGGCTGCTAAAGGGAGGGGCAGCCTCTGGCTCTGATTGCCCAGTGAAGAAAGCCACTCCTGGGGCTGGTGCCCGAGCTGGGTGACTTTTCTCTGGGTGGAGCTGAGTCTGGCAGGTCAGTTAGGTTCTTGTGACCTGCTAAATGACTCTAGATTTCTTCCAAGGCCTGAGTTGGAGCTAGCAGCTCCACTGAGCTTTGTCAGTAACCAAGATAAAGATCTCCGGTACTGTGGGAGGAGGGGTGGCCTTCCATCCTCTGCTCCCTGAGAAGGAGTGAGGACATTAGGCTTCTACTCATGCCGTCTTGTTTCCTGGGTCATCTGTGGTCTACAAACTGCAGGATAAAGATGTTTTCTCCTTGTCGGTTCTTGCTGGTGTTGAGCAGAATCTGCTCATCCACCGTGTCTGGCTCCTTCGTTCTGTACTCTCTCTGTTTCAGGTATGGCAGTGTACGGCCGGCCAGCCGCTACCACTGCTGCCACCTCAGTGGCGGCTGCTGGCAAGTGCTCAGATCTGTCTTCTTGCCTGGATTTTCCGACTCTGGCCTTACACTCTGTCCTGTGATAGCACACCTGGTGTGATTCTCTGGCTTAGGACTGTTTACTGGAACTCTAAATCTGCTTTCTATGCGAGAGCTTGATTAGCCTCCAGCCACTCCTCCGCCATCTTCCTGGAACTCTTCTATTGCCCATTTTTAGAGAATACAGACTTAGGAAAATATTTATTAAATGAAGTAAGCCAATCCCAAAGAAACATAGGTCCCATGGTTTCCCTTATTTGCAATAAGTAGTACATGTGTAGGACAAGAAGAAAAGGCCAAACGCTTTGTACATATGACCTTATAAGATCATGCAAAGCAAAATGAACCCCAAGATAGGGACACAAAATATCTTTTTTCTTTCTTGTTATTGCTCCTAAGGTATTTATATTGTACTATGTAATACTTTTGTTCATTTGTATGTTCCTCGCCTATGGTATAACCCCTGTTCTCAATGTATTTGAAGTTGCTCTCATGTCTTGCATATAAGCTACTTTAATTTGGGGAGGAGAAGGAAAAAAAAACAAATGCTTAAATAAGGATACAGGTTGACCCATTGTAACAATGAATTGTACAAAACACTATGTTGTAAACGAACTTTACCACATTGCTTGGGGGAGGGATGTAGGGAGGAAAGACATGTTAGGGAAAAATCAAGGAGGGTAACAATACTCTAATTGGAAAGCGACTCATTATCTTGCTCATATAACTGTCACCTCTCTTTACAGTATCTTTAAAACCCACAAAACACACACACACTCTCACACACAGACACACGGATACACACACACACACTCATGAAAAGTGTGGGAAATTTATTCACACTATTTGACTACAGAGTACTCACGCATTTTTCTTCCAAAGGATTATAATCCAACAAAGCATATAAGAGAAATTGGGATGTTTTCTCCTGGTTTCAGGCTGGCAGCTGCATTTCTATTTTCAAACAGGAATGTAGGATTGAATTTCTTCAGTTGGTTAAGAAGAAATGAGGATTATTTGCTATATCACAGTAACCGTGGCCCCACATATAGAAGACTCTACACAGAACTATCAGTTTGTGTAGAAAACCTAAGAGTAGGATGTCTTCTATCATATAGAAGAAGGGATAGTGAACATATTTGGTGAATTCAGTTAACTTTAGGAGACAGGTAACAGTTCCTTGCTCTCATTTCCTTCTTCCATTTCTTCCATATGGATGTCACTGGGACATTTTCCTCTTAATTGCTTGTTTTTATTCTACAAATGACATTGCAAAATGTACTTACAAAATTTTCTCTAAATGATAACTTTTGTTCAATGGATAAAAGAATCAAAATACTTTACTTCTCCACACTTCAGAAAATAGCACTTTCCATTCTGGTGATCTTGAAATTTACTTCTATTCCCATGACATTTGTGTGGGTACTGGGTCTTCTGGCTCTCCTTCATGGTCAACTAGACACTGTTATACTGAAATTTACTAGTTATTGAACAACAGTCCCAATCACAAACTTTGATTCTCATGATTCACAATGATTCCTTTGCTTTGTGGTACATATCTTCTCTAAGAAGCAGTTATCTGAAAAATTCTTCTTACTGATCTTATAATCCTAGCAGGAATCAATATAAATGTAGAAGAATGGCAAAACCCTCTTCAGATGAGTATATATGTTAATAGGTTTTTTTTATATTTTAAAAGGGTGTATAGACTTGGTTAATTCAGACATCCATAATTTAGAAAACCTATTCCAAATTCGCTTAAAAGTTGTCATAACATATTTTCCTTTACTGGTTGTCTATGATGGAGAAAACAAATACCTGAAAATTATGGATTTGTTGCATTCAAAAGTTATATATTTCTATTGCTTACTATAAGTGATCCTAATCTATGAAATAGACAGAAAATCAATGTATTTCAGTTCATTTGTATCTAGCTACAAAAAGATTTAGAGATGAACATGTTCTACCTATTTGCTTTACGTTTCACTAAAGAAATAATTTCATTTGTGTCATCTGATTTTGAAATATTTAGTCATGATTTTTCACTGTGAATTTTTTCTCCCAGCAGACTTGCTGACATTTACTTGCCTGTCAATACAATAACATACACATATTTTTAGAAATTATTTGCCTGGTCGAGTTCACCTTGTTTTCTTCTTTTTTTGAATCACAGAGTTATATTCACAGGAACAACAGAACAGGGTAGATAACATTACTTTTTATGCACTCTGAAATTTTGGACATGATGATAATCATAACCTTGAAATTGTATATGCCAGATTGAGATGCAAGAAAGTAAGTAAATTTTGGGCATTTTCTTCATTGAATTGTAAAAATGCAGGTAAATTGAGTTTATTATTCTATACTCTCAGAAGACAACACAGGGTAACAATGCTAATTGACTCAAACAATAATTGTTTAACTAGAATGGTTATTTCCATAAAGAAAAAAGTAAGAACGATCTACAGGAAGTGAGAGTATGTCAGAAAGTAATTTTTATAATACTTTGTCATATTTTGAATCTTCATTCTCCTAATAGGGATTCCTAAGATATACTACAGATCTTACAGGGAATAACAACAAAGGTTTGTATTTTCCACAGTATTTTGCTTGTTCTCCAATACATTTTTTTTTTCATTTTCAGAGAAATCTGTGGGTCCTGAGAGTTTATTGCAGTGTCCCTATGATAAAAATCACAATCTTAGATTGTGCAGATTCCCATACCATCTGGGGAAATGTAGATAGATAATGTTTCAGTAGAAAATATTGGTACCACATAAAGTGATCAGTTTATGAATACATTTGGGTTTCTTTTTTTAATTTAATTTAATTTTATTTGTGAACATACTGTACAGAGGAGTTACAATTACATGGGCAGGATAATGCGTTCATTTCTTACCAAGCATTGCAGCCTCCTCCTGTGTTTACCCTTCACATCCCTTCCCAGCCTCTCCCCTCCCCCCAATCCCAATCCTTCTCCTTTCCCCCCTCCCCCTCCCCCCCCGCACCGACGTTGTAAAGCTCGTTTTGGACATGACAACTTGTACTTCTCATTGTTGCAACAGGTCCACCTGTATCCTTTAACCACTGGTTTTTCCCCATCAGGAAAATGAACCCTTAGATGTGTATTTTAAGGTTTTTTCTTTCATGCATGTGTTTCTAACGCATTTATATGATTATCTCTTTGTTGCTTTGTATGTCCCTCCCCCACAGTATAACCCCTGCTTTCACTATATTTGATGTCAGTATAACTTGTGGAGGAGATGGGGATGGGTTTCTTTTTAAAGGTAAATGTTGGAAAATTATGTGAATGTCATGAGAGAGTATGTGGGAAGTAATGTCATGGAGAGATTTTTCTATTTCTTCTGAAAACGTTGCAGAATTTCATGGAAACTATGACAGTTGAAGTTAAACTTGTGTATTTCTAAAGCAGAGCATGGGCAAGATGTTTTGTGTTGGACAATTATTTTAAACTGTTTGCCAGATTTCACTAACTTTGGAGGTGGTTTCCTTTAACTCACCATTGCCTAGTGACAAAAATGTAAATTCCTGATTCTTAAAAGTTAAATTTTGATACGTTCAGATATCCACTCTGTTATCCTATGACTTGGATTCAGCTTCAATCCTTTAGATTTCAGGCCATGGTTATAAACTCATAACATGGAGAAATTCATTGTATCTCTTTCTGAATCTAGGATATTGATTGCAAAATTGCTCTTAGTTTGATCAAAACCTTCACAATATTTGAAGGTTGATACAATTGTCGGTAGAAAATTGTATTTTTCCTAATTTTACACTGCTACAGTGAGTTCTGGAGTTATAGCAGACACAGTTTCTGTTATTGTGTTTTATAAAGAGGACACCTGTAATGGCCCTCCATTTAGGATGTTTTCAAATATCATTTTCTATCTCCCTGTGTATACATACATCAAGTATATATAAGTAAACATTATTTTCATAAACAGAGGCAGAAATTCTGAGTATATATATGTTTACAAAGTTTAATAAAAAAATTTCATGGAGCCTCACATTAATTCCTCATGTATAAAATCATATCAATGCAGGAGTTTGAGATCCACGTATCATTTTTTCATATGAGAAAAGAAGAGTTGTTCTGGCTAATTAAACAAACCACCAAGCCACCCACCAACCCAACAATCAAGCAAATAACTCACTGCCCGGACCAGTGAAACAACCAATTTTTTTTCTGAGTGAGATCAGATCTGCACCAGAGGTCATCACAAACAGAATCTTTCCTGTAGTGGGACCTAAAGCCTTAAATCTTGTTCCATTCCTGTTACTGCCATGTATCTCGTACCCTCTCTACTCCTCCCTCCACCTTTCTCCATCAGCTCTCACTCAGAATATCCTAATCCTGGCGCAGTGCTTCCTGCTGTCACTGGACTCCTATGACCGATTTGACTGTAGCATGGCCTATGCCTTTCCCATGACCATTTTGGGGTTGATGGAGGTGAAGGAGGAGAAGGAGGAACAGGAGGATGAAGAGGGGGGGGCGGCTGCCTCCTGTCTCTTTCCCCCACACACACCTGCCCTCGACTCCTACCTGGAGCACTAGAGGTAAAGCAGACAAAGCCCTGAACACACTGAAGAGACAATCACTGAATAATGCTGATCACTAGCAGCCTCTATTTTCCTTTCCCTCTCCTTTTCATTTGTCTGAATTTATTACTGCCCACCCTCAGTAACAGAAAGAGTCCGGGGCTGCTTCAAGCATTGGCTTACTGTGAACTGGCAAAGCAGAATAGCTAGGAGCCAAACATGTGATCCTTTAGCTTTTAACTTTCACAACACATACATAGGGCCGGATTACAAGCATTTCCCAGGCAATAGGTGCCCTCAATTTCCCTCCCAACCCCCCCCCCGAACACACACAAACACAATGTCAGATTCCAGTTCAATGGACATCTACATGGCCAGCGAAACCCAGGAAGGAAACAAAGTAAGTTCAGACACCCCAGCTGTAAACCAAAGATCTTCCTCCAGTGTGCCGAGATCACAATTCCTCCTTCCTCCCTTATTTCACATCTTCCTTAGTTCCCACTTACTCTTCTTTTTACCTGTTTCCTCCCTTCCTTTCTTTATTCTTTCCTTCGTCACTCTCATTTTGGATTCCCTTCTTCCTTCCCACTTGCCTCCCTCCCTTAATACCTTCTTCTTCCTTTCCCTTCCTCTTTCCTTCCTTCCTTTAGTCCTCCCTCCTTTCATTACCTTCTTCCTTCCTGACGGCCCTCCGCCCATTCTGCCTTCTTCTGGTCTTTCCTGCCTCCTTTGCTTCCTCCCTCTCTTCATCCCCTCCTTCTTCTCACTCATCTTTCCATTCTTCCTTCTCCTTCCCTTCCATCCCTCCTTCATTCTTCTGTCCTTCATGTCTTCATTCTTTCCCACAGTACAAACCCCATCATAGACAAAAAATCAGGAAGAGAAACATTCAACACATTTCTGTGTAATACTGAAAGTTCTTAAGCATAGTGTTTGTGAGAAGTGCTTCAAAATTCTTACCTCATGAAAAGTTGCCATTTTTCGATGCAATTTTATAGAGAGCTTTTCCAAATTACAAAATTCAGAATCAATAATAAAAAATTATCTTCAAAAAGTCTCAATAACCTATTACAAATGTGTTTCATATGATGGAGAAAATGTGAGATTGTTCCTTTCTAATATATACATAATTCTTATCAGTGTGGCATGCACTATAAGAACCTTCCATGAATGACTTAATGACAGCAGATATTTATCAATATACAAAGGAATCTGGGACTATTGAGTAACCAACATGGAATCTGCAATTCTGTCTCTCCTCAGAACACATAAGATATATGATGGTTTGTCCTGAAATGAAAGTGACAGAACTTTCAGAGAATTTTCAAGTGAGATAGAAAGGTATCTGCTTTATTCTGCTGTTATGGGGAGTCAATAATCTTGGCCTAATAAACCTAATCAATTGTGCCTAACTGGAGAACAGACAAGCAAACAAAATGTGGGATTCAAGGGCATAGGAGTCAAAAGCCGGTCTCTCAGGGATAACTTGGATAGAGCCAATTGCCCATTAACTATCATGCCCAAGTTTTTGGATGAAGAAAGAAACCTGAAGAAAGAAATTTTTCCTAACTTCTAAATGTACATAGACCCCTCAAAATAGTTACATTTTCATGGGAATAATATGTTCCATTTCATTTATGATTGCTGTACAACATAATAAAAATGTAAGACAAGTATAATGATAATGAAACCTCATGCAAATTTCCCATCAACTTCTCTTGTACAAACAGAAGGCCGTGACTTCTTCACAATGCCTGTAGCTGGGAAAAAATTGATACTTTCAGTTGTCCATACTCTATCACCCAATTTTTATTAGTTTTGGGTGACAATGTTCACGTTAGGAAGATACCATAGTTTTGTACAGTTGATGTGACATTTATAAGAAAACAATGGAGGCATCATTTGAGAATTTTACTATATAATGCTAAAATGTTCCAAGAAGATTAATCTGTCACTTTGGATCTAATTGGAGAATAGATTATGAAACCATATACGATGAATTTAACTTGGTTTTCACCTTTTATATCACAAGTCCCTCATATTTATGCAAACCACCACCACAATTTTATGGAGGATTTGCAATTTCTGGTCCACAACATTGCTATTGCTTAATTGAATAGCCTTTGAAGCATATTTTAGGAAGAGGTACCTTGCCAAAAATATTTATTTGTGGTTAGGTTTCCTATGTATTCAATAGAGTTAATGTATTTCAATACAGAAGAAGTAGTTTCACATGTGAGAGTCTTGCTCACATTTATGAAAATGTGAAGGTGTGAATATATGTGGGTTTCTAATTTGGGACATATTTCATCACCAGGACTTTTCCTGGCTTGTAATTTCACATGAGTACTTGAACAATTTGTTTATTCCTTTCCCCTCCCCAAATTATACCAACATCAAATACAGAGAAAACAGGGGTTATAATGTGGGGGAAGTACATACACACCAAAAAAGACATATCTTGTAAATATGTTAGAAAAATAGAAGAAAGAAAAAAGAACTTTTGAGTCCTTATCATGGAGTTCATTGCACCTAATGTCAACTTACCTGACCATTTCTACATGTCTCAGACATGCACTAGTTATGCAAATAAGGGAAACCTATATTTCTTTGGGTTTTGTTTATAAGGAAACATATACACCCATTGCAACAATGAGATGTACAAGAATTTATGTCGAAAAACAAAATTTACAACATTGACATGGGAGGGGGGTGGGCGAGTTGGATGGGCAGTTGTAACCCATCTGTATTAGTAAACTAATCAATAGGTATGAACGAAAAAGAAATATTTGAACAAAATGATTTCAGCATCAATTGTCAATATTGGCTTGGAACCTGGTGACTTAGGGAATCCTATGTCTATTCTATTCATTTAGAAATGTAAAGAGAACAGAACCATTTCCATATGTCTGGACATGTACTACAAACGCATCAATATCTATGTGGAAATTCATGAGAATTTAAAAGAGTGTATGTACCAATACTCCTCTTTTTAATGGAATCTTATTGTCAAGGTGATGGACAGATGGATTAGAATTATATATGTATCAACAAGTGAGTATATTTCTGGTCATATATTCCTACCCACTGATCATTTCTCCCATATTTTCTTCTGCCTCAAATCTCCATCCCCTCCCACCAGTTGTAAATTTTATTTCCAATGTGCTGTTTTGTCGGGGTTGTTTTTGCTCGGTTTGCTCTTTAGCCTTGTCTCAGATTTTGATGTTCCCCTTCCCGTTTCTAATTCTCATTAACTTACATGTATTACACAGTGTACCAAAATCAAATACCATGACTACATGATAAGAAATCTACTTACCTTGCTTATGTAACTCTAACCCTTCTGTTCAGTTCTTTCACAATAAAAAAAACCTTATAAACAATGAGAAAATATAGAGGAAAAATACAAGTAAAAAGAAATAGCTTTGCATAGTACATTAAAAAAAAAAACAGCAACAAAGATAAGCCTATGGTTTCTGTAGCTTGGAGTTCATTTTGCTTAGCCTAATCTTCTATAGTCATATATATTGCTATTAAGTTATTGTGATCCTCTTCTGAGACTAAACTGGACATATACCAACTTTTGCAAATAAGAGAAACCATGGAGTCTATGTTTCTTTTGTTCTGGCCCCTTTAATACCTGTGATTGTTTCCAACATTGGGATTATGTCATTCTTTATTATAGAAACCTAGGAATCCATTGTGAATATACACCACATTTTCTTGAACCATTAATCTATTCTCATGCGTCTGGGGTGGTTCCTTGTTTTCCCTATGGTAAATAATGTTTCAATGAACACGACTTTGCCATTCTAAAGGGGTTCGGTGAAATCTCAATGGTTACATGATTTGCATTGATTTTATTGGCAGAGCTCTTGAGCCTTTTACATATGTCTTTTGTGCATTCCCAATTCCTCATCAATTAAATTTCTCTCTAAATATTTACACTTCTTATCATATGGAGGCTTTATTATTTGGAAGGTTTTTGGGGAAAACACCTTTTTGAATTTTTATATTTCAGGAAAGAACGTTTTCTGCTTCATGGCTAGTAAAGAACTATTCCCAGTCTTTTGGCTTTCTATATACCTACTTAACTATGTCCTTGTCATTAAGAAGCCCTGCAGGTTCAAGCATTGCCATTTGTCTAACCTTTTTTTTACTTAATGCATTTAGGCATCTATATTAAGAAAATCAAACTATTCTAAGGAGCACTAGTATTTCTCATATTCCTTCTATTCAGAATATTTTCCTTTACCTTCAGATCTTTGATTCATTTGGAATTGATGCTGACAGAGGGTGATATAAAAGGTTGTAACATTATTTTTATAGGTGTTTAACCAGTTTTGCCAGAATTGATTTTAGAATATTGCTTATTTATTTTTCAGCATTTTTCCAGCTTAAGTTTGAACTTGCCAAATGAAGGTGCCTATTTTTTTTTTACTAGTGACAGTTAAATTCTAGGTACCATGGTATATATCCAGTTTCAGTCTAATCTAAGATTGCAATAGCTTAACAGTTATGCACATATAAACATACAAGATTAGGTTAAGCAATATTAACTCCAAAATATGGAAACAAGAGGTGCTTTATTTTTGGTATTTTTCTTAAAATATTGTAAAGAACTATTTCTCTTTTTCTTGTATTTTTAACTTTATTTTCCATAGGGTTTCTTTCTTGCTGCAACTCTATTTGATCTTGGTAGCCAGTGGTTGTATGCACATTAATCTAAATAGTCATGGAAGGGGAACAATAAAATCTTGGGAGAGAGTAACCAATGACACAATATTCCTCACAGGACAACATGTTGGAAATGCCATTTACAATAAGGGAAAGAGATTTCAGGCAAAATAAGTGTGAGAAAAATGAGGGATATGTCAATATATGATTAAAAAACGATTCACTACCTTACATACATAATAATCACTCTGTACATCACCTTGACAATACGATTTAACTAAAAAGAAGGGTGTTGTTACATACACTTCTCAATTTTCTTAAGTTTTCACATGGATATATATTGTATTTCTCATAGAGACATGTGTTGATAGTTTGGATCTTTTTACATCCCTACTGAAGTAGAAAAGGCACAGGTTTCCCTGAGTCTATAGATGCCAAACTTTCCTTCACAAATTAATGCGGAATTCATTTCTGCTCTCTATTTCAAGAGAAAACCAATATATATTTCAAATTACACTATAGGTACACAAATGTGACCATAATCAGAAACTCTCTGATTTCATCACCAACAATTATAAGCCAGATTCTTAAATTTTTAACTGCCTCATCTATCCCTAAATATTTCATCTCCACTGATTTCATAGAAATCCCCAACGTCAAAGAGTATTCCATTTTGCATCAGGAATTTTGTGGATGACAGTGCAAAATTAACTATAAATATGTGGAGGCCATATATACGTGTGGCAAGTTACAAAAAAGTTGAAATTAAGATAAATTCATCAAATATGGTTTCATGAAAGTGCCTTCTGTTGTACTCGACAGTCACAGTCTACTCTTCTTGGAACATTTTAGAAATATAATGTGAAATTACTAAAGACGCATATCCTCGTGCCTTGTAAATATCACAATCTATGCACAAACCTATCCTATCTTCACCAAATGCGTTTTGTGCACCTAGTTTTTTCCTTGCCACAGGCTTTGGAAAGAACTCATAGTTTCCGTCAGGTGAGATTACCCATGGAAATCCTTGCGATGGATGAGTATATTGTATAGTAAAAAATATAATTCAGAATTTTGGTTGAAAACCCCCTTCGAAATTTTCATGGCCATTCTATATGGAATTGATGTAAGATTAGTATAAGGGATAATATATCACTACACTTTGGTTAAAGATTAATTGGACTCTACAGTTATTACAGTAAATTAAATGGAAGTTGATATTCACAGGAAAACTTGAGTACAGTGAAAAATTAAGTATGATTTGTTCTCTCTAGGGAAGCATGTACATTTTGACTTAATAACTGAAGTTTCCATACTCCTACCATACCATATCTATGTGGAAAATGACATGGTGAATTGCAATAACGATAGATATAAACACCTGGGTTTAATTACGGATTCAAGAAAAACAATGTGTACTCTGATAAAATTTGATAGTATGAATAAGTATTAGAAATCAAAATAAATTTATTTCATTAATTGAGCTTCACAATGTATTTATAAATTTAAAATGTAGGTAAAGCAATGAGAAATGGTTTCAACTCTTGCTTTGTTTATTGAATTATTCCTCCAAAGTAGTAAGAGAAAAACAATATTATTTTTCTTTCTGTGAAAAAGACCAAAGATATATTTCTGTATTCTGCCTATAAAGAAGAAGGAAACTGAGTAGTGGTTGGAGAGAATGCAAAAACTAATAATCACAGTTATTGTCCAAAAGATTCATGCTTCTTTTCACTTTCATTTCCATTCAAACTTTGTCACTGTATACACAACTTCTCAAAATTACACTTCGACACTCTTTTTAAACACATTCAAAGGTCGTTGAATATTTGAAAGTATGACACTAGTTAATCTATTTCTTTAATTATTATGGTCCAGATCTTCAAACCTTTCTCTAAAGTTTTCAATCAGGCTCAGTTATTTATTGGCACAGATTCTAAAATATGTCTTATGAAATATTTATGAATATGTCATGCATCCAGGAAAATTAGAAGGAATCCTTCAATGGTTGTACAGGAAAGCAAATCTACAGTTATTTATTGCAATGAACAGAAATCTACATGATAGTTTGATCTCCATTTAAATATTTGTGAAGGAATTCATAAAAACAAAACAAAAAGAGTGATTATTTCCTTACATGTACACTACCAAAGGTACATGCTTAAAGTTAGGCAAGTAAAATATAAAGGGATAGCATGCAAATATTTTCAGGTACAATTACAAGCAATGTGACATCACACAAATAAACTCTTTTTACATTCTTATATGTGGACAAAACAAATATCATTGTGAAGTGGCAGTCACATAGTGAAGTGGTATCACGTAAATATCTTCTCCAGGCAAAAGAATATGTGAATGTCACCTGTCAGTATTAACATGGAAATATTGGACTTTGATATGAACATGGAAATGATTGTCATTAACTTGCATTACCATTTCATTGTTAAGAATATTTTCTCAAATATATATGAATTTGAGAATTCTACGCGAGAGGCACACCAACATTCAGTACACTTTCGTGGGACTGATCCCAAGCTAAAGGCTTGAAATAATGTCCCAAACATCGTTTCAATCCTATTATCAATTAGAAATATTAAAAAAAATATGGGACAACCCGTGATTAAAGTTTATCATGATTGATAAAATCAAGCATTGAAGGCAGTCAAGTTTCCTGAGTTTTAAATTCCAAAAATCATAGTAATGTGCCCTGCTTCACCTTATGGGTGTTGAAACAGAGTAGGGAAAAATTGTGACACCCTTTCATTTTGTACACATACACCCACACCCACACAAAGATTTGCATCTACAAACGGATAGGTAACAAAAATTTCTGATCATGAACAGAAATCTTCTCACATGTGTATAATGACAAAGACAGGATTGGTTAAAACCTTAAGAGATATCAGCAAGTGAACTGGTAGCCTACATTGTCATAGATTCTCCTATCCACTTTTAAAAGCCAAAGTAATTATGCTTTCATAAGTAAGATATATGAGCGTAAGGGAACAGGATTAATTTTACCATAGGGGTACTTTCAATGTTCTAACAACCGAGGAATATCACTGCCCATCAAACATTACTGAGTTTCAAAGAGAAAATGTAAGATGGTCCAAATAGAGAGTGAATAAAATCTAAATGACCCTTATTTCATTTACAATAATTCAAAGATTCTGGAAAATACCCATGAGTACAGGGCATTATTGTTAAACATTGAACTCCATTTCTGTCTCTGGTTTTTGTTGGAGGTTTTCATTGGGTTTGAACTCTGGGCTTGGGTGCAAGCCCAGGGCTCTTCACATCAAGGCTAATGCTCTACCAATTGAGCAACAATTCCATTTCCAATTCTGCGGTGATGAATTAGTGAAGAGAGCCTCATAGAGCCTCTTGATGGGCTGCCATGAACCTTGATCTCAGATGTCAAGCTCCTAGAGGTTTCTAAATGTCCTGTATCAGGATTCTTTCCTCTTTATCCATACTGTGTTGACAGCATTTTTTGCTTCTTTGCTCACTACTTTCATGCTCACGGAGGTCTACAAGTAACCATGATTTTCCTCAAGGAAAATTCTCTATAGTATTCCATTTTGAGGGGCTTCAGTCCCTAAATGAAGCTGAGAAAAATCCTTGACTTTATTGATTTGTAATAAAAGCCTCATGTATAATAAAACGCTTAAGATACTAGAATGAACAGCATTATCACCTGCCCTGGCTCCTGTGGTTTTTGACCACAAAAATCATTTCCAATGCCCTGTACATTCTCCTCTGCATGAAGGAGGCTAATCACCATAACCACAACAACAAGCAGAATCTATTGCTTAAATAATGAATTGATCTGTACATTTTGAAAAAGTAGTGATTTAGAACCGTGTATAGTCTTCATGAAATAGGAACTTGTCATCTTTTTTTTTTTAATTTAATTTTATTTTATTTGTGAACATACTGTACAGAGGAGTTACAATTACATGGGCAGGATAATGTGTACATTTCTTACCAAGCATTGCAGCCTCCTCCTTTGTTTACCCTTCACATCCCTTCCCAGCCTTCCCCCTCCCCCCAATCCCAATCCTTCTCCTCCCCCCCCCCGCACCGACATTGTAAAGCTAGTTTTGGACATGACAACTTGTACTTCTCATTGTTGCAACAGGTCCACCTGTGTCCTTAAACAACTGGATTTTCCCCATCTCCTTCACAAGTTATACTGACATAAAATGTAGTGAAAGCAGGGGTTATACTAGGGGGAGGCATATAAAAAGCAACAAAGATACAATCTTATAAATGTATTAGAAACACATGCATGAAAGAAAAAAAATATTAAAATACACATCTAAGGATTCATTTTCCTGACATCACATTATCTGACCTTTTCTGCTTGACTCATACATATACTAGATATTACAAATAAGGGAAACCATGGGACCTATGTTTCTTTGGGCCTGGCTTACCTCACTTAATATAATTTTTTCCAAGTTTTTCCATTTCCTAACAAATGAGGCAATGTCATTCTTTCTGATGGAGGCATAGAATTCCATTCTGTATATATACCACATTTTCTTGATCCACTCATCTACTAAGGGGCATCTGGGTTGGTTCCATATCTTAGCTATGGTAAATAATGCTGCAATAAACATAGTTGTGCTGGTAGCTTTAGTGTAGTCTTGTTTGTAAACATTTGGGTTGATGCCCAAAAGTGGGATTGCTGGTCATAGGGGAGCTCTATGTGAAGTCTTTTGAGGAACCTCCATACTGCTTTCCAAAGTGGTTGAACCAGTTTACATTCCCACCAACAAGGAAGTAAGGTTCCATTCTGTCCACATCCCCTCCAGCATCTGTTGTTGTTAGAGTTCTTGATTTTTGCTGTTCTAACTGGAGTGAGGTGATATCTCAATGTTGTTTGATTTGCATTTCTTTTATGGCTAGGGATGTTGAACATTTCTTCATGTGTCTATTGGCCATCCTTCTTTCTTCTTCAGAGAAGTTTCTCTTTAAGTCTTTCGCCCACTTATTTATTGGGCAGGTGTTTCTTTGAGGATTTGTTATTGGGGGGTTTAATTTTTTGAGTTCCAAGTATATTTTAGATATGAGACCCTTGTCTGTTGTATGGCTAGTAAAGATCTTCTCCCAATCTGTGGGCTTTTTATTGATCTTGCTAGCTATGTCATTTGCCCTGCAGAAACTCTGCAACTTTATGCAATCCCATTTGTCCAACCTTTCTTTGATTTGTTGTGTTTCCGGGTCTCTATTTAGAAAATTTCGGCCTGAGCCAAGGAGACCTAGGGTTTCTCCTATTCCATCCTGTAATGTTTTCAGAGTGTTTGCTTTGAGTTCAAGGTCTTTGATCCATTTGGAGTTGATTCTGGTGCAGGGTGATATATAAGCATCTAGCTTTAATTTTCTACATGTAGTTAACCAATTTTGCCAGCACCATTTACTAAAGAGGTTGTCTTTCTTCCATTCTATTCTTTTAGCTCCCTTATAGAAGATTAGATGGCTATATGTCAGTAGGTTCATTTCTGGGATTTCAATTCGATTTCATTGGTCCTGAGGTCTGTTCTTATGCCAATACCAAAACTATGGTTTTATAGTAGAGTTTGAAATTTGGTATTAATATTCCTCCAGCAGTGTTCATTCCATTGAGGAGCGTTTTTGCTATTCGGGGTCTTTTATTGTTCCATATGAATATTTGGATTGCCTCTTCTATTTCCTAGAAGAATGAGGTTGGAATTTTGATAGGTATTGCGTTGAATTTGTAGAAAGCCTTGGGACGTATTGCCATTTTCACGATGTTAATCTTGCCAATACAGGAGCATGGGAGGTTTTGCCATTTTTTAAGTTCTGTGTTGATTTCCTTTTTTAAGATTTTAAAGTTTTCATCAGAGAGGTCCTTCACTTCTTTAGTTAAGTTAATTCCTAGGTATTTGTTTTTGTGGGGCTATTGCAATTGGAGTTCCTTTCCTAATTTCAGCCACACTTGTCTCATTGTTGGCATACAGAAAAGCCATTGATTTTGGGGGGTTAATTTTATAACCTGCTACTTTGTCAAAGTTTTGAATCAGCTTGAGTAATTAGGGAGTGGAGTCTATGGGATTCTTCAAATACAAGATCATGTCATCTGCAAAGAGGGAGAGTTTTATTTCTTCTTTCCCTATATGGATCCCCTTTATATCTGCATCTTGTCTTATGGCTGTAGCTAGGCATTCTAATACAAGATTGAAGAGAAGTGGAGAGAGTGGGCATCCTTGTCTTGTTCCTGAGTTAAGAGGAACTGGCTTTACTTTTATACCATTGAGTATAATGCTGGCTCTAGGTTTGTCATATACTGCCTTTATTTTATTGAGGAATGTTCCATGGATTCCTAATTTTTTCCAAAACCTTCATCATAAAGGGGTGTTGGATCTTGTCGAATGCTTTTTCTGCATGTATTGAGATAACCATGTGGTTTTTATTCTTGCTCCTGTTGATGTGATGAATAATAATAATTGATTTGTGTATATTGAACCGGCTTTTCATCCCTGAAATGAATTCTATTTGATCATGGTGTATGATTTTTTGGATGAATTGTTGAAGTCGATTGGCCAAAATTTTGTTGAGAAGTTTTGCATCAATGTTCATCAATGAAATGGGTCTATAGTTCTCTTTCATTGATTAGTCCCTGCCTGTTTTGGGATGAGGTTTATGATGGCTTCATAGAATGTGTTCGGTAGTGAGCTTTCTCTTTCAATTTCGTTGAAGAGTTGGAGGAGTATTGGTTTGAGCTCTGCTTTAAAGGCCTTGTAAAATTCCGCTGTAAAACCATCTGGTCCTGGACTTTTCTTAGCTGGGAGGTCTCTTATTGCTGTTTCTATTTCAGTGCTTGATATGGGCCTGTTAAGCTGGTTTAACTCATCTTGGTTGTCAATATTTGCTAGGAAAAGGTCCATTTCTATCAAGTTCTCAAACTTATTAGCATAAAGTTTTGAGAAGTATTCCCTTATAATGTTCTGAATCTTGGTTGTTTCCATGGTGAGGTTTCCATTCTTATCTCTGAGTTTATTAATTTGGGTGTGTTCTCTTCTTTTTCTGATAAGATTTGCTAAGGGTCTGTCAATTTTGTTAAGTTTTTCGAAGAACCAACTCTTTGTTTTGTTGATTCTTTCTATAGTTTTTTTGGATTCTAAGGCATTTAATTCTGCTTTAATTTTAATTATTTCTTTCTGTGTACTGGATTGGGGTTTATTTTGCTGTTCTTTTTGAAGGAGATTTAGATGTGTCATTAAATTGCTAGTTTCAGATCTCTCTAATTTGTTGATGTAGGAGCTGAGAGCTATAAACTTGCCTCTGGGTACTGCCTTTGCTGTGTCCCAGAGGAGCTGGTAATTTGTGTGTTCATTTTTGTTGAATAGCATGAACATTTGATTTTCCTTTCTAATCTCTTCCATGACCCACTCTTGATTCAGCAGTGTGTTGTTCAGCCTCTATGTGATACCGGACTTTTTGGTCTATTTTGGTGTTGAGTTCTAATTTTATTCCCTTGTGGTCAGAGAGAATGCAAGGTATAACTTCAATGTTTCTGAATTTAGACAAGTTTGCTTTGTGGCCTAAAATGTGGTCTATTTTAGAAAACGTTCCATGTGCTGCTGAGAAGAACGTGTATTCTGATGCTGCTAGGTGAAATGTTCGGTAGATGTCTGTTAAGTCTAGTTGATCTATGCAGCAGTTTAGATCTGCGGTCTCTCTGTTGAGTTTTTGCCGAGTTGATCTGTCTAGTGGGGAGAGTGCTGTGTAAAATCCCCCACAATTAAAGTCTTTGGATCTATATGGGATTTGAGGGAAAGTAGTGTTTCTTTGATAAATTTGGGTGCTCCATTGTTTGGCGAATAGATATTTAGAATTGTAATATCCTCCTGAAGGAGAGATCCTTTAATTAGTATGTAGCGACCTTCTTTATCTCTTCTCACGAATTTTAATTTGAAGTCTATTTTATCTGATATTAGGATTGCAACTCCCGCCTGTTTATGGGGGCCGTTTGCTTGGTAGATTTTGTTCCACCCTTTAACAATGAAAATGTGTTTATTTTTATGGGCAAGATGTGACTCCTGCAGGCAGCAGATAGAAGGGTCTTGTTTTTTAGTCCAACTAGACACTCTATGTCGCTTAATTGGAGAGTTCAGTCCATTAACGTTAAGAGATAGGACTGAGAGGTATTTGGGAGTTCCTGCCATGTTATCCACCTTCTTGGGAGCTGGGAAATCTGGATTCTTCCTATGGTTCTTGGATTCTCAGTTTGGGTGCAGTTTCTTGGTCTTTGTTGCGGTCTTGTTAGTTTTCTATGTGTAGGACATCTTTAAGAATCTTTTGTAGGGCTGGTTTGGTGGAGATGTATTGTTTCAATTTTTCTTTGCTATGGAAGGCTTTTATTTGGCCTTCAGTTATGAAGGAGAGTTTAGCTGGGTACAGCATTCTTGGTTGATACTTGTTTGTTTTTAGGGCATGGCATACATCATTCCAGGCTCTTCTTGCTTTGATTGTCTCTGCTGAGAAATCTGAGGTGATTCTAATTGGTTTCTCTTTATAGGTGATTAATCTTTTCTCCTTGACAGCTTTAGGGATCTTTTCCTTGGTCTGAGTTGATCCTGCGTGGATTATAATGTGACAGTGGGATGTCCTATTCTGGTCTGGTCTATTTCGGGTTCTAAAAGCTTCTTGTATCTGAATAGGCCTATCTTTTTGTATGTTTGGGAAGTTCTCTGCTAGGATCCTGTTAAACAAATTTCCTAGGCCATTAACTTCTGTTTCTAGGTGCTCCTCTACACCCATTATCCTTAGATTAGGCCTTCTGATGGTGTCTTCCAGGTGTTGGATAGATCTATCATATTTCTTGGACTTTTCTTGTAAGGTTTTATGTTCTTTCTCTATAATATCTAGGCTTCCTTCAATCACTGAGATTCGATCTTCTGCATTGTCCAACCTGCTGTCAAGACCCTTTACTTTGTTTTTTATCTCTTTTCCTTCTAATTGTTCAGCTTTGATGGCTTCAAATTCTTTGTTGAAGCTCTGTTTTAGGTCTTGTATGTATTTCTTTACTTCCTCAATTTGGTGTTCAGTGTTTGTTCTCAAATCACTTAGTTGATTGGTATGGTTTCTTTGGACTCCCATTCCTTCTGTTGGGTTCCATTCAGCATTCCCTTTGTGGTCTCCCTGACTTCCTTCAGCTCTTTATGGATTAATGGATTCCATGAATGCCTTTAGTGACCTTTGTGTATTCTTTACTGGTCTCTCAATTCCTGAATTACTCTTTGATTAGCTTCCTCCCGTTTGTGGGATTCCTGCAGTTCTCTTTCCTCCCATTCATGGGATTCCTATAATTCTCATTGAGTGTTCTCAGCCTGCTCATGCCATTCCTCCCTTTCTCTTTGAGTATTCTCAAGTTGTTCACGCAAATCCTGTATCAGTTTTTGAGTAGCTTCCTCACGCTTATGATATTCCTGTATAAACTTTTGGGATGCCTCCTCTCTCTCCCTATCACGCTCATACAAAGTTGTTTGTAAGTTGTCAAACTTCTTATTTATCATGTTTTCCACCAGTGTTTGTAGAGCTATTTGGAAACTCTCCTCTGGATTGTTCATTATCTGATCTGACCCCCGATTATCAAGATTGGGAATTGAGATACCCAGATTTGACATTTTTCTTGTGTTTTTCCCACTTACTCTGCCGGATGAAAATAGCACCAGTTTTGTGCTAGAACACTATCTTAGGCAACAATCAATCAACGTTTGCATTTATACAGTCAATAGTCTACAGATAAAATCTAGTTCAACAGATACATCTATTCAACATCAAACAACTATATGTTAATGGGCTTTGAACCGCAGAGAAGAATTTGGAAAAGCAGGAATTTTTAGGGTTAGGGAGAGATGTGGGAAAAAATAGGAATAGATTAGTGTGGGAGGCACAGGGATAATTAACTATGTCCTAATCTCAATGCAGGAAATAGGTTTGGTAGGATGCAAGTAGAGAGAGAGAGAAAAAGAAGAAAGGGAAAGGGAAATGAAAAGAGACCAGAAAAAAATAGAAACGTAAAAATTAATATAGTTATGGAGATTGAAAGACTATCTATTCAGAGAGGAATGTGAATATATTGAGAAAACAGGAGGGAGATAGAGGAGATGTGAAAACTTAAAAAAATGCTTAAAATATTATATAGGTATAAAGAGGTAGTACTGCTATTAAGGAATTTAAGTCTCAGAGGTTTTGGATTGAGTAATAAATTTGTGGACTAAGTGTGTACACAATGGGGGATAGGGTCTAGTAGTAACTATGGGTTTATCTGAGGATGTGCAGGACAAGAGTTAAGTCATATACAGAAGAACCAAAGAGAGGAAAAGGTGAAATGGATAAGAAAGGGAGAAAAAAAAAGATCAGAAGTTCAGTAGAGCTAGACAAAAAACAAAAAGATAATTAAGAAAGAAAGAAAAAGAGAAAGAAGACAAGAAAAGAAAGGAAAACGCACATTCACGTATTCCTAAAATAAAAAGTATAAGAGGGAAAAAAAGTTACTGAAAAATAATTATTTTTTCAAAAAAGGCAAAAATTAAAGATTAATAAAAGTTTTATAAAAGGAAAATTTTTTTTATATATATAAGGTACCAAAAAGAAAAAAGAAAAAAGAAAAGAAGAAGAAAAAAAAAGTACTTTGATATTTTTTTTTATTTTTTTGGGAGAGGTGGGAAGAATCTTGTATCTCCCTTTTGTCTGTAACCAGCCTCTTGTTGGAGTCTCTGGTCAGCTTGAGGTCCTGTGGCTTGCTTAGTTTCTTAAGTCAGTTTGTTCGAACAGGCAGAAAAATGCTCTGCTTTACCCAAGATTTTGAGATCCCCCTCCCAGGTTAGTTTAATGGGAGGGTGATCTGCTTTGAGAATCACAAAAGAGGGGTGATGAGGCTAGGTTCTGGTAGAGTTGAGGCCTTTCAACAAATAGTAGTTTTTCCCTGGGGCTATTTTGTGAAAAACTCAGAGAGCCCAGCCTGGAGCCATTCTCAGGGTTTCTGTTTTTTAATTGATTGTGGAGGCTGCTAGAGGGAGGGGCAGCCTCTGGCTCTGGTTACCCAGTGAAGAAAGCCACACCAATGGCTGGTGCCTGAGCTGGGTGACTTTTCCCTGGATGGAGCTGAGTCTGGCAGGTCACTTCTCCGTTAAGTTCTTGTGACCTGCTAAATGACTCGTTTTATTCCAAGGCCTGAGTTGGAGCTAGCAGCTCCTCCGAGCTTTGTCGGTATCCAAGATGGAGATCACCAGTGCTGGGGTGGGGTGACCTTCCCTCCTCTGCTCACTGAGAAGGAGTGAGGACGTTGGCTTGTACTCACGCCGAGTCTTGGATCCTGGGTCGTCTCTGTTCTGCAAACTGCAGGATGAAGATGTCTGCTCCTTGTCGGTTCTTGCTGGTGTTGAGTAGAATCCTCTTACCCGCTGTGTCTGGCTCCTTCGTCCCAGACTCTCTGTGTGAGCACTGAGATATGGCCGCAGCTGTGGTCGCCGCTGCAACCCTGCCACCGTTGTGGCAGCTGCTGGCAGGCGCTCAGATGTGTCTCCTTGTCTTGGCTTCCCCTCTCTTGTCTAACTCTCTGTTCTGTGATGGCACACTTGGTGTGATTCTCTGGCTTAGGACTGTTCACTGGAACTCTAAAACTGCTTTCTAAGCGAGAGCTTGTTCAGTTTCCAGCTTCTCTGCCATCTTCCCGGAACTCCCTTGTCATTCCTTTTAAGAATGAACGTTTCCAATACTGTTAGTCTCCTCAGATAGCACTTCCTTCGCTCTATAAACTTTTGTCAAGTCATCCTTCAAAGATTGTCATAGTTTTGACATACAGCTAACAATCAAATACAATTTCTCTAAAATGCTTTCTACATTTTCTCGTATAGATTACATGAGGCCCTGCCGTGTTGACAGTTTATGTATAAACAATTTGATAGTAAGTTGAATAAGCTTGTTTTTTTCAGTACTTACCACAAAGGAAATACTTGAAAAAATCAATGTATCTAGAATCCAGTGTCTCACTTATTAAAGATGATGGCCAATAATGGCAAGGAACACAAATCACAGGATTCCAAATGGAATAAATGCTTATGAAGGATGACTGACAAGCACAATTACTGTTCATTTTTTCCTGTATTTGCTCCTTGCCATGTCAGTAAGAAAGAATTCTTATTTTAACATTTCATAGTTCAAAAATACAATCTATTCTGGGACCATGTAAGGACAAATACATTCTAGCAATTAAAATTCTTTAAGCATTCTCATAAATACTCTCACTCAGAGATACAATAACTTTTATTTTGATTTTCCTATCTTCAAAGTATTAAATGTTTTCATATTTCATACAGGAATGTGAAATTAAATCCATATATATATATATATATAGAGAGAGAGAGAGAGAGAGAGAGAGAGAGAGAGAGAGAGAGAGAGATAGTTTAACATTCACTCTAAATTCATTTATTTAATATAGATCTATGTAATATAGATCAACTTAATCAATTTCACAATGAAGACATGATACCCACACAAATGTGAATACACTGATTAATTACCAGTTGAACATACGCCCATTCACAATTTCAAAATTGATGAGATGAGTGAATCCTGAAACCGTGAAAATGGGAACAAAAATATTTGTCTGACATATCACTATAGTCTATGTTTTCCCTGATTGAAATTAATTATAAGAAAATGAGAAAAAATAGAAATAAAAAGAAAAAATATAAACACAAAACAAAAATGAGAAGAACATAGGTAATTCTGATTTGAAGTAGTTTGGGTGATGACATTTTTTATTGAACCAGTGAAATCATAATTAGTTTGTCAGGAATCACAGGGTCACTAGTTTATAGAGGAATTCAAAACTTACTTTATAGTGAGGAAAATTTCTGTGTTTGGAGATCGGAAAGTTTATTCATTTATCCTCTTTCATTACTATAGATTTTGACAGATGATATTGTGTCATAGCAAAACAGCCCGTTATTATAAAGCAGGCATGTGAATCCAGAGCACCTTGTGCCTCAGCAGGTTGGCTGAGATTAAGCCAAGATTAACTCTGCTGCTTTAATTTCAACTTCCAGGAGTTAAATTCAAGGCCCAGGCACAACTGTCAAGGCCCATCCTCAGTTCAAGGGCCAGACCATTGGTTCAAGCTCCAGGAAGCAAGTTCTACTCCCAGGACATGAGTACAGGTCCCAAGCCATGTGTTAAAGTCCTAGGACTGCAATTCAAAGAGCAGTCCACAACTTCAATGCCAAGATCTCATATTCAAGACCAATTTGTTAGTTCTGTCTAGACAGCAATATACTTTCTATGGATCATAAGCCACAATAAATCAATCTTTAGTTGTTACTATTTTCTTCCCTTCTTCGTTTCTTTATTTTCCTACTGATAGCTAGGAAAAAGGCTATATTTAGTAAGCAAATAGGCTGCATCATTTGAACATTAGGAAAATTCTCACGTTTTTAAATGGTGCCTGCTGAACAATGATAACGACACATCACAAAAGTAAGTCTTACTGTTGCCAATTTAGTAAAGCAAATTTACTCGGGTTAAGTTTGAATGCTGTTTATACATAAAACTTTCATGTTCATTCTCTGACTCCATTCTTACACAAAGTTGACCATATTGTTGTTGGGGTAGAGTTTGTATCAGAATGACAGTATTTATTTTTATATACATTAATGACAATTAGCAAGATGTTTATTTAAAAAGTAGTTTCAAAAGCCATTTTCACAATGTATTCAACTTATGGCAAAGATATTCCTCTGCCTTACTCCTTGTGCTTCATATTTCTGTATGACTTTTTAATTCATACCTTACATACATATTCATGTAAAGTACTAGTAAAATGGGATAAGATTTCTCAAAGCAATTACTTGCAAATGTAAAATAAACAGAGCAAGAAAAAGACAAGATCCCAGAATGGTTGTCTCATATATACATACATACAGAGAGAGAGAGAGAGAGAGAGAGAGAGAGAGAGAGAGAGAGAGAGAGAGAGAGAGAGAGAGAGAGAGAGAGAGAGAGAGAGAGAGAGATGTGTGTAGATGTATAGATATATAGGTACATAGATAGATAGATAGATAGATAGATAGATAGATAGATAGATAGATAGATAGATAGATAGTTAGATATAGATGTTAACATTATTATATAACACAAAGCAAAAGCATTTATTCTATAGAGAAATATTAGTGAATGTGTGGGTTTATGTATGTACATATAGGCTTAAGCATTTTTGTTCCACCATAACAGGAAGAATTTGCAAATTTCCAGGAATATAATTTGTAGAATTTTCACTTAAAGACTTGGTTGACAGATTTATCCAGAAAACATGAAATTAAATTATGTATTATGAAAAATAGTTAAATTCAAAGTTCTAAAAAGTGAAATCAATATATGTAATGACATATAGAAGATGGTCCATTGTATTTGCCACTCTTGTGTTATTAGGTAGATTCGCTAGTCACAGTTTTCAGAAATACCAACCAATTTTATTTAAAAATCTCCTACCCAATATTTTGGAGTCATGTTCAGAGAACTTTTGGAGTAGAGAGACTTAAGGATATTGGTAATATGTATTACTCAGTGGCAAGTTCCTTCATTAAATATCTAGTGTATTTGAACAAAGTACTGCAAATATAAGTAATAGTTATTAAAATAATAAGGAATGGATAATGTGGATTGTCAAATCTCCCTGTTTAGAATTGCTCTTTTGTGAACCTGAGGAACTGAAGAATTTCAATATTGCTCTGTGTAAAACAATATAACATGTTTTGAGACAATTCTAACAAAACCACGAAGGGAGAAACCTATTAAAAGCCATGATTTGTCTTTAAATGGAGAATCGGGCAAAAACAAAAACGTGGACACTTAGGAACTGATAAGGGATGGTATAAGAGTGCTTGATATCCGATGAAGCAGCACAGGAGCCTTCTCTGAAGTAGATAGACAGGATTCCCTTCAGAAGGCTTCTCAGGAGTAAAGATGAGGTTTTGTGTCTATTGTGGATGTGTTCATCATTCTTGTGATAGGACAAATCAAGTTCATGTAAGAATCAGGGTCTCTGGACTTCCAGCCCAACAGGTGTTTCCAACAATCAAGTCAAAGTCTAGGACAACATCCAACTTCTTATATTCTTCAATGAAGTAGAATTCATTTCAACTGTATTAAAATTCAGTAATTTGATCAGTAGATGGATTTCTTCCTGTCATTGCACAGTCTTTAATTTGATCTTCATTCTAATTCCTTCTAGCCAGTCCTATTTTCACTATATCTGTTGTGTAGGTTACTGCATTGTAAGCTACTGCATGCAAGATACTTTGGCCATTTTCAATGGAAGTAATAGATATAAATTTAGACACTACATTTGAAATCACTTAGGACATTTTACAGATGGAGTAGGCTTCCTTTGGTTTTCTTCATTAAATTAGCCTACTGATAGCTACAATTACTAATAAGTCATGCACATTGTATATGTTGCGAAAATATTTGATAGGACAATGTCTCATGAATAACAGAAAAATCACTGAAGTTGTATTCTAGTGAATGTCATTCAAGGATTAATAAATATTTGGAATTTGTTCTAACAATCATCAAGCAACAGGTGCACACAGGATAAGTAACAAAGAAAATGATTCAATGAACCTTTTCCTTCATGGCAATATTAGAGTTGGAATGTCACAGACCAATCTATAAAACTATTCCAAAATGTTTTGTCACAAATAAGTCTTCTGAGTTAAACATCTATGAATTTTTTGATGACAGGGAAATTATGGTACCTCTGAAAGTGAGGAGTTCATACAAGTTTCAATAACTATGCTGGCTTTAATTACTTTGTCTGGGTGTTTTGTACATGGACAATAGCCAGACACAGAATAAGAAAATGTGAATATTGATAAATGCTTTGGTCATCACAGAGGCTTCAATTTTCCTGACATGAACACTTATGGAAATGTGTGGAAATTTATAAAAATGGATATGTTTCTTGATTTATGTTGGCCACTGTATGGAAGGGCAAACATATTCAAACAACGTATATATTCTCATATTTTTCCATTTTAATATGCATTGTGAAACATTTCTCCTTATATTGATTCCTTGGTCTTTCTACAGTCTCTACACAATTCAATAGTAATAGAAGTTGTTTAGGGTAACACAAAGACTCTTTTCCAGGATTTCAAGTAAGTATTGGTTTTGAATCAAGCTCAAGAATTGTACTCACGTTAAATTTTTCTGCAAAGATTGCACCCAAAATTTTATATTATTCAATAGGAAAAATACTAATGACTATATATGCACATTACCAGAAACAACCTGTTTTCAAAACCAGCATTTGTGGTGATCATCGTCTGTATTCACATATCTAATGTATACCCTAACTGCACTGTTCCTGTTTCTATCATAAGGTAGGACTTCATAAAATATGGTTTGAAGAACCAGTCTAATTAGCAACAGGAATATTTCTACAGTATTATTTATTCATGGTCAATATTATTTGAAAACAAATCATAATTTCAGAAAAAGATAAGCGTAACACCGGTTTGTATGAACAATGAAATACATTACGTGGGAAACAAGTAGTAATTAGTGCTTCAACTCATGTGCAAAATTTTTAAAATTGGTATGACCTTGAGTAGCATGTGCTTCTGGCACATCAGTACTTTCAAAATGTGCAGGTAATAGAGTTTTTAGTGTTTATCCTAATTGTATATTTGAAGGCTGTATTTTTTCAGTAGCAAGTAAGAAAAAATGATCTATAGAATTTTTTCTAAAATTCTCATGAAGAAACATTTTGAAAAACTAAGATTGCATTGATTCACATAAACAATATCTAATATTTATTTTTCCATTTGTTCTATGAAAGACATAGAGCATTTTCCTTGAATAACTTCCTTTTACATATTTCATTCAATTTGTTTTTTTTGGCATGTTATGTTAATATTCAATAAGAAAATTCCATTCCTTCTTTATGTGTTTATTACTAGGGTAATGGAAATCTCAAAGTATTGGACCTGATGTCTATCACCTGAAATTAAGCAAAACGAAGTTTATTTGAAATGACACATTCAACTTTTAATATAGATCATTGGATTTGAATTCCTGCCCAGTAAATATAGAGACCACACTTTATACGAAACTACAATCCATTAGTCAAATAATGTTTGTGTCTCTTTTGTTTTTGAACACCAAGTCCAGGTCTCCAATTTTAATCATCCCAAAAGATAGGAAATTGTATAGCAAAACTAATGAAAATATGTTGAAATGTATGATTTTGCAATCGTCAACCAAATTTTAAGTTATTTGTAACTGGACAGGTAAATTTATCTCACTATACCTTAGCAATATCTACTGATTATTTCTCAAGAACTGTTTTTATCTCTTTTTGATGTGATTGCTATGGGAAGTTATAAAATCCCGTTAGAGTCCCTTGTGTTCAGACTTATTAGGATTGTCCCTTCCAAATGATCAACACAAATAGACCACTTGCACTAACTGGCATGTGTATATGGTAATTTTATAAGATGAGCAGAAAAGCTCAAAAGTGATACAGATTGATAGATATAGATAGATGTATAGATAGATAGATGATAGACAGATGATAGATAGATAGATAAAATTAATGAATTTCTATATAAAATGATGTTACATGAAATGAAACAAAAGATATAGACAGAAGATGTTTTTCTTTGTTTTTGATTTCTATATAAATTGGACTAATTTGTGAGGAGAAGGAAAAAATAAAATTATATTAAGTGAAGTAAGCCAGGCCCAAGGAAACAGAGGTCCCATGGTTTCCTTTATTTGCAATATCGAGTATATGTCTGAGTCAAGCAAAAAAGTCAGATAAGGTGATGTTAGGAAAATTAACCCTAAGATATGTACTCAAATGGTTTTTTTTCTTTCATGCGATTGTTTCTAACACATTTATAAGATTTTTTTTGTTGCTTTGTATGTCCCTCCCCCACAGTATAACCCCTGCTTTCACTATATTGGATGTCGGTATAATTTGTGGAGGGGAAGGGGAAAAACAAATCGTTTAAATAGGGATAAAGGTGGACCCATTGCAACAATGAGATGTACAAGTCATTATGTTGAAAACGAACTTTACAACTTTCGTGCTGGGTGGGGGGAACAAGGAGGATTGGGTAAGGGTGCGGGGGGAGAATGGAAATGGATGGGAAGGGGAAACAAAGGAGGAGGCTACAATGCTTGATAATAAATTTACTCATTATCTTGCCCATGTAATTGTAACCCCTCTGTACAGTATTTTCACACAAAAAATAAATTTAATAAAAATATCCTGAAACAAGAACAGAATATGAACCATTCAAATAATGATACTCCAGAACACTCTGTGGGAAATGAACTTTACCACATTCGGATGGAGAAAGATTATTGGAGATGGAGGAGGAAAATGTTAGTTGGAAGAAAAAAAAAAAACAAAGAAACAGAGAATGGGATAAAAATGCTCCACAAGAAATAGACCCATTACTGACATAAACGTAATTCTTCTATACAGCATCTTTTCAAGATAATAATTTTTAAAAGGATAAAAAATACCACCACAAAACAAAAATGAACTAATTATGGCATCCAAACACCTTATTACTCTGTATTTCGTAGAGGTAGCTTTATCACATGTGACAATTTCAGCATTGTGAGATTTTAGTTCTTTTTGAGTTCTCAAAGGAAAATAGCCTTTCCTGAAAGGTACAGAAAATATGACGAGGATTCAAGAGAGTATACCAGTTGATATTAGACTGCATTATTCCCTAAATGCTAAGTTGAACAAACTGTATTAAGGAATGATCATTTTTTTTTCTGTTCTCAAGGGTAGAATTCGATTGGTTTAGGCAGAAAATTCAAAAGCTGAACTGAAATGAATCATAATGCTTACCTCATATTTATTGATATATTCAGAATGACTTAGACTCCCGAAAAATTCTTGTCAAATACATTCTGAGTTGAAATTATAAGCCAAGTATCAAGAAATTAGAAGAATACATTGTGGTTTGGAAATGAAAGCAACCTAAAACATTTCTTAAAAGACACCTAAATAATAACAAAAATAAAAACACCACCCTTTTATTATAGTGCAATGTCCAGCCAAAAGAAGGTATAGTTTTTAAATTAAATTATAAGTAGTAATTCATTAAGTAACAAGGAAGTAAACTAACTTAGAATTAGTGTTAAAAGTGGGATTCGTACTTGGCTAAATGAACTTCTCAGAAACTTAGCTTTGTACACCATATTTTTGGTGGTTTGAGAGGGTGGAGGTGTAACTTTCCAACAGTCATATAATTTTCCTAAAATTAATGAATCTCACGATATCAACACTTAATATATATTTTATATGTTGCTGGTTTCAATAGAGTTGTTGAAAAGTCACATTCTTAAAATATTCAGCATGTCTTCTTTCTTTGAAGCTCCTTCTGCAATATGAGTAACTACTGAAGTCTAAAGCCTCACACTACATTAACGATTTTCCTCAGTGATCACCTGTAATAGAATGATTCTGTGAAAACTACAGCAGTACTCTATTCTTGTATAAAAGTTTTCTTGAATGTTCTAGTTCAAAAGTCAGTGGGCATACAAATGTGTTTGAGGCATACAAATCCATTTGAAATTTCTGTAAAATATAAAATTTTGTAAAGATATATTTGGTGCTAAAATGTAATTCCTGAATTGGAGAATACTATTTACTGGTAACAATACATTTCTTATATATTTTCTGTGAAAAAGACCTTAATATACTTTCTATAAAAATGTTTCTGTGTGTAGATAATGTTAATTTTTAAAATATATTTTGATACATATCTGCCTGCTATTAATAACTGTTTGGAACCAATGCTAAGTTTCCTAGCAAAGAAATGGGTTTAAATTTCCTAGGCCTCCTTGGCTCAGGCCGAAATTTTCTGAATAGAGACCTGGAAACATAACAAATCAAAGAAAGGTTGGACAAATGGGATTGCAGAAAGTTGCAGAGCTTCTGCAGGGCAAATGATATAGCTAGCAAGATCAATAGAAAGCCCACGGATTGGGAGAAGATCTTCACTAGGCATACAACGGACAAGGGTCTCATATCTAAAATATACTTGGAACACAAAAAATTAAACCCCCCAACAACAAATCATCAAAGAAACAACTGCCCAATAAATAAGTGGGCGAAAGACTTAAAGAGAAACTTCTCTGAAGAAGAAAGAAGGATGGCCAATAGACACATGAAGAAATGTTCAACCTCCCTAGCCATAAAAGAAATGCAAATCAAAACAACATTGAGATATCACCTCACTCCAGTTAGAACAGCAAAAATCAAGAACTCTAACAACAATAGATGCTGGAGGGGATTTGAACAGAAAGGAACCTTCCTTCATTGTTGGTGTGAATGTAAACTTGTTCAACCACTTTGGAAAGCAGTATCGAGGTTCCTCAAAAGACTTCACATAGAGCTCCCCTATGACAAGCAATCCCACTTTTGGGCATTTACCCAAATGTTTACAAACAAGACCACATTAAATCTACCAGCACAACTATGTTTATTGCAGCATTATTTACCATAGCTAAGATATGGAACCAACCCAGATGCCCCTCAGTAGATGAATGGATCAAGAAAATGTGGTATATATACACAATGGAATTCTATGCCTCCATCAGAAAGAATGACATTGCCCCATTTGTTAGGAAATGGAAAAACTTGGAAAAATAATATTAAGTGAAGTAAGCCAGGCCCAAAGAAACATAGGTCCCATGCTTTCCCTTATTTGTAATATCTAGTATATGTATGAGTCAAGCGGAAAAGGTCAGATAATGTGATGTCAGGAAAATGAACCCTTAGATGTGTATTTTAATGTTTTTTTCTTTCATGCATGTGTTTCTAACGCATTTATAAGATTATCTCTTTGTTGCTTTGTATGTCCCTCCCCCACATATAACCCCTGCTTTCACTATATTTGATGTCAGTATAACTTGTGGAGGAGATGGGGAAAAAACAGTTGTTTTAGGATACAGGTGGACCTGTTGCAACAATGAGAAGTACAAGATGTCATGTCCAAAACGAGCTTTACAACGTCGGTGGGGGGGAAGGGGGAAGGAGAAGGATTGGAATTGGGGGGAGGGGGAAGGCTGGGAAGGGATGTGAAGGGTAAACAAAGGAGGAGGCTGCAATGCTTGGTAAGAAATGTACGCATTATCCTGCCCATGTAATTGTAACTCTGTACAGTATGTTCACAAATAAAATTAAATTCAATTTTTAAAAAAATGGGTTTAAATTTGGGGAGTTAATGGAATATTGGCCAGAAATTTAGAGATCAGTTCTGCAATTTTGTGATTAAAAACTATATTGCAATTCAGTGTGTAGTGTCTTGGCATTTCAATAAAACCTAGAGAATATGACAAGAGAATGATTTTGTAGGAAGACAACAACTGATATTCAGAAAAGTTCTGAATATGAGTAATGTTTACAACTGAGAGTGAAAGGAAAATTCATAAATGGTTAACCTGAGACAACAATAACTTATGTGGGCACATTCAGGTGTCTGCTATGTACATAAAGATAAGTAGACTGGCCAAAGGCCAGCAGGAAGTCCTTCCATCAAGTAAATATTTCATTTGTAATGGTAATTTCCAGTGTTTCCTCTGTGTGACACCTTAAGTATTGTTCTACTGACATAATAGTATTCCCGTTCAAGACCTCAGGTCTTTCATCAGCAATGAACCATATGTCAAGTGAAATGATCCCTTCTGACCCAAACTCGGAAGGGAAAATTTCATTTCAGTGCTATGATTTTCAGCATGAAATTCACTGTAATCCTGCTAGGCCTTAAAAGAAGGGTGCTGCTGGAATTTTTACATCTCTAACCCATCTGAACTAAGATCATACTGTTTATACCTACAGAGAAGTGCTTTTACAACACTCTCCTTTCAATAGTCTGTTTGTTCTGGAGAAGTAATTATTCTTTTCCCTAAAAATAATCCTAGGAAAATGATCATTGGATTGTTATTCTTCAGTCCCTGAAACAGGGTGACTGGTGCTTAGTATAATTTTCTCCTTAATGAAATTTATCCAGCCACGAATGTAGTAACTGCAAATATAAATGTGTTGATAAAGGTATCTTAGGAAATACTTTACACCGTGTAACATATAAAAATTATGCAAACAATGTGCCTTAAAATATGACATGGAGCCAGGCACCTGTAGCTCAGGCCTTCAATCCTAGCTACTCAGGAGACTGAGATCTGACAAATGAGGTTCAAAGCAAACCCTATCAGGAAAGTCCAGAAGAATCTTATCTCTAATAAACCACAAGAAAAACACAAGTGGTACTGTGTCACAAGTGATAGAGCCCTTACCTTCAGTTGAAGAGCACAGGAACAAAGCCCAAGATCAGAGTTCAAGCTCCACTAATGAATAAAAATTAAGAAATAAGAACATGACATGGTTTTATGTGATATAACAACTTTGATGTAAAACTACTATGAAATATTTAACAAATTAATCTGAGGAGAAAATGAAGTCAATTTCTGATCTAACGCTAACCTCCCTGGGATTTTTACACAGCCACTGGTTAGTAAGAGCAAAACAGAATGAAGTACTCTTATATAGGTGCCAAATAAAGACACCAAGTAGCAGGTAGTCCTTTTAACTTTCCAGGCCTAGAATGCATTACTCATTCTTTGTGGAACTGTTCTTGACAAAAAAAGACAAAAACAATGCACAACCATAGTTCAAATGGGTGAATTTTTTGTGAAATATTTACTGATGTATAATAGCAATTAGCAATAATATCTTTTAAAATTTCCCTTTTTGAAACTGGCATCTGGCATATTCTGATACTTACCAATTAGGATTTTGTACAAGTGCTTAACCTGAGGGTTCTTCCCATATCTCTAAGGTATTTTTGTTCAAGTCCCACACTCTATTACTTTGATGCTTCCTGTGTTCTGGTGATTGATTGGAAATAAGATTGTAATATTCTTTCCTTTTTCTTGTAGCACTACCATCCAAATTCTCAGACTCCTGAGTAGCTAAGATTGGAAGTGTGAAACAGCAGGACTCAGCTACAAAATTTTACACAAGAATATCTTAATGAAAATTTTTAAATGAAGGAAAAGTAAAATACGGTAATATTGACACCGAAAAGCTATTGTTTTGATGCTCTTTTAAATGGTAGAAAACTTCCTGATATCCATGCGAAATGACTCTGAATGGCACAAGAAAAGAAATGTGAATATCTCCTTGTTTTCAAGAGAAAGTTTGTTTTTTTATATACAAGAAGTGAAGAAAATGAATTAGTACATGTTAGAAGATTGAAAATAAATTGAGCTTTGTTTTTCATGTGTGTCAAAGTAAAGTAAGCCACCAAACAGAACACAAAACCTTACCCTCTGGAAAGAGAAGGGCTAACATCAAGTAGGTATGTCAACAGCAGTGGTCACCTGCTTCTAGTGTGCCTTAGGGATGGGGCTACAGGTACTGTATCGTTGATAAAACGATAATTTCTTTGACATGATTACTCAGTTTATTGAACATCATTCCACCCTATGAAAGGAGAAATGTTAAAAAGCAAGATCGCACAGCATCCTCTATATTTTCCCTTTTAAATTTCCTGAGAACTGTGGTATTGCAGAATTCAACACTTGGTGGTTTTTCTACCGTTACTAACTCATATATAAAAATATCCTACTGTTCATATCTAATTCCTGTGCCTACCCTACTCTCTGGTTTGATTGGTGTATTAATTGCCAGTAGAGTGTTTATTCTTTTTTATGGAAATTTACCTAAGAACAAGAAATCAGAAATTCATATATTATAAATTAGGCCTAAACTTGGTGAATATAGAAGAGTAGAAGACCGTTCTTCATTAATGACTCCACAAAATTCTTGGTCACCTATTGAAGACATGTACTCATATAAAGAAGCTTCTATCACTATCATGCCATTCATTGAAGACTTACGCTCTTCCAACTGGACTAGGAGCAGGGTCTACTTCAGCATTTCTTAATGAAGATTAGAAGGATAAATGTAGGAAGAGTGAGGAATAATGAATGTTGTGAACTAGTAAGTTTTGTCCAGCCTTGAATAAGAGTAATTGTTTACTAATTTATTGTATTCAATAAAGG
Organism: Dipodomys merriami; assembly: GCF_024711535.1. NCBI lineage: Eukaryota > Metazoa > Chordata > Mammalia > Rodentia > Heteromyidae > Dipodomys > Dipodomys merriami. The sequence continues at coordinate 8,198,601 of NW_027203159.1, read as the reverse complement.
AATATTAGATGACATATATGTTTCACTGTGTAGATATGAAATAGTATGTATAAACTGTGTCTAATCTTATAACAAAGAGGTAAATGTTAGCATCCTTTAGAGGTATATCTGTTCTTAAATTTAAAGGTTAAAAATGAATAACACGGGCTATTAATGTAATCTTACTTAAATGAATAAATCCAGTGCAACTCAAAATAAAATTTTCTTACATTTCCAAAAATGTTATGGACATGGTTGTTGGTTTTATCTCTGAAATTTTTCATTTTCCTTTTTCATTGATACCAGGGTTTCCTCCTCCAAAGGAAGCAACATAAAGTGGAATTGAACACTTAAATGGAATTCTTCTCTTCAAATATGGTGCAATAATCTTCAGTATTATATGTGCATGATTTCAAATTTATTACTGTGTATATATACCACATTTTCTTAATTTTATGCCTTCATCAAAAAGAATGACATAGCCCCACTTCTAAGGAAATAGAAAGACATGAAAAAATTTTAAGTGAAGTAAGCCAGGCCCATAGAAACATACGTCCTATGGTTTCGCTTATTTGTAATAACTATTATATGTCTGGGAGAAGCAGAAAAGGTCAGATAAGATGATGATAAGTGAAACAAACCTCAACATAGGAACATAGTGTTTTGTTTTTCTTTCCTGCTATTGTTCCTAACGTACTTATAATATATCATGTGAATTTTCTTGTTTCTTTGTATTTTCCTCCTCCACGGTATAACCCCTGTTTTCACAGTATTTGATGTTGGTGCTCTGTATCTTGTATGTACTCTGCTTTAGCCTGGAGAGGGGAAAAATATAATAAAATATAAATTGCTAAAATAGAGGTAAAATTGGCCCATTGTAACAATGAGATAAAGAAGACACTATGTTGAAAAACGAACTTTACAATTTAGGTGTGGAGGGGAGGAAGAGAAGAAGAGGGAGTGTAGTTGTGGAGAAGGGAGGGAAGAGAAAGTAGGGGAAATCAAAAGAGGGGTAACAATGCTTAATTCGAAATGTACAAATGACCTTGCTCATGCAACAGTAACCTCTGTGTATTTTTACAATAAAAATGTATTTTTAAAAAAGGTACTACTGTGGTATTTTATTAGAAAAGTGTATGTACAGTTGAGCATCGGTAGCCAGGCCTATATTCCTAGGTGCTCAAGAAGCTGAGATATGAGGATTGAGGTTTAAAGCCAGCATGGGCAGACTATCAATGAGAATTTTGTCTCCAAATAACCAACATAAAACCAAAACTGGAAGTCTCTCTCAAGTGGCAGACCTCAAGCTTTTAGCTACAGTACTCAGGGACAACTCCCAAGCTCAGAGTACAAACTCCACGACAGAAGAGAAAGGGAAGAAGCATGCACAATATTTCTCTGTAACACTGAAGGTCTACAAGCTTAATGTTTGGCAAAACTGCTTCAAAATGCTCACTTCCTTATGGTGAGATAGCATTTTTGAAGGAATTGTATATCGCTTTGCAAAATTACAAAGTTCAGAATCATTCCATTCAAAATTTTCCTTCAATTTGAATCACACACTTTACAAAGGGGTTTCCATATGAGGGAGAAGGTGTGATATTAATAACCTTTTCCTACATATACTATAATTCTTACCAGTGTGCTATGTACTATCAAGAATTTTCCATGAACAACTTACTGACAGCAGATATGAAGCAATGAACAAAGGAATCTTTGATAATATTGAGACACCAACATAGGATTTGGAATTATGACTCTCCTGAGAATGCAAAAGTTATATGACTGTTTTGTCCTGCAACGACGGTACAAGAGTTACAGGGAATTCTCAAGGTAAATAGAAAAGAATTAGCTTTTTTTCTGAGATTAGGGGGAGTCAAGATTATTGACTATTTTACATAATGAATAATTGTATCTAATTTGGGAACACTCAATGAAACAAAATGTGGGTTGAAGGGCATGGAAGCCAAAAGCCCATCTTTCAGGGACACATTGTATATAGCCAAGTGCCCATTATTAGCATGCCCAGGTTGTTGGGTGAAAAAAGATAACTGAGGAACGTAGTTTCCTAAATTCTAAATGTAAGTGGACCCATCAATATTTATGTTTGTCTTAGAATAAAATATTCCATTTCACTCCTTATTGCGGTAGAATATAATAAAAATTTAAGAAAAGTATCCTTATATTTGTTCCCTTATAAAAAATTCAGATCAACTTCTGTGTTCCAAACAAAAAATATGGGTAGGAAAAGTTTCTGGGTTTGTTTAAACACCTAAATTTGCAACGCTTTTCTCAAGTCACAATATTTTAAGTCTTCTCAATATTTTAAATGTGTTATCTAATCTGCAGAATTCTGTGACTTCTTCCCATTGCTTGTAGCAGGGAAAAAGTAGCTTCTTGCAGGGGTACATACAATATCAACCAAAATCATTTGGTTTGGGGGGAAAATGTGCAAGTGTTGAAGATACCATATTTTGTACAGATAATCTGTGATTTTTCAGACAACAATACATGCATCATCTGAGAATTATATGGTATACTTCTAAAGTGTTGAAGAAAGATTAATCTGTAACTTCTGATTATAATTCAAGACCAGATTACAAAACCACATCCAATGAATGTTTCTTTTTAACTTTTGTGTAATTTGTCCCTCATTTATGGACCCACCACCATTTTGTGGTTCATTTGGCATTCCTGGTCCACAGCATTCCTACTGATAAATGGAATAGCCTTTGAAGCATATTTTAGGAAGATCTCCCCTCCCAAAAATATTTATTAGTGGTTAGGAAGAGTTGAAATATTTGACGACAGAAGAGGAAATTTCACATGTGGGAATCTTGCTCACATTTACGATAGGTGTGAAAATATGAGGGTTTCTGATTTGAGCATATATTAGCATGAGGATTTCTCCTGGATTTCATTTTCAAATGAGTATTGGGATTTGTACAGAAATATTTGAACAAAAATGATTTCAACATTCATTTGTCAACTTTGACTTGCAATCTGGTGACAGGGACACCTGTGTCTTTTCTGTTTTTAGGAATGTCAAGAAAACCAAAACTATTTCCATGTGTTTGTATATGTAATAAAAACTCATCAACTTATGTATCTATGTGTAAATTTATGAGAATTGCGGTGTATATCAATACTGTTTTTTTAAAATAGAATTTTGACAAGGTGATGTACAGAGGGATTCGATTTACATATGTGACAGTGAATGAGTACTTTTCTCCTTATATGTTCTTGCTTTATTTTTCCCACACTGTGCTTCAGCATAAAATCTCCACTTCTTCCCACTAGGTGTAATGTGTATTTCCAAGGTATTATTTTGTTGGGATTGTTCTTATTTTGTTCGCCCACTTTCCTTTGTCTCAGATTTTGACATTCCCTTTCCCATGCCTAATTCTAATTAACTTAAATGTAATACACAGTGTTCCAAAACCAAATACAATAACAGCATTGTACAAAACATAGGAAAGTAAAGGAAAAACGCTACTAAAAAGAAACAGCTTCACAGATTCCTTTACAAAAATCAAGAAAGAAACAACAATTTATTTTCTATCTAGAATTCATTTTGCTTGACCTAAGCGTCTATGGTCTTATATATATTATTATTAAGCTATTGTGTTCCTCCTTTAGGACTAAAATGGACATATGCCAGATTTTACAAGTAAGAGAAACCATGATCCATAGGTTTGTTTGGGTCTGGACTCCTTCAATTCCTAGTTTTTTTTCTCTTTCCAATTCGTTACAAATGGGACTATACCATTTTTTTCTAGTGGAAAATCGAATTCCATTGTGTATATATATTTTCTTGATCCATTTATCTACTCTCAGGCATCTGGGGTAATTCCTTATTTTCCCTATGGTAAATAATGTTGCAACGAACATGAATTTGCCATTCTAATAGAATGCGTTGCAAACTCAATGTTGACTTGATTTGTATTGATTTTATTGTCAGATATGTTGAAGCATTTCTCCAAAGGTTCTTTGGTTATTCTCAATTCCCCATCACAAGTCTCTCTCTAAATATTTAGACTTCTTGACATAGAGTGTCATTATTGATCAGATTGGGGGGGGGCAGGGAGATTTGGCTGGCTGAATTTTCATTGTATTTCAGCTCTAAGACCATTTTCTATTTCTTGGCTTCTGAAGATATTCTCCAAGTCTTCTGGCTTTGTATTTACCTTTTTAGCTGTGTCCTTGGTCATGAAGAAACTCTACAGTTTCAAACAATTTTGTCTAACTTTCCTTTGACGATGTAATTATGTGTCTGCAATCAGAAAGTTGCAACCTGTTCTAATGAGCCCTAGTATTTCTGTATTACTTCCATTCACAATATTTTTCATTACCTCGAGGTTTTTGATTCATGTTTAACATGTTCTGATGGAGGGTGATAAAACTTTTAAGTTTTTATAGACATTTAACCAGTTTTACAAAACTAATTATTCAATATTTCTTTGTCATTTTTCTGCATTTATCCTGCTTCCATTTCAATTTACCTAGTGAAGGGCCATTTTTTTAGAAGTGACATTTAAAATATAGGTGCCCTGGTTTCTCTTTTTGTATTCATTGTTATATATCCTGTTTCATTCTAGAAGAGAACTGAAAGATCTTAATTTCTATGACATATGAACAAGAAGATTAGGGTAAGCAAAATGAACACCAACATTCCAAAACAGGAAGTTTGTCATTGTTGAGGTTTTGTTTTAATATACTATAAAAACTATTTCCTTTTTCTTGCATTTTATTCTTTATTTTTATAGAGCTTCTCCCTTGTCAATATATTTGATTTTGGTAGCCTTTGGATTGTATAAATTTAAATCTGAATAGGACAAAGAAGGGACACAACAACATATAGAGATTGAGGACAAATGCCACAACATTCCTCACACTATAGAATATTGGAAATGTCATTTACATCTGGGTCCGAGGAGATTCGAAGCAGAATAAAATGTAAGAAAAATGAGAGATAGGGAAACATAAGAGAAGACAGTGGGTTCCAGGAAGATGAGAGAGGAGAAGCTGGAAGCTAAATGAACTCTCGCATAGAAAGCAGTTTTTGTGTTCCAGTGAACAGTCATAGACAAGAAAATTACACCAAGTGTGCCATCACAGTACAGAGAGTTTGGCCAGAGAGGAAAAATATAGGCAAGGAGACAGATCTGAGCACTGTCGGCACCTGCGGCTGCGGTGGATGCAGCAGCAGCCATAGCTGTCAGAACTACAACAAAGAGAGTCCAGGACAAAAGTGCCATATGCAGCAGTTGAGAGGATTCTGCTCAACACCAGCAAGAACTGACAAGTAGCAGATACCTTCATCCTGCAGATCCCAGACCAGAGTCGACCCAGGAGCCAACACTCTGGCATGAGTAGAACCCTGACATCCTCACTCCTTCTCAGTGAGCAGAGGAGGGAAGACCACGCCTCCCTCCCACTACCAGAGATCTCCCTCTTTAATAGTGACAAAGGTCCAGATGATCTGCTATCTCCAACTCCGTCCCTGGAAGAAATCAGAAGGGACATTTAGCAGGTCACAGGAACCTACCCTGACCTGCCAGGCTTAACTCCAGCCAGGGGAAAAGCACCCCATCCATGCACAGTTAGCACCACCCCCAGAGGAGTGGTTTCTTCACTGGGCAAACAGAGCCAGAGGTTGCCCTTTCCTACAGCAGCCTAGACAATCAATTGAAATTCAGTAAGCATAAACCTTAAGAATGACTCCAGGCCGGGCTATGTGAGTGTCTCAGAAGCTAGCCCCTCAGGGAAAAATTACTGTTTGCTGAAAGGCCTCAACTCTACCCAAACCCTTGTCTCATCACAGCATCTCCAAACTAGAGGAAACAGCAATCTTCCTCTTTTGTTATACTCAAAGCAGATCTCACTCCCACTGAACTAAACTGGGAGGAGGATCATAAATTCCTGGGTAAAGCAGAGCATTTTTTCTGCCTATCCAAACAAACTGACTTAAGAAAGCAATCAAGCCACAGGAAAACCAACAAGAATGCAGACCAGAGACTGCACCAAGCTACTGGTTAGGACACAAGGGAGATACAGGATCTTCCTATCCACCATCTCCCACCCTGCAAAGAAATCAAATAACTCTTTTTTATCTTTTTTAATTTTTAATTAAAATTTGTTTTCTTTTATTTTATTGTGAAAATACTGTACAGAGGGGTTACAATTACATGGGCAAGATAGTGAGTACATTTCTTATCAAACATTGTAGCCTCCTCCTTTGTTTACCCTTCCCATCCCTTCCCATCCTCCCTTCCCCCCACACCCAATCCTCCCCCCCAAGTTGAAAAGTTCGTTTTCGACATGACAACTTGTACTTCTCATTGTTGCAACAGGTCCACTTGTATCCTTATTTAAACGACTTGTTTTTCCCCTTCCCCTCCACAAATTATACCGACATCAAATACAGTGAAAGCAGGGGTTATACTGTGGGGGAGGGACATACAAAGCAACAAAGAAATAATCTTATAATTGCATTAGAAAAAAATGCACGAAAGAAAAAAAAACATTTAACCTTACTTCATTGTTGGTGGGAGTGTAAACTTGTTCAACCACTTTAGAAAGTATGGAGGTTCCTCAAAACATTCCACATAGAGCTCCTCTATGACCCAGCAGTCCCACTTTAGGGCATTTACCCAAATGTTTAAAAACAAGACCACACTAAAGCTACCAGCACAACTATGTTTATTGCAGCATTATTTACCACAGCTAAGAGCTGGAACCAACCCAGATGCCCCTCAGTAGATGAATGGATCAAGAAAATGTGGTATATATACACAATGGAATTCTATGCCTCCATTAGAAAGAATGACATTGCCCCATTTGTTAGGAAATGGAAAGACTTGCAAAAAATTATATTAAGTGAAGTAAGCCAAGCCCAAAAAGTACATAGGTCCCATGATTTCCTTTATTTGCAATATCTAGTGTATGTATAAGTCAAGCAGAAAAGGTCAGCTAAGGTGATAGTAGGAAAATTAACCCTAAAAATTGTTTTCTATTAATATTTTTATTCCTCTTATAACTTTTGTTTTAGGTGTATATGTTATGTGTGTGTGTGTGTTCTTTTTAATCTCAACTGACCTTTTGTTCCTTTTTTCTTATTCTTTTTGCTTTTTCTTCTTTTCTCTCCTTTTCTGCGTGAATTAATTGCTGTTCTGCTCATCCTGAGATATACCCATCATCGATTATTAGACCTTATCCCCCATTAAGTGTAGACACTTACGCCAGAAATTTTATTACCCAATTCAAACCTCTTAGACTTAAAGTCATTAATAGCAGTGTTATCTCTACACCTATACAATATTTTAAGTATTTTTATTTTTTAGTTTTTGATGTCTCCTTTCTATCCCTTCCCTCTTCTCATCCTATACCCGTTCTTCTCTCAAAATTACTTCTTTAAACTTGTATAACTTTTAAGTGTTTGTGTTTCTCTTTTTAAATTTAAATTTTTGTTATCCCATTTTTTTGTCTTTTTCTTCTTCTCTCTCCCATCATTCTGTACAACCCATTTCCCTCTTTGAGATAAGTACTTGGTTAATTTCACTCTCCTTTTAACTTTCCACATACCTCAAACCCTATTTTTCCGCACATTTCTCCCTAAACCTAATAATTTCTGGTGTGCCAAATTCTTCTTTGCTGTTCTTAGACAATTAATACATACTTGTTTGATATTGAATAGAGTATAGCTATTGAACTAGATTGTATCTGCAGACTTTTGATTATGGAACTACAGAATTTTGGTTGATGCTTGCCTTAAAATAGTGTTCTAGCACAAAATGTGTTACTTTCGTGCCATATGGGCAGGAAAAGCTGGAAATGCACAAGAAAAATGGCAAGTCCTTGTATCTCAACTACCATTCATGATAATCAAGTAACAGCACAGATACTGAATAATCCAGAGGAGAGTTTGCAAAAAGCTCTACAAACACTACTGGTAAACATAGTGAATGAAAACTTTGAAAACCTGTAAAGGACTCAGTGTGAGCATTATAGGGAGAGAGAGAGGAGACAAACGAAAAATCAATACAGAAATCTCATGGGCATGAGGAAACTACTCAAAGATTGATACAGAAATTGTGTGAGGAGGTTGAGAACACTCAAAGAGAACTAAAATAACTGCATGAGCAAGCTGAGAAGAGTCAAAGAGAAAGTCAGGAAATGCGTTAACGTGAGGAAGCTAATCAAAGAGTAATATAGGATTTGTGAGACCAGGATGAGAATAAACAAAGATCAGTAGAGGCATTCATGGAATCTATAAACAGACAGCCAAAATGATTCAGGGAGACCACAAAGGGAATGCTGAATGGAGCCCGAAAAAAGAAATGGGAGTCCAAGGAAATCATAACCAATGAACTAAGTGATTTGAGAATAAACACTGAACACCAAATTAAGGAAGAAAAGAAGTTCATAAGAGATCTAAAAGCTCCAACAAGGAATTTGAAGACATCGAAGTTGACCAAATAGAAGGAAAAGAAATAAAAAATAAAGTAGAAAGTCTTGACAGTAGGTTAGAACATAAAGAAGATGAAAACTCGGTGACTGAGGACAGCCTAGATATTATACAGAAAGAACATACAATCAGCCAAGACACATCCAAGAAATATGATAGATCTATTCAACATTTGGAAGACACCATCAGAAGGCATAATCTGAGGATAATGGGTGTAGAGGAGCACCTAGAGAAGAAGTTAATGGTCTAGGAAATTTGTTTAACAGGATCCTAGCAGAGAACTTCCCAAGCATGCAAATAGATAGGCCTATTCAGTTACAAGAAGATTTTAGAACTCCAAATAGACCAGACCAGAGCATATTATAATCCACATAGGATAATTTCAGACCAAGAAAAATAACCTTACAGCTGTCAAGGAGAAAGATCAAGCACCTATAAAGGGAAACCAAATAGAATCACCTCAGATTTCTCAGCAGAGACAATCAAAGCAAGAAGACTCTGGAGTGATGTATGCCATGTTGTAAAGACAAACAACTATCAACCAAAAATTCTGTATCCAGCTAAATTCTCCTACATAACCTAAGGCCAAATAAAAACCTTCCATAGCAGAGAAAAACTTAAAAAATATATCTCCAACAAACCAGGCTTATAAAAGATTTTTAAGATATCCTTAACATAGAAAACCAAGAACACAACAAAAAAGCAGAAGAAACTGCATCCACACTGAGACTCAAGAACCATAGGAAGAACCCAGTTGTGGAAGCCCCCAAGAAGTTGTAAACATGGCAGGAAATACCAAACAACTCTCAATCATAGTTCTCAACATTAACAGATTTAACTCTCCAATAAAACAACATAGACTGTCTAGTTAGATTAGAAGACAAGCTCCTTCTATTTACTGTCTTCAGAAGTCACACACTGCCCATAAAAACAAACACATTTTTGAAATTGAAATTCTGAAACAAAATCTACCAAGTAAACAGTCCCTATAAAGAGAGAGCAGTTGCAATCCTAGTCTCAGATAAAATAGACTTCAAATTAAAATTAGTGAGAGGAGACAAAGAAGGTCACTACATACTAATTCAGGGCTCTCTTTTTCAGGAGGATATTACAATTTTAAATATCTATTCTCCAAACAAGAGCACCCAAATTTATCCAAGAAACACTTCTTTCTTTCAACTCTTACATAGATCCAAAAACATTAATTCTGGGGGATAATAACATACCACTATCCCCAATAGATCAACTCGGGCAAATCTCCACAGAGAAAGCACAGATCTAAACAACTGCATAGATCAACTAGATTTAACACACATCTACTGAAAATTTTATTCAGCAACATCAGAATACACGTGTTTCTCAGAGCATTTTCCAAAATGGACCACATTTTAGGTCACAAAGCAAACTTGGCCAAATTCAGAAAAATTGAAGTTATAACTTGCATTCTCTCAGACCAGAAGGGAATAAAAGTAGAACTCAACATCAAAATCATCAAGGAAAGTCCTATAAAATATGCAGACTGAAAAACACACTGTTGAATCAGCAGTGGGTCATGGAAGAGATTAGAAAGTTAGTTCAAATGTTCATGATATTACCAGCTCCACTGGGACACAGCAAAAGCAGTACTCAGAAAGAAATTTATAGCTCTGAGTTACTACATCAACAAATTGGAGAGATCTGAAACCAATATTTTTTATTGTGAAAATACTGTACAGAGGGGTTACAATTACATGGGCAAGATAATGAATACATTCCTTATCAAGCATTGTAGCCTCCTCCTTTGTTTCCCCTTCCCATCCCTTCCCATCCGCCCCTAACCCCACTCCAATCATCCCCGCTCCCCCCATCCACGAAAATTTTAAAGTTCGTTTTAACATAACAATGGGTCCACCTATATCCCTATTTAAATTATTTGTTTTTTCCCCTTTACCTCCACAAATTATACCAACATCAAATACAGTATGAGTGTGATAGGGAGAGAGAGGAGGAAAACCAAAGGTTACTACAGGAATATCATAAGTGTGAGGAAGCTACTCAAAAACTGATGCAGGAATTGCGTGAAACCAATAATTTAATGAGGCATCAGAACCTCCTTGAAAAAGAGAAGCAAGCTAAACCCCAATCCAGTAAATGGAAATATATAATTAATATTAAATCAGAATTGAGTGAATTATAACCCAAAACAAAAATTAGAACATACAAAACAGAGCTGAATCTTCGAAAAAAATAACAAAATTGACAGAATCTTAGTAAATGTAATCAGAAAAAGAAGAGAGCAAATGCAAATAAACTCAGAGATGAGAATTGAAACATCATCACAGAAACAATCAAGATTCAGAACATTATAAGTGATTACTTCTCAAACTTTTGTGCTAATAAGTTTGAAAGCTTGGCTAAATTGGACATCTTCCTTGCAAATATCGACATGCCGAAACTAAACCAAGATGAGTTAAACCATTTAACAGGCACCTATCAAACATTGAAATAGAAACTGCAATAAGAGACCTCCCATCTAAGAAAAGCCCAGGAAAAGATGGTTATACAGCAGAAATCTACAAGGCCGTCAAAGCAGAGCTCACAACAAATCTTCAATGAAATTGAAAGAGGAAGTTCACTACAAAACTTTTATTTATCAACTCCAAATGGATCAAAGACCTCGAAGTCAAAGCAGACACTCTGAAAACATTACAGGATGGAATAGGAGAAACCCTAGATCTCCTAGGCTCAGGCCGAAATTTTCTGAACAGAGACCCGAAACACAACAAATCATAGATTGCATGAAGTTGCAGAGCTTCTGCATAGCAAAGGACATAGCTAGCAAGATCAATAAAAAGCCCACGGATTGTGAGAAGATCTTCACTAGACATACAATGGACTAGGGTCTCATATCTAAAATATACTTGGAACGCAAAAAATTAAATCCCCCAACAACAAATCCTCAAAGAAACAGCTGCCCAATAAATAAGAGGGCAAAGACTTAAAGAGAAAGTTCTCTGAAGAAGAAAGAAGGATGGCCAATAGACACATGAAGAAATGCTCAACCTCCCTAGCCATAAAAGAAATTGCAAATCAAAACAACATTGAGATATCACTTCACTCCAGTTAGAATGGCAAAAATCAAGAACTCTAACAACAAAGATGCTGGAGGGGATGTGGACAGAACGGAACCTTACTTCATTGTTGGTTGGAATGGAAACTTGTTCAACCACTTTGGAAAGCAGTTTGGAGGTTCCTCAAAAGACTTCACATAGAGCTCCCCTATAACCCAGCAATCCCACTTTTGGGCATTCACCCAAATGTTTACAAACAAGACCACACTGAAGCTACCAGCACAACTATGTTTATTGCAGCATTATTTACCATAGCTAAGATATGGAACCAACCCAGATGCCCCTCAGTAGATAAATGGATCAAGAAAATGTGGTATATATACACAATGGACTTCTATGCCTCCATCAGAAAGAATGACATTGCCCCCATTTGTTAGGAAATGGAAAAACTTGGAAAAAATTATATTAAGTGAAGTAAGCCAGGCCCAAAGAAACATAGGTCCCATGGTTTCCCTTATTTGCAATATCTAGTATATGTATGAGTCAAGCAGAAAAGGTCAGATAATGTGATGTTAGGGAAATGAACCCTTAGATATGTATTTTAATGTTTTTTATACATTGTTTCTAACGCATTTATAAGATTATCTCTTTGTTCCTTTGTATGTCCCTCCCCCACAGTATAACCTCTGCTTTCACTATATTTGATGTCAGTATAACTTGTGGAGGAAATGGGGAAATCAAGTCCTTTAAGGATACAGGTGGACCCGATGCAACTATGAGAAGTACAAGTTGTCATGTCGAAAATAAGCTTTCCAACGTTGGTGCGGGGTGGGGGGGGTGTTGGGGGGAGGAAGGAGGATTGGGTGGGGGGGAGGCTGGGAAGGGATGTGAAGGGTAAACAAAGGAGGAGGCTGCAATGCTTGATAAGAAATGTATGCATTATCCTGCCCATGTAATTGTAACCCCTCTGTACAGTATGTTCACAAAAATTAAAAACAAAAATAAAATTAAAAAAGAAATAAATATACTCATTATCTTAGTATGTAAGTGTAATTCTTTGTATGGTAATATCATAATAAAAAAAGAACGTGGTTATAATTACTCTGTACAGCAACTAGACAAGTTGAATTCAAGAGTAGAGTATTGATACACTTACTTTAGTTTTCATAAGTTTATACATGGACACTTTTGTAGGATGGTTTGCAATGTATACGCAGACATGTTTTAATAGATCTGTTCTCTTGACATCCTGACCAGTCTAGAAAAGCACAAGTTTTCCTGAGTCTCCAGGTTCCAAGCGATCACTCACAAATTAATAATGAATTCATTCCTGCTCACTAGTTCTTCAGCAACACCAAGAAATATTTGAAATTACACACTAGGCACAAATATGCCCATATTCAGAAACTCTTCCATATCACTAACAATAATAAAAACCTCTAACTTTCTCATCTATAACCAAGTATTTTGACTGTATTGAAACTATATTGCATAGGATTCTAAGCAAGAATTATTGACAGGTGGATCTTCGTACACCATGCTTCAGATTATTCCATTTTGTATCAAGAATGTTATAGACCGAAGTGCCAAATAATCTATATATATTTGAGGGCAAATATGTATGGGACAAATTACACACAAGTTGAAAATGAACATAGTCACCAAATACGATCCAACGAAAGTGATTTTTTTTGTTATACTTGACAATTAAGTCCACTCTTCTTGAAACATTTTAGAAATACATTGACCTATTTCCAAAAGATGCATATCCTCATGCCTGAAAAATATATTTTCTTCACAAGATCATATCATCTTCACAAATTTCATTTTCCCTCCTCAAAAGAATAAGTTTTGAATGATATATTTTTTGGGGGGTCCGGTCATGGAGCCTGAACTCTGGGCCTGGGAGTTGTCCCTCAGCTCTTCAGCTCAAGGCTAGCGCTCTACCACTTGAGCCAAAGTGCCACTTCGGCTTTTTTCTTTTTGCTTATGTGGTGCTTAGGAATCGAACCCAGGGCCTTAGGCATGCAAGGCAAGCGCTCTACCACTGAGCCACTTCCCAGCCCCTTGAATGATATTTTGTGAGAAATGCAATTGTATTTTTTTCCATAGTGATTGTACATTTACATTCCCACCAGCATTATGAGAAGGGTTTTTTTTTTTTTTTTTGGCCGGTCATGGGGCTTGAACTCTAAGTTTGGGCGCTGTCCCTGACACTCTTCAACTCAGGGCGAGCACTCTACCACTTGAGCCATAGCACCACTTCCTTGAATGATATTTTGTGTACACACAAGAACCTGGTTTTTCCTTGCCACAGGTTTTGGAAAGAAACGGTAGAATCCTTGTTTAGATGAAATTACACATGGAAATTATTTAGATGGGTGAGACACTTACATAGTAAGAAATTTTCATGGACTTTCAGTACAGAATAGATATTGTAAATTTGTATACAAAGCCAAATATCATTAAAGTTTTGTTATGTATTTATTAGGCTCTACAATTATAATAATATATGTAATAGAAGATGATACTTATAAGGAAAGTTAATGACAGTGAAAAATTAAGTATGACTTGTTCTGTGTCGGGAAACAAATGTAGATTTGATTATTGATATTTCCATACTCCCACCTTACTATGTCTATGTGGAAACTGACATGGTGAATTCCAATAAAGACATAAACACCTCTATTTATGGATTCAATGTAAGGGTGAATAGGTAGAAGAAATCAAAATGAATTCATTTGCTTGAGTGAATGTCACTATATACAGACGTATATATTTATGTATATAAGTAAGATGTAGCGAAAACAATGAGAAAGGGATTGAATTCATGATTTGATAACTATGATTCCTACAAAGAAATAAGACAAAGGCATTATTTACTTTCTGTGGAAAAGACCCCAATATTCATTTGTATTCTGCAAGAATGTCATTAGTAGTTCAAGAGATATTCAAAAACTAAAAAGAGCACATCATCAGTAATTTAAAAAAAAAATCCATGCTTGCGCTTCTACTTCCATGTCCATTCAAACGTTCATTGTATAGAAACATTTTCACAAATTATGCTTAGACACTCTCTGTCTCAACACATTCAAAGTTAGTCGAACATTTGTAGTGTGACTCTAGTCAATCTATTACTATATTTATTATGGTTCCGTTTTTCAAATCTTTTCCTAATGTCCCCCATTCACACTCAGCTATGCCTTGGCAGAAGTTCTGAAATATTCTCTTTCAAAATATTCATGAATGTATCATACATCCATGAAAATAAGGAGAAAGCGTTCACATGGTTGAATAGAATAGAAAACCTTCAGAGGATTTTCTATATAATGTTATTGCAATGAATTTAAACCAACATGATATTTTGATCTCCATTTCAATATTTGTAGAGGGATGCATAAAAACAAAGCACAAAGACCGAATATTTCATGAGATATATCCTATCAAAGGATACATGCTGTATGGTAGGCAAGTAAATATAAAGAGATACCATGCAAATACCTGCAGTTACAATTACAAGAAATGTAATAAAAAAAATAAAATGCTTTCCTGTTATTATGTGTGGAGAAAACAAATTCCCTTTAAAGTGACAATCACATTGTGAAGTGTTATGAGGTATATATATATACATCAGTCCAGAAAAAAACTAATCTTTAAGAAACATACCCATGTCACCTCTCAGTCTGAAGAGTTAAATATTGGACTTTGAAATGAATATAAAATTTCCATTAACTAGGTTAATATTTCTTCATTAAAATTACTTTCTCAAATATATATGGTTATGAGAATTCCATGCCAGAAGCATATCAAGTTTTGGAATGCATGGCTGGGTTCGAGCCCAGGGTCAGATGCTTGAATATCAATAGCCGAATTATAGATTCACTTCTCATTACCATAAAAGTCATATAAGGAAAATATTCCTGAACAACCTGTGATTAATGTTTATCATGATTGAGTAAAATCAAGAATTGAAGGCAGGCAAAATATCCTCAGTTTTCTATTCCAAAAATTATAGTACTGTGCTGTACTTCACTTTACAGGTATTGAAACAGATTAGATAAAAATTGTAGCACCATTTTAGTTTGTACACAAACAC
The DNA here is from genome assembly GCF_024711535.1 of Dipodomys merriami. Classification (NCBI taxonomy): domain Eukaryota; kingdom Metazoa; phylum Chordata; class Mammalia; order Rodentia; family Heteromyidae; genus Dipodomys; species Dipodomys merriami. The sequence goes on along the minus strand of NW_027203159.1, from coordinate 8,183,009 downwards.
ACACACATACACAAAGATTTGCATCTACAAATGGACAGGAAAGGTAACAGAAATGTCAGATCACACACACAAATCTCCTCACATATATATAATGATAAAAATAGGGTTGGATAAACTTTAAAAGACAAATGAGGAAGTAACATGGTCTCCTATATATTCACACATTCTCCCAATCAATTCATAGGGTCTCTAGTATCATCCACTTTTTAGAAGCCAGAAATACTATGATTCCATAAATAAGACATATTATCATAATGCAACAGGATTAATAATACATGGAGTCATAATAAATGGTAATAAAAGAAGTTAAATAAAAATCACTGCATGACACACTACTCTGAATTGCAGAGAGAAAATGTAATTTTCTCTAGAGAGTGAATAAAAGCTAACTTGCTCTTATCTAGATGAATGTTTTTCCAAGATTTTGGAAATACCAGTGAGTAAACCAGAAATACCATTGATGAATATCGCATTAAAGTCCTGTCTTTGGTTCTTGTTGTTCGTCATTGGGCTTGAACTCTTGGTTTGGGCAAAGTCCCTGAGCTCTTTATAGTTCTAATGCTCTACCAGTTGAGCCACAATGCCACTTCCAGTTATGAGATGATGAGAGTGTGACAAAGGTTCCTGTTGGACTGCCTTGAAAACTATTCTCAGATCTCAGCCTCCTATATGTCCCTAAGCAATTTGTACTAGGCTTCTTTTCTTTGTTATCCAAAGAGTGTTGATGATTTTTCTGTTTATTCCCTAGATTAATGCACACTGCAGGTCCAGGAGTAACAGTGATTTTTTTTAAGGTATAATGCTCTACAGTATTCCATTGTGAGGGGATTAATTCCAGGAATGAATCTGAAAATACTCCTTGACTTTATTAATCTGTAATAAGACCCTCCTGTGTAAAACACAAGATATGCTAGAATTAATAACATTATCACCTGGCCTGGCTCAAATATGGTTTTTGACCTCAAAAATCATTTCCCATGACATATTCTGTTCCTCTGCATGACAGAGGATGAGAAACTCCCTAACCACAAGAAGAAACATATTCTATTGATAAAATATTGAATTGATCCATTCAGTGTGAAAGCACTTTGAGTTTTAGTCCTCTCTATAATACTTAAGAGTTAGAAAATTGTCATCTGATGCAAGGGTGAACTTGTCTATTCTCATTAGTCTGCCTCAGTTAGCACTTTCTTCACTATATAAACTGCCAATTCATCCTGCACATAACATTGTAATATGTCTGACAAACATCAGACAATTGAATACAAATTCCTAGAATGTTTATTACCTTTTCCCAGGAAGAATATATGACGCCTGACAGTGATGAGAGGCTCATATAAATACAACCTGGTCTTAAGTGAAATACACTTTTTTGTTTGTTTTTTTAAAAAACAGGACTGATCAGAGAAGTGAATTGTTGACAAAATCAGTACATCTAGAATCCATTGTCTCACTTAAAAAAAGGATGATATCTCCTATTGGCAAGCAACACAAATTACCTGATTGTATATGTAATAAATGCTTAGGAACAATTCCATGCAAGCCCAATTATTGTTCATTTGTTCCTTTATTTGTCACCTTATCATTTCAGGAAGAGAGAATTGTTCTGCCAACATTTAAAATAAAAAAAATACAATTTATTTTGTGACCCTGGAAGGACAAGTTCATTCTAAAAATTACAATTCTTTAATCAATCTCATAAATACTCAATAAGGTACAATAACTTTTGTAGTTACACATCTTATTTTGATTATACTAGCCATACTATATCCAATGTGTTTTCATACTTTATTCAGGAATGTTAAATATGAAATCCGTCTCTGTACTGCTGATGAAAAATAGCTCTAAATACAGATCTATATCTATATCTATATCTGTATCTATATCTATCTATCTATCTATATCTCTGTATTTAGAGCTATTTTACCTATCTATCTATCTATCTATCTATATATATATCTGTATTTAGAGCTATTTTTAATCAGCAGTATATATATATATATATGTATTTAGAGCTATATATACATAGAGAGAGAGCTATATATATAGATATATTATATATAGATATCTATCTCTCTCTATATATATATATCTGTATTTAGAGCTCTCTCTCTCTCTCTCTTTCTCTCTCTCTCTCTCTCTCTATATATATATATATGCAAAGTGCAAATTGTAAGTCATCTCAAGAATCTCTTCAAATAATGCAGGAAGACAATTCAAACCAGGTAGTTATTTTTGCAATAATACTCAATTTCAGAATGAAGGCATGATACCCACATGTAATTGTATACCTTGATCAATTTCCAGTTGAAAGTTCTCCCTTTTACACTTTCATAATTGATGAGATGAGTGAATCCTGAAACCATGAAAATGGAGGGAAAGGATTGGTTAAAAATACCAGTGTTATCGATGCATTCCCTGTTGAAATTGATCTTAAGAGAATGAGAAAATTTTTCACATAAGGAATTCTAATCTGCACTAGTGTGGGTGATTGAATTTCTCACAGGTCTTAATGAAACTATACTTGAGTTTTACCATCAGGAAACCAGGTCAGAGTAATCCAAAACTTTGTTTGTAGTGAGCACAATGTATGTTATGCAGAACAGAAAATTTGTTATTCATTCATCCTATTTCTTCAACTTCAATTTTGGCAGAAAGTAGTGCATCATAAGAAAACAGAATTTTCTTTATCTGTTGTTGCCAGAGGATTTGATTGTGCCCCAAACAAAACTTGGGATAGGATCTTCTAACAATTTTTCCAACGATAGGAATACATACTTAGTTGAGGAACTAGACTAAATTGCCTTTAACCTTATCAATATAAAGAACAATAACAAGGTTGACATCCTTAAGAGCTTTACAAGAACTATTTACGTGGATAATAACCATTGAAAAGAACAAATTATTTTAGAAATAAGTTAGAAGCAATAGCAAGAAAGAAAAAACCATTTGTGTTTGACCTGTTTTTTGATCATTTAGGACTGCATGTATTCATATACATCATTGATATTAGTATATGAGACAAACCAAGTTCAACAAAGAATTTTAATTTTACGCCTAAAGGAACAAATATGAGCAGCACGTAAGATGAGATTCAATCACAGAAAATTCAGAAAAACAACAACAAATTGTTTACCTTTATCCCAGACTTCCTCTGAGGAAACGTACTGCCATGTATTTTCAAAACTCTTGTCTTGTTTCTTGTTCCAAGTTATATGGACTACAAGCAAAGAGAAATCAATCATCAGAGAAGGATCCTGGTGCAATTGGCCTACATTGATTTGGATTGTGTTTTATATATCACGCTTGCCTACATCATCTTCAAGGGAAGTTTTGTCCATACAAGTTGTAATATATTTACTAATTTGATCTCGCAGAACCAGGTGGCAAGCATTGAAGGGAAAAGTAGCAAAGTTGACAGCAATATCAGCATGATTCTTTGTAACAAATGTTGTGGAAAAATATTCCAAAAATATTCATTTGTGAAAAAAATATTCACATTTTCTCTTTTTAGATTTTTTGGGCATGATGCCTATCATGGGGCTTGACACCACGATTTGGTAGCTATGCTAGTTCATCCTTTTGCAGAGGGCTAGATTTCTGCAATTTTAGCCATAGCACCTCTTCTCTTTGTTGTCATTTGATCGTGGAGATAAAATTCTCTATGACTCCCCTGCCTGGGCTGGCATCAAGAAATAATACAGAAATCTCAAACTCTCAGATTGATATGATTTCATTAGGATGAATCAGTGCCACTCTCCATAAAATTTTATTACATAGTTTAGAAATGTACATTTACTTAATTTTGGCCTTCATTTTCTCAAATATGGATTACTTATGCACAATTTATAAACTTATAGAAAGGATGATTGAAAGTATATTTGAAAATATCCAAAATGGAGGGTCATCACATGTCTTCTTTACAAACTAAACTCAGAAGCTGTGTTCCCCTGTAGCTCTGGATATTACTGTAGCAGTGTTACATTCAGAAAAAAAACACTATTCTTTCAACCTTCAAGTATTCTGACATTTTTGATCAAAACAAAAGAGCAATTTTGTACTCAATATCCTAAATATAGAAAAGAGAAACATCTCCCATGTTAATATCTGTTGAACATGGACTGAAAACTAAAGTATCCAAACTGAATTCTAGGCCATATGACAATACAGTGTGTGTCTTAACAAAATATTTAGTGTTTAAGAATGACATTACTTTATATTTTGACCATTAGGCAATGGGAAGGAAAAGGAAACCACCTCTAATATTTGTGAAACATGGCATAGACAGTTTGACATATTTGCCCACAAAAAACATTTTGCCTATGTTTTGTTTTGAATGGAGATCTAGAAGTACAACTGGAGAAGTACAGAAGTTGGACTTCCATTGTCTACTTTCCATTACATGCTGCAGAGATTTCAGAAGGAATACAAATATCTCTCCATGACATTTCTGCCACACACATTCTCTCACATGTTTCACATAAATTTCCAACAATTTATCTTAAAAAATAATCAAATTTATCCATGACCTAAAGAAATATGTAATATCTACATGTTCCAATGAAACATTACCTTACTATATTTCACCAGATCTTATGGGAAACTTCATGATCTGATTTTCTTTTATTTTTATCATAGGGACACTGCAATAACCTCTCTGGATCCACGGATTCCTCTCAAAATGAAAAATACCTCAGGAAAAATCAATATGTTGGGGGAAATACTGATCTTCACTGTTATTTCTCTTATGAAATATACCATAACTCAGAAATCCCTATTTGGAGAGTGTAGATTCAAAATATGACAGAGTATTACTCTGGAATTAATTTCTGATGTTCCTATTAAGTCATACATACTCTTTAGTATTATGAAAAATATTACTCCCAGATAAATAATCATTGCTTCGAATCAAATGGAACTGTTAGCTTGTGTTATCTTGTGAGAACACACTTCCAATGAGGGGAGCTGATTTATTTGGATTCTTACATTTGAATGAAAGTGCCTATAATTTACATACTTTTTAACTTTTCAATCTACAATTGCAAAAGTTCTAGTTCTAATTATCACCATGTCTAAAACTCGAGACACAATCAGGACAAGTCCCAGTATCCTTTTCTCTCTGTTCCTTTGACTATACCTTCTGTGATTCCCAAAAATAACGTGAACCAGACTATTTAACATAATTTCCCAAAAGAAATGGGTACATGTTTCCCTTCCTCCATTGTCACAGGCAGGTAAATATCAACAATTTCTGTAGATAGCAAAATTCTCTGAGGGAAAACATAACTAAATACCTCAAAATCACATGTCTTACATATTGTGATTTCCTCCGTTATATGACGAACAACCTGGTAGAATGGAATCCTCTCTAATACTTTTTTATGCTAGAAACAAGTGAAATGAAAAACATTGATATCTTTGTCTACTTCACAGATTAGGGTCATTTATAATAGTAGAAATATATAACTTTTTTGGGGGGGGTATCCGGTCGTGGGACCTGAACTCTGGGCCTGGGCGCTGTCCTTCAGCTCTTCAGCTCAAGGCTAGCACTCTACCACTTGAGCCACAGCGCCACTTCCTGCTTTTTTCTTTTTGTGTATGTGGTTCTGAGGAATTGAACCCAGGGCCTCAGGCATGCAAGGCAAGAGCTCTAACAATGAGCCACCTTCCCAGCCCCAGAAATATATAACTTTTGAACTCAAGAAATTGCATACTTTTCAGGCATTAATTTCTCCATCTTACCAAACAATTAGAGGATGACACATCATGGCAATTTTTGAGCAAATTTGGAATTTTTTTAAATTTATGGCTGTCTGAATTAACAAATTTCAAATTCTTTTTACAAATATGCAATACAGATTGAAAATATATAGTGATTTTAAAGCTAATTTTCCACTTTACATATATGTCTTTATGTCTCTTCAGATTATAAGGTGAGTAGGAATTATTATTCAGGAAACTGCTTCTTAGTGAAGTTGTGCATTGCAGAGGAAAGGAATCATTGAGACTTTTGAGAATCAAAGTTCGAGTTTGGGGCTGTGGTTCAATAGGTCAATAGTAAATTTCAGTAGACTGGTGTCTAGTGGCCATGAAGCCAAGCCAGAAGGCATTAAGCATATGATTGCTCTGACCGACTTAAAAGTGACGGTAATTGAAGTTAGTTTCAAGTTCGCCAGAATGAAAATAGTTATTTTTTTTTAAGTCTGAGGAAAAACTTGCATTCTTTTACCGATGGAATAATACAGGGTAGTTGGAGAAAATTATAAGACCTACATCTTGGGATGTCAAGTAGAAAGCGAGAAATGTTCCAGTCACATACAAGAGCCAAAGAGATAATTTACATGTATAAGACAGAAGAAGTAAAAGACGGTAAAGGACTGTTATTACCTGTTTCCTTCAGTTAACTGGATTCTTCAAACAATTCAGGATCTCTTACTACCTACAACAACACCTGTGTAGGATTTCCACAGCAACATCTATATCTGTATCGTGGCTTCCCTCGGTCTGGCCAATGTTATTATGATATATCCCCTAAGTCTGACTTCCATTTTGCGAACTGATGAAACAGATACAATATGACAAAGGAAGTGCTCACTTCTTGACTAAACCCGGAAAACAAAGAAGCACTTCAGTTTAGTAAGCATTGTGGAAGATAATTCAGGAGAATAGAAATGTGTGAGTATTCAGTAAAGGAATAATGTGAATGGATGTCAAACACATTTCATTTGGACATGAACTACTGATTCTATTTTTTTTATTGTGAAAATACCATACGGTCAGGTTACATTTCTATGAGAAAGGTAATGAGTACATTTCTTATCAAGCATAGTTGCCTACTCCTTTGTTTCCCTTTCCCATTGCTTCCTATCCAGCTCCCCCGCATCTACACTCCCGTGCCCCACGTGTGGCAAAGTTGTAAAGTTCGGTTTTAGACTTAATGTCTCGTTCATTTCATTGTTGCAATGGGTCCACCTGTATCCCTATTTAAACAATTTGTTTTTTTCCCGTGACTTCCACAAATTATATCAACATCAAGCACAGTGAAAACAGGGGATATGCAAAGCAAAAGGGGACATACAAAATAAAAAAGAACTCATCTTATGAATATGTTAGAAACAATAGTAAGAAAAAAAATTTGAGTCCTTATCTTGTTGTCATTTCAACTAACATCAACTTATCTGACTGTTTTTGCTTGTCTCAGATATATACTAGTTAATGCAAATAAGAGAAACCATGGGACCTATGTTTCTTTGGGCTGGCTTACTTCACTTAATATAATTTTTTTTCCAAGTCTTTCCATTTCCATACCACATTTTCTTGATGCATTCATCTACTGAGGGAAATCTGAGTTGGTTCCATACCTTAGCTATGATAAATAATGCTGCAATAAACATAGTTAGGCTGGTAGCTTTAGTATGGTTTTCTTTGTGATCATTTGTGTAAATGCCTAAGAGTGGAATTGCTGAGTCATAGGGGAGCTCTATGTGTAGTCTTTTGAGGAAACTCCATACTACTACTCCATACTCCAAAGTGGTTGAACAAGTTTACATTCCCACCAACAATGCAGTAAGGTTCCCTTCTGTCCACATCCCCTCAAGAATCTATTGTTATTAGAGTTCTTGATTATAGTCATTCTAACTTGGGTGAGGTGTTATCTCAATTTTTTTACTTGCATTTCTTTTATGGCTAGTGAGGCTGGGCAATTCTTCATGTACCTATTGGCCATCCTTCTTTGCTTTGCTCTTCAGAGAAGTTTCTCTGTAATTCTTTAGCCCACCTATGAACTGGACAGTTGTTTCTTTGAGGATTTGTTGTTGGGGATTTAATTTTTTGATTTCCAGCTAGATTTTAGATATGAGACCCTTGTCCATTTTATGGATAGTGAAGATCTTCTCTCAATCCTTGGTCTTTCTATTGCTCTTGCTTGTTATGTCATTTGCCCTTCAGAAGCTCTGCAATTTCATGAAATCCCATTTGTGCAACATTTCTTGGATATGTTGTGTTTCTGGGTCTGCATTAAGAAAATTTAGGCCTGGGTCAAGGAGACCTACAGTTTCTCCTGTTGCAACCTGTCATGTTTTCAGGGTGTCTGCTTTTACTCTGAGGTCTTTGAACCATTTGTAGTTGATTCTGGTGCAGGTGAAATATAAGGTTCCAATTTTAGTTTTCTACATGTGATTACAATTTTGACAGCGCAATTTAATTAAGAAGTTGTCTTTCTTCCATTCTATTTTTTTAGCTCCTTTATAGAAGAATTGATGCATTCATTTCTGGGTTTTCAATTCTGTTCCATTGGTCCTGAGGACTGTTCTAGTGCCAGTACCAAGGTGTTTTGATTACTTTGGCTTTGTAGTAGAGTTTGAAATTTGGTATCGATATTCCTCCAGCATTGTTCTTTCTGTTAAGGATCGTTTTTGCTATTCGGGGTCTTTTATTCTTCCATATGTTTTTGTATTGCCTCTTCCATTTTCTTGAAGAAAAAGGCTGGAATAGTGATAGGTATATCATTGAATTTGTAGATAGCCTTGGGAAGTATTGTCATTTTCACAATGTTGATCCTTCTAATCCAGTAGCATGGGAGGTTTTCCACTTTCTAAGTTCTGTTTTGATTTCCTTTTTCAGGTTTTTAAAGTTTTCATCATCAAGGTCCTTCATTTATTTGTTTAATTCCTAGTTATTTTATTTTTTGCATTATTTTATATTTTTATTACAAAAGGAGTTGCTTCCCTGATTTCAGGCATGCTTTTCTCGTTGTTGGCATACAGAAAAGCCATTGTTTTTTGAGGGTTAACTTTATGCCCTACAACTTTGTCAAAGTTTTGAATCAGCTTGAGTAATTTGGGTGTGGAGTCTATGGGATTCTTTAAATACAAAATCATGTCAATCTGCAAAGAGAAGAGTTTTGGTTCATCTTTCCCTCTTTGGATTCCTTTTATGTTTGCATCTTCTCTTATTGCTGTAGGTAGGCATTCTAGTACTACATTGAAGAGAAGTGGAGAGAGTGGACATCCTTGTCTTGTTCCTGAGTTAAGAGGAAATGGCTTTAGTATTGAACATTACTTATAATGCTGTCTGTAGGTTTGTCTTATACAGCCTTTATTGTTTTGAGTAGTATTCCCTGGATTCCTAGATTTTCCAGAACTTTCTTAAAAAAGGTGTGTTGGTTCTATTTAATTCTTTTCTGCATCAATTGGGAGAACTATGTGGTTCTTATCCTTACTCTTTTGATGTGATGCATTATATTAATTGATTTTCATATATTGAATCAGCTTTGCATATTTGAAGAGAATAGTTTCTTCCTGGTGTATGATATTTTGGATGAATTCTTGAAGTCGACTAGCCAAAATTTTGTTGATAAGTTTTGCATCAAAGTTCATCAAAGAACTAGGACTATAGTATTGTTTCTTTGAAGAGTCTCTGCCATGTTTTGGGATGAGAGGTATGATGGCTTCATAAAATGAGTTTGGTAGTACACATTCTCTTTCAAATTCATTGAAGAGTTGGAGGAGTATTGTGTGAGCTCTGGTTTGAAGGCCTTATAGAATTCCACTGTAAAACCATCTAGTCCTAGGTTTTTCTTAAATTGGAAGTCTCTTATTGCTGTTGCTATTTCAGTGCTTGATATGGCCAGTTAAGATTGTTTAACTCAGTTTAGTGTTGACATGTCGATATTTTCTAGAAAAGGTCCAATTCTGCCAAGTTCTCAAAATTATGAGCATAAAGTTTTAAGCAGTATTCCCTTATAATGTTCTGAATCTTGGTTGTTCCTGTGATAATATTTCCATTCTCATCTCTGAGTTTTTATTTGGGTGGGTTCTCTTCTTTGTGTAATAAGATTTACTAAGGGTCTGTCATGTTAATTTTTTTTGAAAAACCATCTCGTGATTTTGTTGATACTTTCTATGTTTTTTTGTTTTTTGTTTTTTGGCTTCCAAGTCATTCGATTCTGATTTAATTTTAATTATTTATTTCCATTTACTGGATTGGGGTTTATCTTGATACTCTTTTTCAAGATAGTTCACATGTCTCATTTAATTGTTGGTTTCAGATCTCTCCTATTTGTTGGTGTAGGAACTCAGAGCTATAAACTTGCTTCTGAGTACTGTCTTTGCTGTGTCCTAGAGCAGCTGTTAATTTGTGTGTTCATTTTTGTTGAATATCATGAACATTTGAATTTTCTTTCTAATCTCTTTCGTGACCCACTGGTATTTCAGCAGTTTGTTGTTCAGTTTCCATGTGTTACAGCACTTTCTTTAATGGATTTTGGTGTTGAGTTCTATTTTTATTCCCTTGTGGTCTGAGACAATGAAAGGTATAACTTCAATGTTTCTTAATTTGGACAAATTTGCTTTGTAACCTAAAATGTGCTCTATTTTGGAAAATAGAAAAATGTATATTCTTAGAAAAACGTATATTCTGATGCTACTGGTGAAATATTCTGAACATGTCTGCTACATCTAGTTGATCTATGCAGTTGGTTAGATCTGCACTTTCTCTGTTTAGTTTTTGCTGAGTTCATCTATCTATTGGGGGCTAGTGGTGTGTTAATACCTCAACAATTAATGTCTTTGTATCTATGTTAGAATTGAAGGAAAGTAGTGTATCTTGGATAAATTTGTGTGCTCTGTTGTTTGGCAAATAGCTATTTGGAATTGTAATATCCTTCTGAAGGAGAGATCCCTTAATTAGTTTGTAGCGACCTTCTTTATCTCCTCTCACTAATTTTAATTTGAAGTCTATTTTATCTGATATTAGGATTGCAACTCCTGCCTGTTAATGGGGGCCGTTTGCTTGGTAATTTATTTATTGGCAATGTGTGACTCCTGAAAGCAGAAGATAGATGGATCTTGCTTTCTAATCCAACTAGACAGTCTATGTTGTTTAATTGGAGAGTTAAATCTGTTAATGTTGAGAGTTAGGACTGAGAGGTGTTTGGTAGTACCTGACATGATCAACTTTTTGAGGCTTCCAGAAGTGGGATCTTCTTACAATTCTTGAATTTTCATTTTTTAATGCCGTTTCTTGGCTTTTTGGTGATTTTGTTGATTTTCTATGTGTAAGACATCTTTAAGTAACTTTTGTAGGGCTTGTTTGGTGGAAATATAACCTTTCAATTTTCTTTGCTTTGTAAGCTTTTTATTTGACCTTTGGTTATGAAGGAGAGTTTACGTGAGTACAGTATTGTTGGTCGATAGTTGTTTGTGTTTAAGGCATGGCATATATCATTCCAGGCTCTTCTTACTTTAATTGTCTCTGCTGAAAAATCTGCAGTGATTCTAATTGGTTTCCCTTTATAATTGATTGATCTTTTCTTTTAGACAGATTAAGGATCGTTTCCTTGATCTGACTTGAATTATACTATGATGGTGGGAGGTCCAGTTCTTGTCTTGTCTACTTGGGGTTCTAAAAGCTTCATGTATCTGAATAGGCCTATCTTTTTGCATATTTGGGAAGTTCTTTGCTAGGCTCCTTTTAAATAAATTTCCCAAACCATTAACTTCTCTCTGTAAGTGCTCCTTTACAACCATTTTCCACTGACTAGGTGTCTTTCTAACATTGAATGGATCTATCATATTTCTTGGATTTGTCTTGGGTATTTGTCTGTTCTTTCTGTATAATAGCTAGAGTGTCTTCAGTCCCAGAAATTCGATCTTCTGCTTGATCTAACCTACTGTCAAGACTTTCAACTTTTTTTTTTTAATTGGTCAGCTTTGATGGCTTCAAATTCTATGTTGGACCTTTGTTTTAGGTATTGTGTGAACTTCTTTACTTCCTTAATTTGGTGTTCAGATTTATTCTCAAATCACCCAAAAAAGAAAGAAAAACAATGAAAAGAAGGACCCAAACGTCAAAAAAGATTAAAAAAAGAAGTATGCACACACCAATATACACCTAAAATAAAAGTTATGAGATAAAGAAAGATTATTAAAGAACTTATTTAATTTAAAATTTTAAAATGTATAAAAGAGAGTTCTTTGATTATTTTGGGGGGGAAGGGATGGGAAGATCGTGTATCTCCCTTGGGTCCATCACCTGTCTCTTGGTAGAGTCTCTGATCTGCTTGTGGTGTTTGGTTTTCCTGTGGCTTGATTGGTTTCTTAAGTCAGTTTGTTTGAGCAGGCAGAAAAATGCACAGCTTTATCCAGGATTTTGTGATCCTCCTGCCAGGTTACTTACCTGAGAGGGAGATTTGCTTTGAGTATCACAAAAGATTAGAGGCTATTTCCCCTAGTTTGGAGATGCTATGAAGAGGCTAGGTTCTGGGTAGGTTTAAGGTCTTTCAGTAAACAGCTTTTTCCTGAGGGACTAGCTCCTGAGACATTCTCAGAGCCCAGTCTGGAGTAAATCTCAGGGTTTATGTTTACTGAGTTTCAATTGATTGTCTAGGCTGCTGTAGTGGGGGACAGCCTCTGGCTATGTATACCCAGTGAAGAAACTCATTCCTCCAGGGGGAAAGCTACCTATGCCTGGTCGGGGGTAACTTTCTCCTGGGTGGAGATTGGCTTGCATGTAAGGTCAGGTTCTTGTGACCTGTTAATGACTTTTGTTTTCTACCAAGGTCTGAGTTGGAGCTAGATGCTCAGCTAGGCCTTTGTCAGTATCAATGATGGAGTTCTCTGGTGATGGGGGAAAGGGTGGCCTTCCCTTCTCTGCTCCCTGAGAAGCAGTGAGAATGTCAGGGTTCTACTCACTCCAGATTCTTGGTTCTTGGGACATCTCTGGTCTGTGATCTGCAGGATGAAAATATCTCCTACTTGTCAGTTCTTGCTGGTGTTGAGGAGAATCTAATCCCCTGCTGTGTCTAGCACCTTTGTCCCAAACTCTGTTGTTGGTATGGAGGCTATAGCCGCAGCCACTGCCCATGCTGCTGCCACAGCAAGGGCTTCCAGCAAGTGCTCTGATCTGTCTCCTTGCCTGGATTTTTCCTCTCTGGCCAACCTCTGTACTGTGATGGCACACTTGGTGTGATTCTCTAGCCTAGGACTGTTCACTGGAACACAAAAACTGCTTTCTATGCAAGAGCTGGTATAGCCACCAACTTCTCCTCCGCCATCTTCCTCTCCCTCCTAGGCAGTTGTTTCTTTGAGGATTTGTTCTTCTAGAATTGACATTTTCCAGTTTCAATTATATTTTATATATGAGGCCTTTGTCCATTGTATAGCTAGTGAAAATTTTCTCCCAATTCGTGGGCTTTCTTCTGATCTTGCTAACTGTCCTTTGTCATGCCCAAGCTCTGCAGCTTCATGAAATTCCATTTGTCCATCTATTCTTTGATTTGTTTTTCTAGGTCTCTATTAAAATTTCTCTCTGTATCAAGGAGATCTAGCGTTTTTCCAATTGCTTGCTGTAATGTTTTCAGGGTGTCTGCTTTGACTTTGAGGTCTTTGATCTACTTGGAGGTGATTCTGGTGATTAACCAATTTGGGCAGCCATTTACTGAGGTGGCTGTCTTTCTTCCATTCTATTCTTTTGGATCCCTTATTGAAGATTAGCTCCTGTAGGTTTTTGAGTTCATTTCAGCGATTTCAATTTTGTTCCATTGGTCCTTGTGTCTGTTCTTGTGCAAGTAATAAGCTACGTTGATTACTATGTTTGTAGTAGAGTTGGAAATTTGGTATTGATATTCCTCCAGCACAGTTCTTTCTCTTAAAGATTGTTTTTGCTATTCAGAGTCTTTTATTTTTCATAAAAATTTTTGAATTGCTTTTTCTATTTCATTGAAGAATTAAGTTGGAATATTGATAAGTATCACAATGAATTTATAGATCGCCATGGAAATTATTGTCATTTTCATGATGTTGATCCTTCAAATCCAGGAGCAAGGGAGATTTTACACTTCCTAAGTTCTCCTTTGATATGCTTTTTCAGATAATTTAAGTTTTCATCGTAGAGATATTTCACTACTTTAGTTAACTCCTAAATATCTTACTTTTGTGACGGTATTACAAAAGAAGTTGCTTTACTGATTTCAGCTGCACTCTTCTCATTGAAGACATACAGAAAACCATTGATTTTTGAGGGTTAATTTTATGCACTACTACTTTGGCAAAGTTTCAGATCAGCTTAAATAACCTGTGAAGAGAGTCCACGGGATTTTTAAATACAAGATTATGTCATCCACAAACGGGGAAATTTTACTTCATCTTTTTTTGTTTCCCGGTTTACATGTGCATCTTGTCTCATTGCTGTTACAAGGCAATCTAATACTAAATTAAAGAGAAGTGGACAGAGTGGACATCCTTGATTCAGTCCTGATTTTAGTGGAAATGACTAGTTTTACACCAATAAGTATAATATTGGCTGTAGGCTTGTAATATACAGCCTTTATTGTATTGAGGAATGTTGCATGGATTTCTAATTTTTCCAAATGGGTGTTGGATCTTGTCAAATGCTTTTTCTGCATGTATTCAGATAATCATGTGATTCTTATTTTTGATCTTGTTGATTTGATGAATTATATTATTTGATTTGCATATATTGAACCAGCTTTGCATCCAAATCGTGATGTATTTGATGGGCTGTTGAAATTGATTAGCCCAAGTTGTGTTGAGAAGTTTTGTGTCAATGTTCTTCAAAGAAATAGTTCTATAATTCCCTTTCTTGAAAGATTGCCTGCCTGGTTTGGGGATGAGGGACAGGATCGCTTCATTGAAAGAGTTCAGTAATGAACTTTCTCTTTCAATTTCATTGAAGAGTTGGGTAGTATTGGTTTGAGCTCTGCTTTGAAGGCCTTGTAATATATTCCTCTGTAAAGCCATCCGGTCCTGGACTTTTCTTAGATGAGAGGTCTCTTATTGCTATTCCTCTTTCGATCCTTGATATGGGTCTGTTAAGTTGTTTTAACTCATCTTGGTGTAGTTTGGCATGTAGTTTGGCATATTTGCTAAGAAATGTTCCACTTCTTCCAGGTTCTCAAATATATTAGCATAAAGATTTGAGAAGTACTCCCTTATAATTTTCTGAATCTTAGTTGTTTCTGTATTGATATTTTCATTCTCAGCTGTGAATTTGTTTAATTGGCAGTGTTCTCTTCTTTTTCTTATAAGATTTGCTAAGAGTCTGTCAATTTTGTTAATTTTGTCCAAGTACCAACTGTTTGTGTTGTTGATTGTTTCTATGATTTCTTTTATTCTAATTCATCCAATTTTGATGTAATTTTAACTATTTGTTTCCATTTACTGGATTGGGGTTTACTTTGCTGTTCTTTTACAAGGAGGTTCAGATGTCTCATTAAATTGTTGGTTTCAGATCTCTCCAATTTGTTGATGTAGGAATTCAGAGCTATAAACGAGCTTCTGAGTAATGCCTTTGCTGTGTCCTAGAGCAACTGGTAATTTGTGTGTGCATTTTTGTTGAGTATCATGAATATTTGAATTTCTTTCTAATCTCTTAAATGGGCCACTGGGGATTCACCAGTGTGTTGTTCAGCCTGCAGGTGTGACAAGAGACTTTCTTTGCTGGGTTTGGTATTGAATTCTATTCCCCTCCCCCTTGGTATGAGAGAATGCCGGGCATAATTTCAATTTTTATAAATTTGGACAAGTTTTCTTTGTGACCTAAACTGTGCTCTATTTTTGAAAATGTTCCATTTCCTGCCGAGAAGAGTGCGTATTATAATTCTGCAGGGTGAAATATTCTGTTAAATATCGTCTGTTAAATGCTGTTGTTTAGATCTGCGGTTTTTCTGTTCTGATTTTGCCGAGTTTATCTATCTAGTGAGTATAGTTATGTGTTAAATTCCCCCAAAATTAATGTATTTTGATCTATGTAAGATTTTAAGGAAAGTAGGATTTATCCAAGGATAAATTTGGGTTCTCTGTTGTTTAATAGATATTTAGAATTTTATTATGTTATTGAAGGAGAGATTCCATAAATAGTATGTAGGGACATTTTTTAGATCTTCTCACTAATTTTAATTTGAAGTCTATTTTATCTGATATTCAGATTGCAACTCCTACCAGTCTATGGGGAGGGTTTCCTTGCTAGATTTTATTCCAGCCTTCCAATTTCAGAATATTTTTGATGTCATGGACAAGTTTTGACTTTTGAAAGCAGCAGATAGAAGGACCTTGCCTTTTAATACATCTAGAAAGGCTATGTCATTTATTTGGAGAGTTAAGTCCATTAATATTGAGATTTGGAACTGATAGATGTTTGGTAGTTTCTGCCATATAATTCACATATTCTTGGATATGTTAGCTGGGTTCTTCCTGTGGTTCTTTCATTCCCAGTTTGGGTGTGGTTCCTTTGCCTTTACTATGCACTTGATGGTTTTCTATGTGGAGGACAACTTAAGTATCTTTTATAGCTCTGTTTTGGTTGCAATATATTGTTTGAGTTTTTCTTTGCTATGGAAGTTTTTTTTTTTTAATTCCATTATAAATGAGAGTTTAGGTGGGTACACTAATCTTGGTTGATAGTTGTTTGTCTTTAGAGCATGCCATACATCATTCCAGGCTATTTTTGCTTTGATTGACTCTGCTGAGAAATCAGAGGTTATTCTAATTGGTTTTCCTTTATAAATGATTGATTTTACTTCTTCACAGCTTTAAGGATTCTTTGCTTTGATTGAATTGACCCTATATGTATTATAATGTGTTGGTGGGAGGTCCTGTTCTTGTCTGCTCTATTTGGGTTTCTAAAAGCTTCTTGTAGATAAATCGGCCTAAATTTTTGCAGGTTTGGTTAGTTCTCTGCTAGGATCCTGTTAAATAAATTTCATAGACCATTAACTACTGTCTCTATGTGCTCTTCTACATGTATTTTCCTCAAATTTTGCCTTCTGAATGTGTTTTCGAAATATGGGATAGACCTATCATATGTCCTGGATTTGTCTTTTATAGTTGTATGTTCTTTCTCTGTGATACCAAGGTTGTCTTTAATCCTAGGGATGCAGTCTTCTCCTTGGTTAACCTACTGTCTAGACTTTCTATTTTGTGTTTTATTTCCTTTCCTTGTAATTGGTCTGCTTTGAGGACTTCAAATTCTTTGTTGGAGCTTTGTTTTTGATTTTGAATGGAAGACTTTCTTAATTTGGATTTCATTAATGCCTACATTGATCTTTGTCTATTCTCATCCAGCTTGCACAATTCCGGTATTACTCTTTGATTTGCTTCCTCATGCTCATGCAATTCTTGTCTATGTCTTTGGCTATTCTCTGCCTGCTCAGGCAATTTCCTTTATTAATCTTTGATTAGCTTCCTGAAGGTCATGAGATTTCTATATTACTTTTTGTCATCCTCATTATGCTCTCGAAGTTACTGTTTTATTCTTTGTTTAGCCTCTTCTTGCTTCCTATCATGCTCACAGTGAGTTCTTTTCAGGCTTTCCATCTCAATATTCACCATGTTTCCCAGTAGTGTGTCTAGAGATTCTGGGCATTTCTCCTCTGGATTATTCATTAACTGTTTTGTCACCAGATATCATGAGTGGGAGTTGAGACAACTGGACTTGCCTTTTTTTATTGTTTCTGGCTTGTTCTGCCCATTTGTTATGAACATAACACCAATTTAGCGCTAGATCTATTTTAAGGCAAACATCAACTGAGCTCTGTGGTTGTACAGACTGATTGATGCAGTCAAAATGGCTGCAGATACAATCTATTTCAATACATACAATCTAATTCAAACTATTATGGATTATTGGGCTAAGAACATCAAAGACGTATTTAGCAGACCAGAAATTAATAGAATACGGAGAATCATGGGAAAAAATAGGATTAGAATAATATAAATAATATATATGTATTTAAAATAAAAAAAGGAAGATTGTTATTCTTCAGAAAGAGTTAAAGGACACATACTCTGATGGTGAATGCCTGGGAAACGGAAAGAGCATTAAACAGCAAAACACTACAGCTACTCACACAGTTGAAAGATCTGTTACAAAATTACACTGAAGTGAAAAACAAGAAAAAAACTAGTAAAGGAAAAGTTTTAACAGACTATTGAGATCCTCACCTGAAATGTAATGCCGAAGTAGCATGTCACAGTGCAATATGTGAAGGTGTGAAAAACTCTCAATAGCTGCATTGAGAAATTCAAGGAGGAGCTGAAAGCAAAGGAGGTGTGAGAGATAGTAGCAGTAGGACAGCCAAAGGAAATCCCCTGTGATTATAAAAGCACACTTGCAAGTGAAGGAGGACTTTGAGAAGGAGATTGGGATCATGAAAGGGAGCTTTCAAGAGAGAAAAGGAGGACGATGAAAGGGGAAAAGTCTCCAAGTTCCAGACTGAGTTTAAGTATACTAAGCAGGATTTAAAGGAACTAGAGTCCCCTTATGTTCAGGGAAACCACTGAGTTGATTATGTAGGTCAGTAGACCACACTAAATCTAGTAAACATTGAAAGAAGAAGCAAAAACTGGTAACAAGGGTATAAATGTGGAGACACATGTGTTGTAACTAATTTGAAATTCTAACAAAATTGCAAGGTCATAACATGACAAAATGGTGTGATATCACAATGGTTATGATGTCACAGTGTATTTCTGATATCACTTGGCATACCTGAAATATGAGGTCCAGAATAGATTATGTGCTAATGAAGATCCTAAGATAGCACAATGTTAGTATATCAGAGACGTTTTGAGAACAAGACAGGTTTGTGATGTCTCAGTGAGTTAGTGATGTCATAATGGAAATGTGATGTCAAAAGAGATTGTGATGTCACAATGTTTATGAGATCACAATGAGTTTCGCATATCAACAAACATGGCACATTTGAAATAGAATGGAATTGCAGAATACGCATTCACAATGTGTCTATGGCCTCACAATGACATTGTGATATCATAATTCTATGACGTCTTTGTATTTTTATGATATCACACTGAACTGATTTTGTCATCATGACAATGTGATTTTACACTGGTAATAATGTCAAGGGATTTGTGATGTTACAATAGCATATTATTTCAATTTTCTTTTGTTAATAATGAGGACATGGATACACATGTGATTTTTCAAAGTTGTTAAGATATCATAGTAGGATTGGGATATCACAATGTGATCATGATGTCAGAACCTCACTGCAATTTCACAATGGTTTTGTGATTTCACAGTGGTGATGAAGTTTATAATGGGTTTATAATGTCACTACACGTTTGTAATATCACAATGACATGTCCAGTTTCTATTACTGATTGTATACAATGAGGATACAACTCCACCGAAAGAGCTTGAAATCCCAAATGCCAAGAATTTTCTAAAATATTATGAGGTAATACAATGTTTGTAACAACACAATAGGACAGTGATCTCACTATAACAATATGGTGTCACAATATCATGATATCTTAAGGTTTTGTTTAATTTTTTTATTGTTAAAAAGTATTTAGCTACATTTCACACATTTTATGGTATTGTGAGTTAATGCTACCTAAAATCCAAATGAATTTTTACCTTCATGACAGTTTGCATTGTCATAATCATGGTTTACAAAGTTTGTGATATCTCTGAGCTATTTCTTCCATTTTGAGTGATATGTACATTTCTTTCCTTTTGCTTGGTTTTAGCTATTCCCTCTATCCCTCTCATTCCCTCACTCCCATTGCTGCCTTTGAGTTGCTTAGTTCATTTTCATCAGTGTCATTGCAGCTGACACTGTTGTATCATTTTCCCAGTTTAACTCTGATTCGGTGTATTCCTCCTAGTTTCCCTCAGAAATGCACAAATATGCCATATATTCGGTCAGCAGAATTGGGTCATTTTGTAATGATATAACAAGATAAGTGGAAATCTTAGGTTCTTGAGATCTGATTACTTTGTCATATCCCCTTATATTTTCTATATTACATTCACATATCAGGAACACCATACCATTTCTCTCTTTACTCTTGCTTACCTCCATCAAAATAAATTTTTTCAAATTCCATGCATTTTCCTGCAAATTCCATTATTTTTTCCTTTCTAATATCTGTAATATTCTACTGTATACAAGTGCTATAATTTTGGGGTCCATTATAATATTGGCTATTGGTCTGTCATATATAGCTTTTATTATTTTAAAGAATGTTTCTTCTATACCTATATTCTCAAGATCTTTTAACATGAATGGATATTTTATTTTATCCAAAGCCTTTTCCCTGTCACTGGAGATAATTATGTCATACTTGAGCTTTAATCTGTTGGTGTGATGGATTACATTTATTGAATTATGTATATTAAATCATACCATCATTTCTGGGGTGAAGCCTAGTTGATCATAATGTATGATTTTTTTTATATGTTTCTGAATTCTTTTGGCTAATTTTTTGAGGATCTTTGCATCTGTGTTAATCAAGGAGATTTTTCTGTAGTTCTCTTTTTTCTTGGGTCTTTGCCTGGTTTGGGGATGAATGTGATATTGCCTTCATAGAATGAGTTTGGTATATCTCCCGCAGTTTCTATTTTTATGAAGAATTTGAGTGTGGATATTAGTTCCTCTTTAAAGTTCTTACTGTTTTCCTTTGTTTGTGGCTTTTCTTTGTTGGAAGACTTCTGATTGCGTCCTCTATTTCATGGTAAGTTATTGGCTTATTTTAATTGATTTATTTCTTCTATGTTCAATATGGGCAATTGCATTTCTGTAAAATTTCATCCATTTCTGATAAGTTTGCCTTTCTTACTGAATTTAGAGTCTGGAAATAATTCTTTATAATTGAATGGCGGGTATTTATTATACTTTTCCCCGTGGCATCTGTGATCTTCTTGATTTTGATTTCCTCCCTTCTTTTTAATCTTGCCAGTGTTTTTTCAAGTGAACATCTTTTGTTTTCGAATTTTATTTATAGTTTTCTTAGTCACCATTTTGCTAATTTCAGCTCTTATTCTGGTTATCTCATTCCATTTTGTAATTTTAGGTTCAATTTGTTCATGCTTTGATAGTTTTAGTTGCAACATATCATTATTTACTTGATCTGTCTCTATATTTTTGATGGATGCACTGAGAGGAAGATTTTGCCCCTCAACCCTTCTTTTGCTGTGTCCCAAAAGTTCCTTTGTGATTTGTATTCATTTTCACTGAATTGTAGAAACTTATACTTTCTTCTTTAATTTCTCCTGTTACACATGGGTTGCTGAGAAGTCCGTGTTCATTTTACATATATTTGATTAATTTCTGTTCTGAAATATAATTCTTTTGTTTTTTACACCTCCTGTTTTTCTCTGGGTGTTCATCATTTTGCTGTGGTTGTTTTTATGTGTAAACAGTTGGAACTTGAACTCTATTTGGTTGGAGGGAGATGTGGTGATTCATGACTGTTCTGTTGCCTTCTTGGCCCTCCTTCCATAATAATATTTTGATGTCACAATTAGTTGGTGATGCAAAATTCATGATTAGATCACAGTAGGTTTGTGATATTTCCATGGGTTTATGATGTCACAAAGACATGCCAAATCTCAATTATCATTAAGTGAAAATTAGTCTATAGCACGGCACATGGGCAGCAAAGATTGGTGCTGAGAGAGAGTAGAGTGGGCTGAGCCCAATTTACCTTAAGTTCAGTGCATAACCAGCCTGTGAAAGCTTAGGTGCATGATAGGGTGTGACCTTGACAGTGATTGGTTCCTCTTCCTCCCCTGCCATGTCACCTGCTCCTTTTTGCTTTAAAAGGGCTGCTTTGTGTTAATAAACAGGATTTCTTCCTGCTTGACTTCACTGCCTGCTGTGTCTGATTGTCTCCCGGGCTGAGGGTGGATGGGGAATGGGTGAGCACCACACCTACCTTTCCTCAGACCCTGTCTGTCTTTTGTGAGGCAGACGAAGACTCAACATCTGGCACACAACATGGGGCTCAAAAGAAAAAGATACCGGCCGAGGCTAAGCAGTCTCTCGGGGTAAGTGAAAGCCTTAGTATGGGTAATGCTATATCACAGAAGAAGGAGAAGGAGTCAACATTAGGACTAGAAGGAGTACAGGAGGACTTGGGACGTGAGAAGGAAAAGGGATGGGTTAAATTCAACCAAGAACACACTGAAACAGGCACAGTGGAAGTCATAACGAGGGTGAAAGTTACTTCCTCTGACTCAGATGCCCCTGATGGTCATAGGACCCCTCCCTATTCCCCCAATTGGAAGGGAGGTACGGCGCCCTATGAGACCTGTGACTTGCAAGACCCAGACCCCTACCAACCTTCCATGGAGGGGCCGAGGTCTGGAGAAGTAACCTACTTGGAGACCTACCCTGGAAAGCAAGGGCCACCTGAAAGCCCAGACTCAAGGCCACAGGATTCACTTCCCCAAGCATATCCATTCAATCTGGCACCAGGGGCTATCAGGCCCTTGGAATGGTATCGATGGGAAACTAAAGATCTTAAAGAGCTCTGCAAAGCGGTGGCAGAGGATAGCCCAAAATCTCCTTGGGCCCAGACCCTATTACAGGACATTGCTTATCACCCGTGTGTCCCTTAGGACTGGCTGGATATGGCCAAAGCCATCCTTATTAGTTCTCAATTTATTAAATAGTGTGCTTTCTTTAAGAAGGTGTGCAGAGTGTGAGCAGAGAATAACCGGCAGACTCAACCTGTGATACCTATTATTTATGCCACGTTAACACTGTTGGGGGAAGGGTACTCCACTGGTGTCCAACAGGCCACAATACCTGGCCAGTACTGTGACCAGGTGAGGCAGGCGGGACTTGCAACATGGTACAAACTGAATGATGGACCTACTGAGTCCCCATAGCAGGTGTGAGACAAAAACCAGATGAGCCTCTACCTGATTTCATAGATCGAGTCCAATAGAGCATTCACTGCAAACTGCCAGCAGTGACCCTCTGAGATCAGTTTGTAAAGGTGCTGGTCTGGGAAGGGATGAATGCAGACCACCCCATGGCCTGCGTGGGATTGAGAGAGAGTTCCCTGGGCAGATGGGTGGTGGCCTCACAGAATGTGGGAACACAACAGCACCAATTCCAATCACTAGATTTAGCCTTACAGGCTTAGGCTTCTGAAATGACTGAGGCTATTACTCAGGCTCTGGCAGCCCAGGGCCAAGGAACCCAAGACCATCAGGAAGAGGGACTTGTTTTAAACGCATGCAGGAGGAGCACTTTAAGAGAGACTGCTTACAACAATCCCCAGCCAACTGGCCTGGGAGCAAACTACCCCCTACACTTTGCCCCAGGGGCAGGGAGGGATACAAGTTTGATTTAGATGGGAAGCCGTTAAACTAGGGGAGGTGCATCCTCCAGACCCCCATAACTCAAGGAGTAACTCCTTCTGCTCATGGCAGCTTCATGGCAGGACGACGCAGGCCCATTGAACTGTCCCCCTGGTGGAAGGACTCTGCCCTAAAATGAGTATTCTCATAGGTGGAAAGAGGTTTCACTGTTTAATTGACACGGGGGCAGATCAAACCATACTCAGGAAGGAGGAAGTGCCCTTGGACAGGAAGCTTGCCTGGGCTCCTAATATTGGGGGTAAGTGGCAACTCTCAGTCCAAAGAGATGGTTGCGCTTATGACATAGACTAGCCTAGATGGAGAACAGGGAAAGATACGCCCTTTAGTTCAAAGAACCTCACTGCCAATATACTAGGGAAGACATGCTAAGACAAGTGGATGCTGTGGTCGCTACAGACCATCGAGCATCCAATGATGATATTCTGGATGGGGAAGAATCACAAAGGCTTAAAGAGGATCCAAAAGGAGTTAAGGAAAAGGATATTTTTAACTTTCATAATTACAGAGAAGAACATAGAGGACCCGCTCAGGTGCACCCCCAATCCTAAAGGCCACTGACCCTCCGAGTACCTCCCATTAGGTGGAAGCCGGGAAGCCCAATCTGGGTGGAGCAGTGGCCATTGGCCAAACCGAAACTTGTAGCCCTCCACCTTCTGGTGGAGGAACAGATAAACTTTGGGCATATGTGCTCTTCTATAAGTCCTTGGAACACAACCGTATTTGTTATTCAAAAAGCCTCCCAGGCTTGGCGTATGCTCCAAGACCTACATAAGTTAAATGAAACGATGGGAGAGCTAGTAGGAACGCCCCTAAGAGCCATGTCCTAGATATAGCTTGGTTGTGATTGATATTGAAGATTTTTTTTCTAACATTTTAAATTTTTCCAAAGTGGCAACTGAATCCAGATTTCAGAAGCACTGGGGAAAACTAAACCCTAAACCCCAAGTGAAAGTCAGGTGGAAGGACCCCCTGAAACAACAATGGAGAGGACCTATCCCCCTACTTACTATGGGCAGAGGATTTGGGTGTATTTTTCCCATAGGGGAGACAGCTCCCATATGGATCCCTGCCAGGAACAGGAGTATGCCCAAGGATACACTAATCAACAAGGAAAGAAAAATGGCTGTGGTGGCCAAGGCTTGTGTTTAAAAGAGAAAAGCCAGAAAGATATGTAATAACCATCCCCAAGGGCAACCAGCCCTGGAGAAGCTCTTATGTTCTCTAACAATTGCAGCAGGCGATACTCCAGCAGTTGGCTGTCCTGACCCTCCCAATCCTGGCAATCTGCATCAACCTCAACGGGTGACCTGGCAGTGATCAACGGTGGCAATGCAGAAATTGTCAATAGCACCACAAGAGAAGCTGTCCCCTCAAACTGGTGGCCTGACCTTCATTTTGATAACCACCCTATGTCATTACTAATTGCTTGTATAGGGGCATTGAATCCATACTTATTGTTAAACAACCACCTTTTGTTATGCTTCCAGGTTAGATCTTTTCCAACCCCACAGGCAAATAGCCCCACCTCTGGACTCTGAAGTGGCAAAGACTGCAATCCCATCCTTGACTAATGTTAAAGGACTGGCAATGACATTTCCTGGCCTGGTGATGCTTTTGCTTTTGCTTTTCTATGCCTTCCTTGCATTATACATGCACTGCAAAACTCTTATGCTCTTAGCCAGCCAATTACATAAGATCAAGCTCCTAATGAATGAATTCCCCCCGAGAGGAATCGCAGCCAGAGACCCATAAGAAGGGCCGTCAGTCTGACCAACCTAAGACAGGGCCTTCAGCTTTGCTCTGAAGAAGTTGCCGATGACGGTTAAGGCAGACAAGGCAATCCACCCAATGTAAGACAGGAGGGTTCGCTTCCTTAAACAAAGACAGGGGAGATGTGAGATGCTGGGAGCCTTTGGGAGCTGACAGTAGAGCTCAAAGTTAATCTTGACCCCTGTGCTAGCTTAAAGGCACATACAAGGAACTGCCTTTCTTAAAAGACACCAGGTACCCAGGATTTCTTTGCTATGTCTACAGTTTATTTTAAATTTTCCTTGTTTTTCTGGACTATAGTAGAATGGCCTGAGTGTCGGGGCCCACGAGGATGCACTGTGTCACATGTGTGGAACTCCCAATACGCAGGCTGCTCCCATGTTCTGAAGAGGACGACTATACGAGATACTGATACTGACTTTTATATATGCCCAGGAATTAATTGAACTGCTTCAGATATTTCTAACTGTGGTGGGACTGATGTTTATTATTGTGCTAGGTGGGGATGTGAGGTAACTGGGATGGGCTCTTAGATCATGCACAAGGGCCCTCCATATCATTGTCTGGCGAATCTCAACCCCAGACTTGCCTCCAACCCCCTGCGTAGTCAATGCTATTCTTACCAGTGTAATCCTGTTTATAAAAAGGGAGGGATCTGCAGCGCACAAGGGCAGCAAAGATGGCAGTGAGAGAGAGTAGAGTGGGCTGAGCCCAATTTACCTTATGTTCAGTGTGTAACCAGCCCGTGAAAGCTTAGGTGCATGATAGGGTGTGACCTTGACAGTGATTGGTTCCTCTTCCTTCTCTGCTATGCCACCCTCTCCTTTTTTGTTTTAAAAAGGGCTTCTCTGTGTTAATAAACGAGTTTTCTTCCTGCTTGACTTGGCTCCCCACTGTCTCTGATTGTTTCCCGGGCTGAGGGATGGTGAGGAACAGGCGAGCAATGCACAAATGTCACAAAATGGTCATGATGTCTGGAAGTGTGATGGCACAGGAGTCATGATGTCACAGTGGATTTCTGATACAACATGCCATACCTGAAATATGAGGTTGAAAAGAGACTATGAGCTCACAAAAGGCCTAAAATATCATGATTACCGCAGGCCACAATGTTATGAGAACAGGATAGATTTATGATGTTACACTGTGGTAGTGATATCACCATGGCAATGTGATGTCACAAATGGATTGTGATATCACAGTGGTTATGAGGTCTCAATGGGGTTCTGATATCAACACATATGCCACATTTGAAATAGAATGAAATCACACAATAGGCATTCTCAATGTATCTATGATATCACAATGACTATGTGATGTCATAATGTTGTGGTGCCATTTCTATTTTATGATGTCACAATGAGATGTCATAGTTGACATGATGTCACAAAGGGCTTGTGATGTTACAATGGCATGTGTGGTCTCAGTTCTCAGTTCACCATGAGGATATGGATAAGGATTGTGATGTCACAAAGCCACAAAGGACATGTGTTTTTTTTTATTGTAAAGATACTATACAGAGGGTTACAGTTACATGAGTGAGGTAATGAGTACACTTCCTCTTGAACATTGTTACCCCCTCCATTGTTTTCCCCCTACCATCCCCTCCCTCCCTCCTTCCCCGAGGTTCTTTTTTTTTATTGTGATTAAGTGATTACTTAATTTCCGGAAATTCACAGTATTGTGGAATAATGATGCTCATTTAAAGTCACAAGTTCATTCTAACTTTCCTGGAGCAAATTGTCTATCACAGTCTGTAACATATAACGGTGCTCACATGTTATATACCATATATGTGATCGGCAGCATGGGAATATTTGGTAGTGGTTCAACCAGATGAATGGAAGTTTTTTGTTTCTTCAGTCCTGTTAGTTTTGTCATATCACCTAACATTTTGGATTTAGCATCCACTTATCAGGGAGACCATGTACTGTTTGTCTCTTCGTTCTTGGCTTACCTCGCTCAACATGATTCCTTCTAGCTCCATCCATTTCCCTGCAAATGCCATTATTTTGTCATTTCTAATGGCTGCATAATATTCCATTGTGTATAGATACCACTATTTTTGGATCCATTCATCTGTGGTGGGGCATCTAGGTTGTTTCCATATCCTAGCTATTGCGAACAGTGCTGCAATAAACATGGAGGTGCACGTGTCCTTGTATATTGGTTCCTGTTGTTCAGGGTAGATGCCTAGAAGTGGTATGACTGGGTCGTAAGGGAGGTCAATGTTTAGCTTTCTAAGGACCCTGCAGACTGCTTTCCAAAGTGGTTGTATGAGTGTACATTCCCATCAGCAGTGTAATAGCGTTCCTCGTTCTCCACATCCCCTCCAGCATTTGTCGTTGGCTGATTTGTGGATGTGGGACATTCTGACTGGGGTAAGGTGGTATCTCAGGGTTGTCTTTATTTGCATTTCCTTCACCACCAGGGATGATGAACATTTCCTCATGTGTTTCTTTGCCATTTTTATTTCTTCATTTGAGAAGTCCCTCTTTAGTTCCCTTGCCCATTTAGTAATTGGTTTGTTAGGTTTGGGAGGGATTAGTTTCTTGAGTTCCCTGTATATACAGGATGTTAACCCCTTGTCTGATATATTGCTGGTAAATATTTTTTCCCACTTAGTTGGTTGTCTTTCTAGCTTGGTTGCAATAGCTTTATCTGTGCAGAAGCTTTTTATTTTAAGGTAGTCCCATTTGTCGAGTCTCTCTCCAACTAGTTGTGACCCTGGTACTCTGTTCAGGAAGTTCCTTCCTGTGCCTATTAGTTCAAGAGTCTTTCCTACTCTGTCCTGCAGTAGTTTCAGAGATTCAGGTTTAATGTTAAAGTCTTTAATCCATTTTGAGTTGATGTTGGTGCATGGTGATAGGCTGGGGTCCACTTTTAGTTTTCTGCATGTGGCTGCCCAGTTTTCCCAGCACCAGCGGTTGAAGAGGCTGTGTTTCTTCCATTGTATGTCTTTGGCTCCTTTGTCGAATATCAGCTGGCTGTAGGCCTGTGGATTTATTTCTGGATCTTCTATTCTGTTCCATTGGTCTTCGGGTCTGTTTTTGTGCCAGTACCATGCTGTCTTTGTTATTATAGCTCTGTAGTAGAGTTTGAAGTTCGGCATGGATAGCCCTCCCATATTGTCTTTATCCCCTAGAATTGTTTTGGCTATTCTAGGTCTTTTGTTGTTCCATATGAATTTTTGGACTGTTTTCTGTATTTCAGTGATGTACGTCATTGGGATTTTAATAGGAATTGTGTTGAATTTGTATATTAGTTTTGGAAGTATTACCATCTTTACTATATTAAGTCGGCCTATCCAGGAGCATGGGAGGTCGTTCCATTTCCTAGTGTCTTTTGCAATTTCTTTCTTTAACTTTTTATAGTTCTCATTAAATAGTTCTTTTACATCTTTGGTTAGGTTAATTCCTAAACATTTTATTTTTTGGGAGGTTATTGTGAATGGGATTGCTCCCTTTATTTCCCTCTCTTCCTGTACATTATCAGTGTATAGGAAGGCAACTGATTTTTGTGGGTTTATTTTGTATCCTGCTATTTTGCCAAAGTGATTTATGATTTCTAAGAGTTTGGGGATGGAGATTTTGGGATCGTGGAGGTATAGTATCATGTCGTCTGCAAAAAGGGATAGTTTAACTTCTTCTTTCCCTATGCAGATCCCTTTAATGTCTTTTTCTTGCCTTATTGCCCTGGCTAAGTGTTCTAGGACTATATTGAAGAGGAGTGGAGACAGTGGGCATCCTTGCCTTGTTCCTGATTTTAGGAGAATTGGTAGTAGCTTTTCCCCATTAAGTATAATATTGGCTATTGGTCTGTCATAAATGGCTTTTATTGTTTTTAGAAATGTTCCTTCTATTCCTATTTTCTCCAGAGCTTTTAGCATGAATGAATGTTGAATTTTGTCAAAGGCCTTTTCTGCATTTGTGACGATAATCATGTGATTCTTGACCTTGGCTCTGTTGATATGTTTAATTACATTTATTGACTTACGTATGTTAAACCATCCCTGTGTCTCTGGGATGAAGACTACCTGGTCATAGTGCATTATTTTTTTATGTGTTTCTGGATTCTGTTAGCTAGAATCTTGTTAAGGATCTTTGCATCTGTGTTCATCAAGGAGATTGGCCTGTAATTTTACTTTTTGGTTGTGTCTTTGCCTGGTTTGGGGATGAGTGTGATATTGGCTTCGTAGAATGAGTTTGGGATAGCTCCCTCCTTCTCTATTTCTCTGAAGAGCTTGAGGAGTATGGGTATTAGTTCTTGTTTAAAGGTCTTATAGAATTCTGCTGTGAATCCATCTGGTCCTGGGCTTTTTTTTGTTGGAAGACTTTTGATAGCTTCCTGTATCTCATTATAGGATATTGGCTTATTTAATTGGTTTACTTCTTCTTTGCTCAGTTTGGGCAACTTGTATTTCTCTAAAAATACATCCATTTCTGCCCAATTTTCTTCCTTTAGAGAGTATAGCTTTTGAAAATAGTCTGTTAGAATTGTTTGGATATCTTGGGTATGTGTTGTGATGTTTCCCGTGGCATCCCTAATCCTATTAATATGGGTTTCCTCTCTTCTTTTTTTAATTAATCTAGCCAATGGGCCATCAATTTTGTTTATTTTTTCAAAGAACCAGCTTTTTGTTTGGTTTATTTTGGTTATGGTTTTCTGATTTTCTAATTGGTTAATCTCTGCTTTTAATTTGGTTATCTGGCTTTGTTTAGTAGCTTTAGGTCCCATTTTTTCTTGTTTTTCTAGCTGTTTTAATTGCAACATGAGATTATTTACTTGGTCTGTCTCCATTCTCTTGATGTGGGCACTGAGGGCAATAAATTTGCCCCACACGACTGCTTTTGCTGTTTCCCACATGTTTCTTTGTGAGGTGTTTTCATTTTCATTGAGTTGTAGGAAATGCTTTATTTCTTCTCTGATCTCTTCTGTTATCCAGGCATTGTTAAGGAGTGTGCAGTTCAATTTCCATGTATTAGAGAAATTTCTGCGGTATGCTTTGTTATTGAGAGCTAGCTTGATTCCACTGTGGTCAGATAGGATACAGGGGATTATGTCGATCCCTTTGTATTTGCTTAAGTTCCTTGCATGAACTATGATATGGTCTATTTTGGAGAAAGTTCCGTGAGCTGCTGAGAAGAATGTGTACTGTGTTGTTTTAGGGTGAAACACTCGGTAGATGTCAGTTAATTCCGCTTGGAGTATGGCCTCTCTTAATTCGGTAGCTTCTTTGCCAATCCTCTGGTTGGTAGACCTGTCCTTTGGTGAGAGTGTTAAAGTCTCCTAGTATTATCATATTGGGATCTATTTTATTCTGTAAGTTTGAGAGCATTTGTTTGACATATCTGGGTGCACCAATATTTGGGGCATATAAGTTGATGATGGTTATATCCTCCTCTTGGTTTGTTCCCTTTATTAATATGTAGTGTCCGTCCTTGTCTTTCTGTACTGATTTTAATGAGAAGTTTATTTTGTCAGATATCAGGATAGCTACACCTGCTTTCTTACTGGGGGCGTTTGATTGGTAGATCCTTTTCCACCCCTTCACTCTGAGTTTGTTTGTATGTTTGGCTGAGAGGTGGGTCTCCTGAAGGCACCAGATGGATGGGTCTTGTTTTCTGATCCAGTCCTCAGTTCGTTTTCTTTTAATTGGTGAATTCATCCCATTTATATTAAGAGAAAGTATAGAGAGATGCATTGTTGTCCCTGCCATTCCGTTTTCCTAAGTTTTTCTTCTTTCCTTTCCTCCTGTGCTTGCTCAGTTAGACTTTGAGTAACGCCTGTTTGGGGCAGGCCCCAGTTCCTGGTTGCTTTCTTCAGGTTGTGTCCCCCTTCTTAGAATTCTTTGTAATGCTGGCTTAATGTTTATGTATTCATTTAGTTTTTCTTTGCTATTAAAAGTTTTCAGTTCTCCATGGAATGTGAATGCTAGATTTGCCAGGTATATTAGTCTGTGTTGGCAGTTATTGGCTCTCAGGGCTCTATGGTGCTTTCCCAGGCTTTTCTTGCATTCATTGTTTGTGTGGAGAGATCTGCAGTGATTCTAATTTTTTTCCCATTGTAGTATAGCTCCTTCTTCATTTTTGCTGCATGCAGGATTGTTTCCTTATTATTCAGATCTATCATTTTTACTATAATGTGTCTAGAAGTGTTTCTCCTGGGGTCTTGCTTGTTGGGTGTTCGATAAGCTTTTGTGATGTAGTTAAGATGGTCGTTTTTGAGGTGGGGAAAATTTTCATTGATTATCTTGTTAAATAGGTGTTGCATTTCCTTGCTCTGGAATTCCTCACCTTTGTCCACTCCAATTATGCGAAGGATAAATTTTTTAGCATTATCTGCTTGCTCTTGAATTTCCCTTTTGTTTAACTTGAGTGATTTTTCCATATCTGTCACTTTTTGGTCCAGTTGGTGTATACTGTCTTCTGTATCTGACACTCTACCTTCCATTTCATTCACTCTGTTGACAGTGGCTTCTATTGTGGTTTGCATGGAGGAAATGGATCCCTTTATGGATTCAATGTTGTTTCTCAGAGTACTGATCTCACCTCTCAATGAGGTATGCATTACCTCTAATTTGGCATTTATCTCACTTCTTACTGAGGTTTGTGCTGCTTCTATTTTTGCATGCATCTCTTGTTTGATACCCTGTATCTCTTTTGATAGATCATCCTTGTGCTCTTTCAATTTCTGATCAATTTCTCACTTTATTTCTTGAGTCATTGCCTCCAGCAACCCTTGGATGTAGCTTTTGTCTTCCATTCCTGCTTTGCTCCCACTGGGGCTCTCCCCTGCATGGCTGCTGGCTTTTGAGGTGAGCTTGCTGTCCTGGGTGGTGGTAAACCTTGTGATTTTTCTCTGTGATTTTCACATGGAGGTTCAGGAGACTGCTCTTCAATTTTGTTTTGGTGTGTCTGTCTTTGGTTGATGATTCTGTATTGGTAGAGAGAGTCTGTGCCTGATCTGGTTTCTGTTGGGAGCCTATTTCCAGCTGCTATTCTGACTTACTTAGGATTCTCAGCTCTCTGCTGTAGATTGCTGGCAGTTCCCGCCTTTGGAAGGGTTGAGCAGCCTAGACTGCTTGTGTTTGCTCCTACAGGTGCTCTTGTGAAGAACAGATGTTCTGGATGCACTCTCCCAAAACTGGAGTCTGCTATGGGATCCTGATGCGTTTTTGTTTGTTTGTTTGGGGCTGGTTGTGGGCTTGAACTCTAGGTTTGGGTGCTGTCCCTCAGCTTTTCAGCTCAAAGCTGGCACCCTACCATTTGAGCCACAGCACCACTTCTGATCCTTTTTGCTTTTGTGATGCTGAGGAATCAGATCCAGGGCCTCATACATCCAAGACTATCACTCTATTGCTGAGCCGCCTTAACAGTCTGAGCTCCTGCTTACTATCAGGTGCTGGCAGCCTGTGTTGCCCAATTCCCAGTCTAGGGTATATGGGTGGAGTTTTGGTGGGTTTTGGGCTTCTCTTGTCCTGGGCCTCCAGGTCTTTTGTTGTCACAGGCGTGCTTCCCAGGGAGTGTTATTTTCTCCCCTCTGTTGAGGCGTATGCTCAGCTTTTTACTTCAGTTGGGAGGAGTTGGTCGTGTTGTTCAGGCACCAGATCCCCGGGCCTGGTTCCGGCCCCAGCCTGGAGCGTGTTCGTTAGGCCTGTGCTGATGTCTATACCACCTAGGTTATACAGCCTGGGGGACACAGTTCAAATTTCTACTGTTGGTAGTCTTGACTCAGGGGCACTGTTCCTGGCTTGGGCATTTAAGCCCCCTTCCAGGGGCGCTCTTGCTCTAGCCTGGCCAGCTGAGTGTGCTCCACGGGCTGGTGGAGCTCTCAAACAGTTCCCAGTTTTAGTGGGTCCTGTGGTCCGGGTGTAGGGGTAGGGAGTCTAGGTCAGGGTCTGGGGATTCCCTCCAGCTCTGGTCTCCCTTGAGGGATACACTTCCTCTGTGGGGTACTCACCCTGGAGCTGGTTGTTTCTGTGTGGTGTAGGTCGTCAGTTGTTGCAATCTGAGTTCAGTTGGGGTGGTTGCGGGCTGGGTTGGGTGGTGGTGGCTCTGTGTGATTCTTTTCTGTCTCTTCCTCTGTCGAAGCTGTTGGGTCAAAAGTGTCCACACTCAGGCAGCTTCTTCGCGGTGCCTCTGGGGCCCAGGCAGCCCTGCCAGGTTGTTGCGATCGGATCGGGAGGGTCTGCTGACAGGTCCCTTTGTTGCGCTGCTGGTGCCGAGCGGCTTTGGCGGGATGGAGCCTCTCTGCTCCGGTGGAGAGTGAGGGGTGGGGGTGGGATCCTCCTGGAGACTCCCGGCTGGTAGGTTTCTCTGTTCCTGGCGATCCGCTGTTCTGCAAACCGGTACCTGGTGACCTGCAAGCGGCCCCCTGTGTGTCTGGGGCTCCGGCAGCCCCCGCTGGGCCAGCTGGCTGGCGGCTTGGTGCACTGCTGCGCGGCCCGTAAAGGTTGGGGGAGGGGGCTTCACTTTTCTCTGTTCTGAAATTCTTCTTTTCCTCTTTCTTTTTTTGTTATTCTCTGCCTCTGGTTTTTCTCTGAGTGTTCATCTTTTTGTTGTTGTCGATCTCTTGGGGAGATTAAGCGTTGGAACTCGAACTCTCTTTTTGGTTGGAGAGAGCTGTGGCGATTCCCTACTGCCCCGTCACCATCTTGGCCCCCCCCTCCGGACATGTGTTTTTTAAAAGGTGCTAAGAGGTCATATATTTGAGATGACACGTGATCATGATGTCACAACAAAAATCTGATGTCATAATGAGTTTGTAATATTGCAGTGGTGAGTTTACAAAGGTTTTGGGATATCATTATGAGTTATTGCATCACAATGATATCTCCAATTTCAATTGCTACTATTTAACAATGAGGATATGAATTCACAGAGGGAGCTTGAAGTCCCAAAGCAATGAATTTCTTATAATGTTATGAAGCCAGTCTATGCTTGTGAAAATACGAGACAAGGATATCACAATGGCAATGTTAAGTAACAACATCATGTGATAATACTGTTTTAATGTCACAACTAGTTTGTGTAGGTTTGTGATGTCACAATAAGTTGGTGGTGTCACAATGGCATTCTGAAACATAAAAATCATTAACTCACAATGAGCACATGAGTTCACAAAGAGATGTCTACAGAGATAAGTGTTGTAACAAACGTAATGAAGTCCTAGCTGTTTTGTGATGTTACTAACCTATGATACAGTATCACAATATGGCACAATGGGATTGAAATCTGGCAGTGGGATGTCATAGAGGTCATAATATCACAGTTCATTTATGATATCATATGTCATATCTGAAATGTTAAGAGGTCCAGAACAGATTATGAGCTAACAAACGTCCTAGAATATCACAATGGCAGCATGCCACTAAAGTTATGAGGACAGGACAGGGTTATGTTACGGTGGGTTTGGGATATCAGAATGGTAATGTGATATCACAGGGGTTTATGATGTCACAAGTTTGTAACATAGCAACTCCATGTTCACTTGCACTTTTACTAGTTCACAATGAGAATGTGAGTTCTCAGCAGAAGCTCCAGGTCTCAAAATCCATGGATATTCTAAATTATTATGAGGTCATAATAGGTTTGTGAAACCACAATGGTTCAGAGATATCACAATGTCATTATGATTTCAAAATATCACATCATAGTAAGGTATGTATGTTACAATTAGGTGGTGATGACATTTTGGTGATAAGGTCAAAATAAATTTCTGAGGTTACATTCAGTTGAATTTGTCAGAATGGAATTACTGATAACAAAGATCATTAATTCACAATCAGTATATTAATTCACAGAGACCGAGATGCTTCCATGGACATGTGTTGTCACAAATGCAATGAATTCCTAACAATGTGCTGATGTCACAGTGTGATACAAGGTTCATGAAGGCTGGCAGTGTGATGTCACAGTGGTCATGATATCACAGTGGATTTCTGATATCACATGTCATATCTGATCTATTATGAGGTCAAAACAGATTATGAGTCACAAATAGACTTAGACATCACTATGGCAGCATATGAGAACAGTACAGATTTGTGATGTCACAGTGAGTTAGTGATATTGCAATGGCTATGTGATTTCACAGAGTGATTGTAAGGTCACAATGGTTATGTCACATGGATTTCTGATGTCAACCCACATGCCAAATTTGATATAAAATAAAACCAATAGATAGGCATTTATAATGTGTGTATGATATCACAAAGACAATGTGAAAACCTAATGCTTTCATGTTTTTGTACTTTGCTGATATCCCATGAATGGATAGTCTCACAAAGACAATTTGATTTCACATGTGATGATGTCACAAAGTGTTGTGATATTACAATGGCATATCTGATGACAATTTTCATTATTAGGTCACAATGAAGATATGGGTACACAAAGAGTCTGTGATGTCTCAAAGATCATGTGTTTATTCAAAGGTGCTAAAAGGTCATAATAGGCTTGGGAAGTGACAATGTGATAGTGTTATAACAGCAATGTCATGTCACAGAATCACATCATGATCTTGTTTTGATGCCACAATTAGTTGGTGATGCCATAATGGAGATGAGGTCACAATACTTTTGTGATGTCAAAATGGGTTTTCATTTACTTACAATGACTACATGAATTCACAAAAGGACTGTGATATCTCCAGTCATGTGTTGTCACAAATGTGATGATGTCCTAACAGGTTTGTGAAGTCCCAATGTGACACAAGGGTCATGATCTCTGGAAGTTTGATGAAACAGTTTTTATGATGTCACTGTATTTCTGATATCATATATCATACCTGAAATATTATGAGGTAAAAAACATGATGAGTTCACAAAGGACCTAAGATATCCCAATGGGTCCATGTCACAAAAGTTATGAGGACAGGTTAGTGATGTCTCAGGTTAGTGATATCACCATGGCAATGTGATGTCACAAAGCGATTGTGACTTCGTAATGGTAATGAGATCAAAATGGGCTTTTGACATCAACCCAAATGCCATACTGGCATTTGACATCTACTCCCATGACATTTGATGGAATAATATCACAGAATAGGCACGCACACTGTGTCTATGTAGTCACAGTGTCAATAAGATGTCACAATCCTAAGATGCAAAGGTAGGTTTGTGATGTCACAAATTAGCTGATGGTGTCATAGTGACAATGTGGTGTCATACTAGTGATGATGTGAAAAAGCGTTTGTGATGTTACAATGACATGTCTGAACTCAATTGTCATGAGGTCACAATGAGGATATGGGAAACAAAGGGACTGTGATGTCAGAAGCCATTTGTTTTTTTGAAAGAAGCTAAAAGTTCATAATAGTTTGGTGATGTCTCAATGTGGTCATGATAACAAAACAGCAATGCGATAACAATGGGTTTGTGATAACACACAGTAATGATGTCTCTTTGGGATTGTGATGTCACAAAAATTTTGTAATATAACAATCATATGTACAATTGCAATAGCTTCTAGTTCAAAATGAGGATAGGACTTCAGAGGAGTGTAAATCCCAATGGCCATGACTTTTCTAAAATGTTGTAATGCATAATAGGTTTGTGAAAAACCAATGGGACAGTGATATCACAATGTCAATATGATGTCAAAATAACACCTCATGATACAATTTTGAAGCCACAGTTGGTTATGCCATACTGGTGATAAGGACATTATAGTTTTGCTATATAACAATGGGTTGATGATGTCACAATGGCATTCCAGATCTCAATTCTCATTGACACACAATGAGTATATGAGCTCACAAGAGACTATGATGTCTCCAAATGCACGTCAGGTCACAAACGTGATGAAGTCCTAACAGGTTTTGATGTCACAATATGACACAATAGTCATGAAGTCTAGCAAGTTGATGACACAGGGATCTTGAAGTCAGGGTTGATTTCTGATATCACACTCCATACCTGTTATATATTGAGGTCTAAGATAATCATCTCACAAGGTTCATAAGTTATCAAAATGGCAGCATGTCACAATTTATGAGGAGAGGACAGGCTGGTGATGTCACAGTAGATTAGTGATATCACAATGTCATCGTGATGTCACAAATGGTTATGCGGACACCATGGGTTTTGGCTACAAACCTACAAGCCACATTTCAAGTAGAATGAAATCATAGAATGGTCATTTATAATGTTTCTATGACATTCCAAATACAAGGTAATGACTTAATGCTATGATGTCATTAAAATTTGGTTATGTCACAATGAACTGATGGTGTTATATTGAAAATGTGATGACACAGTGGAGATGATATCATTAAGTGTTGATTTTTTCTATTTAGATTTTTTATTGTGAAATTAGTGCACAGAACGGTTACAATTACATGAGCAAGGTAATGAATACATTCCTTATCAATCATTATCATGGCATTTCTGATCTAAATTGTCCTTATTTCACAATGACCATATAGGTACACAAAGGGACTGTGATATCACAACCCAGATGCCCCTCAGTAAATGAATGGGTCAAGAAAATGTGGTATATATACACATTGGAATTCTATGCCTCCACAGAAAGAATAGCATTGCCCCATTTTTTAGGAAATGGAAAGATTTGGAAAACATTATATGAAGTGAAGTAAGCCAGGCCCAAAAAACATACGTTCCATGGTTTCTCTTATTTGCAATAACTAATATATCTCTGACAAAAGCAGAAAATTGCTGATAAATTCATGTTAGGTGAAATGAACCCAACATAAGGATTCAAATGTATTTTCTTTCTTGTGATAGTTTCTAACATATTTATAAGATGATTTTCTTGTTGCTTTGCATGTCCCTTCCCCACGGTATAACTCCTTCTTTCACTGTATTTTTTTTTAATTTTTTATTGTGAAAATACCATGGAGAGGGTTTACAATTACATGGCAAGGTAATGAGTACGTTTCTGATCAAGCATTGTTGCCTCCTCCTTTGTTGCCCCTTCCTGTCCCTTCACATCTCCCACCCTCCCACTCCCTCAGCCTGCCTCTCCGCCTCCAGCCAAAGTTGTAAAGTTCGTTTTTCCACATAACGATTTATACAGCTCATTGTAACAATGGGTCCATCGGTATCCCTATTTAATCGGTTTGTTTTTGATCTTCTACTCCACAAGTTATACCAATATCAAATACAATGAAAGCAGGGGTTATACCATGGGGGAGGGACATACAAAGCAACATAGAAATCATCTTATAAATGTGTTAGAAAGTATTTGGTGTTGTTATAAGTTGTTGAACAGAAGGTAAAAAACAAATTGTTTAAATAGGGATGCAGGGGGATCCTGGCAATAATGAGATTTACAAGTCATTATGTCGAAAAACGAACTTTACAACTTTGGCGGCGAGTGGGAGGTGGGGGCATGCGAAGGGTGGGAGG
Source organism: Dipodomys merriami (assembly GCF_024711535.1). NCBI lineage: Eukaryota > Metazoa > Chordata > Mammalia > Rodentia > Heteromyidae > Dipodomys > Dipodomys merriami. Next base: position 8,144,707 of record NW_027203159.1, on the reverse strand, counting down.
GAAAAGGATGGGAAGAGAAAACAAAGGAAGAAGCAAGAATGCTTGTAGCTTTAGATACCATAATTTTGGGGGTGAGTGGTTTGCAGACCAATTCACAAAGGGAGAGTCTGCCCATTGGAAGACTGAGGTTTGGTCGCCCAGGCTGTTCTTCGCTCTGGGTATCCAGGCCAGGACAAGGTAGTTGCAGGCTCCTTTCTAGTGTAAATAATTTTATTATCTTAAATATGCCTCAATGGTTTGTCTCGTGCTTTAGAGGGAATAATTTTCAGATGCCACAGCAAGATAATCCATTTGAAGGTCAACAGGACTTGGCCCTGGGAAATCTCCCTCGTGAGTGAATTGACTCTCAGGGTTCACAGCCTCCTTCATATCTTTGTTTTCTGAGGACGAGTGTGGACATGAATCATGTAGGATTCTTGGGTCATGTCTAGGGCAAGGTTGCCAGATCGTTTTGGGGAACCTCCCTGGAGGTCTTCTAGTGTTTCCTTGGGAAGCCATCTAGGACCTCCTTGTGAGGTCATCTGGTGCTTCCTTGAGAAGCCACTTCCTCTGGAGGTTAGCTTAGATTCTTTGAGTAGGCCACTGGGTCCTACTTGAAAGTTCATTTGATACCACCTCTTGAGATCATTTAGGACATTTTCCGCAGTTCATATGGGGCCTCCTAATTAGGCAATCTGGGACCTCTTCCAGAGATCATGTGGGTCTTCCTCCATAGACCATCTGGAACCTCTTCAAGGGGTCATCTGAGGTCTCCTCAAGCTGCCACCAGGGACCTCCTTCATAGGTCATCTTGGCCCTCCTCAGTAGGTCATCTGCAATCTCCTCAAATGGGCACTCTTGAGAGATTTCGGAAATGTGTGTTAACTGTCTGTGGCTATTCATCTCTCTGTGTGTACTATCTATGTGTTTTCAATCTATGTCTTATCAAAATGTCTGTTTACTCCTTTATTCCAGGATGGGAGAAAAATGTCCTCAAGTTCTAGTAACTAAAAACTCTTTTTTTCCTTGTGTTACAGGATCCCCCAGAGGAAGACCCACTGCTGTATTATCTTACCTATTCTGTGCCATGAGCACCTCTGATATTAAGTCCTCCCCATAGCAGAAATCCTTCCTTGTATCAGCCTTAGGTGCTACATGGTGGAACAGTACCATTATTAACCTTGAGACAGTCATATGGGGGAGATGGTGGGCAGGACCCCTTTCTAATGTATGTTCTCTTTATAACTAGTGACCTGTATAACTAGAAACAGCAAAATCTGTCCTTTTCTGAAAAACCCAAGGGGCTCATCCCCCTTTATTAGAGCTAGTATTTTTCACACATCCATCCATCTGTAATGATTTGTCAGCCACATTTTTTTTGGTCATGGGGCTTGAACTCTGGACGTGAATGCTGTCCCAGTACACATCAGGTCTTGGCTAGTTCTCTACTGCTTGAGCTACAATGCCACTTCTGTTTTTCTAGTGGTTTATTGGAGATGAGTGTCCTGGACTTTCCTGCCTGGGCTGGCTTTGAATCGTGATCCTCAGATCTCAGCCTTCTGAGTAGCTAGAATTACAAGAGTGAGCCATTATCAACTAGCAATTTGTTAATAACTTTTAGAGCTGCTTTTCACCTAGGAGGAAAGGGAGTGAGTCTGGCTTAATGCCTTGAAGGAGGCCCTTGAACCAGCTGGTTGCTCCAATGATGACCCAGTACATTTAGAGCAAGTATTTACTCAATCTTGCCCAAAAGCAATGGAGATAATAGGCACATACCAATTAACAACACACTCTGTTATCAGGGATACACTCACTGATCTAGTCCTAGAGGTTTCCTCCTTCCATTTGCAAATGAATACTCCTCTCATCCCCAAGGGTTTCTTGATCCCTGTTCTGCTGCCACTTCTGAAACTCAAAACTTCTTTGGTTTCCACACTTGGAGAGGCTATTTTAACCCAAATGTCTAACCACAGTCTGCATGCTTTGCAACATGTTCTTTTATGTGTCTCTACTTTGGCAACTAAGGCCCACTAGCATCCTGAGTAAAACTTCACCAACTCTTTCTTGCCTGGACAGCTGGTGGGGATATAAACCATCCCACTGCTGAATTGTAACCAAACAATCAACGATTATATTTTCATGAAAGCATTAGATCCATCACTCTCAAGTGACACAAGCAATGGACCAATCTCCAGAGAAGGCTGCACGATGGACTGTTCAGAGACACTCAATCTGTGGAGGATATGACTTACCAAGTGTTAATTTGTGTTAAGTAGTATATTTCTATGGTTTTCTCATTTTCTGATGTGTGTATTAATTTTGTATAGTGGGAGGGAGAGAAGCAATATTTAGGATTTATTCCAGAAAAAAATCAAAGATTTGATTACACATGTAAAACAGTGGGGGATATAATAACCAGGGGACCTCCAATAATCAGCAGGCCTGCTAATCAATGTGTTCCCATGGCCCATCCTGCTGGATTGGATAGGATGGATGGAACTGAATGGGATGTGTCATGCTGCTGGAAGGGCTATCAAGAAAGGACTGGACAGTGGACAGTTTTGGAAGTGATGGTTGCAAACTATGAGGCATAGACCCTTTGGAGTGGGGGAGGCATACAGAGGATATATAAGCTGTCTGTTCAGAGCCATGTAAGAATAGAGAAAGGAGAAAATCCTAGAAGGAAAGAAGTGGTGAGATCCAGGAGGACAAACCTGGGAAGAGAGGAACTACAGGTAGATCAGGAGGGGAAGGTCAGCAACTGGCCACTGGGGCAGACCAGAGCAGGCCTGTGGAGAATGAAGAGGCCTAAAGAGATGGAGGACCTGGTGGAAGTGAAAAAGAGAAAGACCTGGAAGAAAAGGCAGGTTGTAGAGAAGAAGAGACGATGGGAAAAGGAGAAAGCCTTGCTCTTTGAACTTTGGAACTTTGGAGAACATAATTTTGGGGTTGGTGATTTGCAGTCCAATTAACAAATTGCTGGGCTGCCCATTGGTGGTCTGAGGTTTGGTGTTCGAAACTGCTTTTGGCTCTTGGTATCCAGCCTTGGACAAGAAAGATGTAGGCCCCTTTCTAGTGTAAATAAATTTGTTTATTATCCTAAATATACCTTAATGGAATGTCTTGTCTTTTATGGGTCGTTAGTTTACAAGTTTAACAAAGAGCTTGATGTCCCAAAGGCCATATATTTTCCAAATTTTTATGAGGTCATATTAGGTTTGTGAAAAACAAATGTAGAAGTGATATCACAATTGCAATGTGATGTCACAATATCATGTCAGAATAATATTTATGATGTCACATTTACTTAGTGATTTACTTACTGGTGATGAGGTGACAATAGGTTTCTGATGTCACAATGGCTTAGGGATATAACAATGGCATGGTGGATATCAATTGTCATTAACTCTCTCTGAATATATGCATTCACAAAGGGACTGTGATGTCTCCAAAGGCAGTGTGATATCACAATGTTTACAAATTGAAAATGGGTTTCTCTTATTACATGCCATACCTGGAATATTATGAAGTAAAAAACAGATTATGAGTCCACAAGGGGTCCAAAATATCACAGTAGCATTATTTCCCAAATTTATCAAGACTGGAGAGGTTTTTGATGACACAGTGGATTAGTGATATCACTATGTCAGTGTGATGTCACAAAGGCTTTATAATGTCACAATAGTTACAGGATCACAATGGATTAATGATAGCAACCCAAATGCTACAATGTAAATAGAATGAAATCACAGAATAGGCACTCACATTCTGTCTATTATGTGTCTATGACAATGTGATTTCATAATGCTATGATGTCATTGTAGTTTTCTGATGTCATACGGAGCTTAACGCCAATGGGATATAACACTGATGATGATGTCACAAAAAGGTTTGTGAGGTTACAATGGAAATATCTAACCTCAGTTGTCATTAGCTCACAATGACAGTATGTGTACACAAAGGGATTGTCATGTCACAAAGACCATGTTGGTTTCAAAAGGTCTAAGAGGCCATAATAGGTTTTGGGTGTCATTTTGTGATCGTGGTGTCACTAGGGAAAGGTGATGTTACAATGGTCATGATGTTACAGCGGATTACTTAAATCATATGTCATATCTGAAATATGAAGTCAGAAAAAAATTAAGAACTCACAAAGGGACTAAGATATCACAATGGCAGGATATCACAAAAGTTATGAGGATATGACAGATTTGTGATAGCACAGTGGGTTTAGTTATATCACAAGCGCAATATGATGTGACAAAGGTATTGTGATGTCATTATGGTAATTAGATCCCAATTGGTTTCTGATATGAACTCACATACCACATGTGAAATAGAATGAAACAGCAAATAGGCTTTCACATTGTGTCTACAATGTCACAGTGACAATGAGATGTCAAAATGCTATTGTATTATTTTAGTTTGGTGATGTCACAATGCTCTGATTGTGTCATGACAACAATGTGATGCAACACTGGAAATGATGTCACAAATGGCATATGATGTTACAATAGCAGTTCACAATGAGGGTATGGGTACAAAAAGGGACAGTGATGTCACAAAGGCCATGTATTTTTTCAAAGTTTCTAAGAGGTCATAATAGATCTGGTATATCATAAGGTTTCATGATGTCATAATGGCAATGTGATGTCACAATGGGTTTTTTTATGTAATAGCATTGATGAAGTCACAATGGGTTTGTTTTGTCACAACGTGTTGTAATATCACAAGAACAAGTCCAATATCAATTGCTGGTACTTCACAACGATGATACCAGTTCACAAAAGGAACTTGAAGTCCTAAATGCCATGAATTTTCTAAAATGTTATGAGGTCATAAGAGGTTTTTGAAAACACAGAGACAGTGGTATCAGTATGGCATTGTGATGTCACAACCTCATGTCATTAATAATGTTTTGATGTCATGATTAGTTTATGAGATCACAATAGCATGCCAGATCTCAATTGTCAATAACTCATAAGGAGTATATGAGGTCTCCAAAGGACTTTTTTTTTTCTCCGACGGTATGTGTTGTTACAAATGTGATTAAGTCCTATCAGGTTTGTAATGTCACATTTAATACAATTGTCACCAACATCTGGCAGTGTTATCATGATGCCACATCAGATTTCTGATGTCACAATCTTACCTAAACTATTTTGAGTTCAAAAACATATTATGAACCAGCAAAGAGAGTAAGATATCTCAATGGAAATATGTCACAAAAGTTTATGAGGACAGGAATGGTTTGTGATGTCACACTGGATTACTTATATCACAACAGAAATATGATGTCGCATATGAATTGTGATGTTACAATGGTTATTATGTCACAATGTGTTTCTGATTTCAACACACAGGCCACATTTGAAATAGAATTAAATTACAGCATACTTATTCAAAATGGGACTTTGATGCCAAATTAACAATGTGATGTCATAATGCTCTTGTGTCAGTGAAGTTTCGTGATGTTACAATAAAGTGATAATGTCAAAATGACAAAGAGATGTCACATTGGTGATGATATAACAAAGGGCTTTTGATGTTACAATGGCATGTCTGATCCCAATTGTCATTACTTCACAAAAAGACGTAGGTATACAAATTGTGATGTTACAAAGACCACGTGTTTTTCAAGTGTGCTGAGAGGTCATTAGAGGTTTGGGATGAGACAATGTGATGGTGAATTTGCAATGACAATGTGAAATCAAAATGGCTTTGTGTTGTCACAGTGGTGATGAGGTCATATTGTGTTTTGCCAAACCAGATTGTAATATCACAATCACATATCCAGAGTATGAGTTCTAAATGCCCCAAGATATTGAAAGACCCCAGATTCCTGGGATACTTTTGTCTACGGGAGGGCGCCCCAGAAACCAAGACTCCAAACCAGTAGGTGCACAAGCAAGAGGAGTTTATTCAGTGTTTGCGCAAATGGACTCTCTGCCTCAGCAAGGGAGAGAGCCCCGAGCAGCGGTTACAGGCATTTTTAAAGACAAAAACCACAGGATTAACATATGACACCAGGTGCCCCAGGATTGGTCCATTTACAAGTCACTGTGTACTCCAGCAATCATTTTGCTACACGGGAAACTTTGTAACACTCTTAGTAAAATGGTTGGCTCAGGGAAAATCTAGGGGGAGCGGTCATCCTGGAGGGAAGTTCACATAGTTACAGGCTTGTGATTGGTTGACGTTTGACCTGGTTTGCTGGACTCACCAGATGGTCCTTATCTTGGGTCCCATTTGGGGAATTTTCAAACAAGAACTTAGAAAAACATACTCTTTTGTTCTTTATCTTTAACCACAGACCTTGTCACGGGGCCAGCATCTGGACTCTGAAACTTTTTACTTATTTTTAGGGAGGGAAATGGTCAGTGCTAGCGTAAGCAAGTTTACAGAAGCAAAATTAGCAGTTAGCAATTGTAAAATGTAACTCTAATTTTTCATCTTTCAATATCACAATGGCAGCATGTCCCTAAAGTTATGAGCACAGGACAAGTTTGTGATATCACAACGTTTTAGTGATATCAAAATGGCAATGTGATATCTCAATGGTTCTGAAGTGTCTTTAGGTTTCTGATATTCACACACATGCCAGTTTTTAAATAGAATGAAATCATGGAATAGACAGTTACAATGTGACTATGATGTCACCCTGAAAATTTGATGTCATGTTATGGTGTAGTTCAGTGATGTCACAATGAGTTTATGGTGTCATTATGATTATATGATGTCACACTGGTGAGGATGACATGAAGTGTATGTGATGTTATGAAGACTATGAGGCCAACATGGGTTCTGACATCCACACATGCTACATTTGGAATAGAATGCAGTCACAAAACAGGCTTTTCTTAAGTGTCTATGACACCACAAAGACAATGTGATGACATAATGCTATGAAGTTATTGTAATTTGGTGGTGTAATAATGAGCTGTTTGTCATAATGACAATGTGATGTCACATAGTGATGATGTCTCAAAGGGTATGTGATGGTCAAATGTCATGTCTGATCTCATGTCCTTAGTTCACAATGACGATATGCTTAGACAATGGGACTGTGCCATCACAAGGGACGTGTTTTTTCATAGGTGCTAAGTGGTCATCTAATGTTTCAGATGTCACAATATGGTCATGATGTCACAAAGGCAAAATGATGTCAAAATAGATTAGTAATGTCACAGTGGTGACACATGATTGTGACACAGAGGTCCCACATGATTTGTGACTTTACAATGTTTGTAATATCACAATTACATGAAAATTTCACTTGCTTCTCGTTCATATTGAGGATAGGAATTCATAGATGGAACTTCAAATCCCAAAGGCCATGAATTTTCTAAAAGTTATGAGATCATAATAGGTTTGTGAAAATTAATACAATGGAATAGTGATAGCACAACGGCAATGTGATGTCAAAATAATAGATCATAATAGTGCTTTGGTGTCACAATTAATTGGAGATGTCTTGTGGGGAGTTAATAGGTTTGAGATGGGTTGGTGATGGCACAATGGCATGCCAGACCTCAAATGTCATTAATTCACTTTGAGTATATGTTCAAATAGGGAATCTGATGTATCCATAGGCATGTGTTTTCACAAATGTTATGATTTAAACATTTGTGATGTCACAATGAAACACATGATCATGATATCTGTCATGCTAATTATTGTGGCCCTGCTTGTTTTTACATTCATCACATTCTAGTTCCTTCTGTGAACAGTGGTCATGAGGTCACAGTGATTTCTGATATCACATATCTGAAATCTTATGGGGTCAAAAACAGATTATGAGTTTTCAAAAGCCCTAAGTTACCACAATGGCAGCATGCTAAAAATGTTATGAGGACAAGACAGGATTGTGATGTCACAGTATGTAGATGATATCTCAATAGCAATTTTATCTCAAAAAGGTATAGAAATGTCACAATTGTGACATAGTCAATTGTAAATTGAGATCTGGCATGCTATTGTGACATCTCCAATATATTGTGACAACCCAAACCTATTGTGATCTCATCACCAGTGTGGCCTTATTAACTAATTGTGACATGAAAACATCATGACATGATATTGTGACATCACATTGCCATTGTGATATCATTAACCCGCTGTGACATTGAAAACCTTTCCTGTCTCAAAACATTTGTGACATATTTCCATTGTCATATCATAGGACTTTTAGGAGCATATCTGTTTTAGACCTCATATTTTAGGTATGACATGTGATATGGAAATACGTAGTGACCTTATGATAATTGTGACATCACACTAAAGACATCATGACCTTTGTGTCACATTGTGACATCAAAAAACTTTTACAACTTCATCACATATGTGATAACACATTATTTTGGAGATCTCAAAATCCTTTTCTGAGCTCATATAGACATAAATAGTTAAAAATTGAGGTCTGACAAAACACACTGACATCACCAACCCATTGTGGCATCACAAAAGATTGAGACCTCAGCACCATTATGACATCACCAAGTAATTATGACCTCCAAGCATTATTATGACATGATATTGTGGCATCACATTGTCATATCACTGTCCCATTGGTTTTTCACAAACCTATCATGAGTTCATAACATTTTAGATGATCCATGGCCTTTGGTACTTCTAGTTCCTTCTTATAACATGTATACTTATGACTTGTGAAGCAGAAGGCAATCATTGAGGCCTATTTAAGACAAGAAACAAATTTATTTACACTAGAAAGGGTCCTGTAAATAACTTGTCCTGGGCTGGATACCCAGAGCCAAGTGCAGCACTGACCACCAAACTTTAGAACTTCCATGGGTGACCTCAACCTTTGTTAATTTGTCTACAAACCACCAACTCAAAATTTATGTACTTCCAAGGGTAAGGCTTTGTCCTTTTCCCTTCTTCCTTCCTTCTCTACAGACCTTTCTTTCCAGGTCTTTCCCTTTTTCCCTTCTACCATTTTGTTCTTCTCTTCAGGCCTCTCCACTATTCACAGGCCTCTCCTGTTTCATCCCGGTGGCGAATTGCCATCCTTGCCTTCCTGCTCTCCCACAAATTCCTCTCTTCTTAAGTTTTTCCCCTTCTACTATCTCTGCACTTCCTTCCTTCTAGGTATTTTTCCTCTTTCTTTCCCCTTCTGTTGCTCTGAATATGCAGCCTATAGGCTCTCCTGCCTAACAGTTTTCAAACATCATGTCCCAAACATCCCAATGCTCAATTACTTCTTGACAGCTCACATGTGGGGCACGACACTCCAACCCCTCCAGCAGCATGTCCATCTCCCTTCAGTGGCATGCCCCATGCTCTCCAGGGCCATGGGGTCATGCTAATTATTATGGCCCTGCTTGTTTTTACATTCATCACTGATTTTCATAACCAATCAAATCCTTTATCCCTTCTTGACCAAACCTTAAACGTTCCCTTCTCTCCCTATATTGGACAGGATTGAAATGCAAATTTAACATATCACAAGGCAGAAACATAGAAAGACACTTGTTAACACCAATTAACACTTGGCAATTCTTATCTTTAACAGATCCTCTGAGTGTGTCTGAACATTCCATCTTGCAACCTTCCCTGGATATTGTTCCACTGTTGCTTCCACCTGAGAGTGATGGACTCAAAGCTGTTTTCCTTCAACATTGATAGCCAACTGTGTAGTTAGTACCACTGAGTAAGGTTCATGCCACTTGGTTTCCAATTCAGAAGCATATTGCCTTTATACCCACACCAGCTGTCCAGACAAGAAAGAGTTCGAGTTTCTCTCAGGAGGCTGGTGGGCCTCCGCTACCAGTGGATAGACACCTCCAAGAACATGTTGTAAAGCCTTCATGGACTGTATGTTTGAGGTTAAACATTTTTGTTAATATAGTTTATTAAGTTTATGAACCAACGAGGGTGTTGTATAATAAATTACTTTGAAAGGTGTGACTCCTTTAGCATAATGTGTGTATCTTGCTTGAAAGAGAGCAATAGGGTGGATAATTAGCCAGTCATGGACAGTCCTTGTAATTACTTTAAAGTTTCTGTTAAGGTCCGATTCACTCTTTCTATTTGCAATGAACTCTGAGGTCTGTAAATGGAACTTCCAATTTATTCCTAGTACCTTAGCTAATAGGTTAATAATTGGGTCAGGATATCTGAGCCATTGCTAAGGCTAAGCCAAATCGAGGATGTATTTCATGGAGTAAATTTATAGCTGTTCACTGAGTGGTTTTGATTTTTGTGTGGAATGCCTCAGCCCCGCCAGCAAAAGTGTCCACTAATACTAACAGAAACTGATACCTATAGTCTCCATGCTTTAACTTGACGTCAACTTCCCAAAATTCATCAGGTTAGAATCCTTGCATAAGAGACGTCTCCACCTATTCCATCTTTCCAGTATTTACCTATTGGCAACTTTCTACATATGTTACATAGGCTTGTCAGGCTAAGGCCCCACTGGTTTTAAACACCAATTTAGGCAGTGGTCCAGGGTAGATTTACCAAAGTTCCAAATAACGAGGTATAAACAAACAAAAGGCTTGAGTCTATATCCATTTTCCACAAGTTTAGTCTCCACATTTGCACACTTGTTACCTCTGTTTTGGCTTCTTCCTTTAATCTTAATGACTAGCAGCTCTAGAGACCCCACTGCTTTAAAGTGCTTTCCCATGCTAGTTGATCAGTTTGGTGTTTTTCTGGAACTTCAGTGTACCTAGTTCCTTTAACTCCTGTTTAGTATTCTGAACCTCAGTCTGGAGCTTGGAGACTTCTGTTTTATCCTCCTCCTTTACTCTCATGCTCAGTTTTGTTATTCCAAGCTTCCTCACAGAATACCTATTCTGTGATATAATCTATTTCACATGTTGAAAATGTGGGTTGATTTAAGAAACCCATTCTGACCTCAAACAAATGTGGTATCACAGTCCCTTTGTGTACACAATCCTCATCCTAATCACAATTGAGGTCAAACATGCCACTGGAACATCACAGACTATTTGTTATCTAATCTCAAGTGTGACATCACATTTCTGTTATGATACCATCAGCTCCCTCTGACATTACAACTCCTTTGTGACATCACATTGCCATTGAAATACCAATAACTCACTGTGACATCCAAACCTCTCTTGTCCTCATAAATTTTGTGAAATGCATTCGTTGTAATACTTTAGGCCATTTGTGAGCTCATAATTTATTTTCAATCTCATAGTATTTCAGATATGTCTTGTGATACAAGAAAATTATTGGGATAGCAAGACCATGGTGATATCACACTGCCAGACGTTTTGACCATTGTGTCACCTTGTGACATCAACAACCCACTGGGACATAATAAAGCTATTGTGACTTCCTCATGATGATGGCATCATCAAATGTTTGTGACACCTTTACATTACTATGACAAGATATTGTGAAATCACATTGACATTGTGATAGCACTGTTCCATTGTGTTTTCACAAACCTAGTATGACCTCATAATGTTTAAGAAAATTCCTTGCCTTTCAGGTTGAAAGCTCTGTCTGTGAACTCCTATCCTCGTTGTGAATTAATAGCAATTGAAATTGGACATGTTACCATGATAATAAAAACTCATCACATCACTAACGTATTGTGTCCCCATCACCACTGTGACATCACAAACATAATGTGACATCACATTGCTATTTTGACATCATGATCACATTGTGACATCCCAGACCTATTTGTAAAAATCATGGACTTTGTGACATCACAGTCCCTTTGTAGACCATATCCTCATTGTAACTAATGACAATTGACATCAGACATGAAATTGTAATACCTCAAACACTTAGTGACTTTGTCACCAGTATGACAACACATTGTCATGATGACACTATCATATCATTGTGACATCACAAATCTGCAATGACATCAAAATATTATGACATCAAATTATTATTGTGACATCATTGACACATTGTGAAAGGCCTATTCTGTGATTTCAATATATTTCAAATATGCCATGTGGGTTCATATCAGATATCACATTGTTATTGTGCTATTTCTAACCCACTGAGATATCCCAAACCTATCCTGTCATAAATTTTATGATACGATGCATTCTGATATCTTAGGTCCCTTCTGAGCTCATAATCTGTTTTCAGCCATATAATATTTCCAATGAAACATGTGGTATCAAATATACCCTGTGACATCATGACCACTGTGACATCAACTACCAGACATTATGAAAATTTGCATCATATGACATCACAAGCTTGTTAGATCTTCACATCTGTGACAATACATGCATTTGGAGCCATCACACTCCCATTGTGAACTCATCTACTCATTGTGAATAAATGATATTTGAGATCAACATGCAACTGTGGCATCACCAATCTATAATTGCATCACAACCTTATTGTGATATCATTACCAGTGTCGTATCACTGACTAACTTTGACATCAAAACATTACTAGGATATGATATTGTGACATATGTTGCATTTGTAATATCACTGTTACTTTATGTTTTCATAAACCTATTACAACCTCATAACATTTCAGATAATTCATGGAGGGGGGAGTCAAGTTCCTTTTGTGAACTTATATCCACAATGTGAGATACTAGCAATTGAAATTGAACACATGGCTGTGCTATTGCAAGCTCCTTATAACATCACACACCCATTATGACTTCAGTACCACTTTGACATCACATACCCATTGTGATATCATATTTCCATTGACATATCACGATCACATTGTAATATATAAAACCTACTACATACTCTTAGCACCTTTGAAACATCACGTGGCCTTTGTGACATCACAGTCACTTTGTGTGCCCATTTCCTCATTGTGAACTGACAATTGAGATTAGATATGTCATTGAATATCACAGTTTTTGTGCCAATTTCACCAGTGAGATATTACATTGTTGTTATGACATTAGCTCATTGTGACATCACAAAACTACAATGACAACATACCCTTATGGCATAACATTGTAATTGTGACATCATAGATGCATTGTGAGGGCATATTCTGTGATTTTATTCTATTTAAAATGTGGCAGGTGTTTTTTTTTTCATTTTTGGGGGGGATGTGTCTGGTTGTGGGGTCTGAACTCTGGGCCTGATTGCTGTCCCGCAGCTCTGCAGCTCAAGGCTAGTCCTCCACCAGTTGAGCCACAGTGCCACTTTGGCTTTTTTCTTTTTGCTTATGTGGTGCTAAGGAATCGAACCCAGCGCCTCATGCATGCATGGCAAGCACTGTACAATCTAGCCACCTTCCCAGCCCAGTGGCATGTGTTTTGATATAAGAAAACCATATGTGCTCATAACCATTATAACATCAAAAACCCTTTGGGACATCAGCAGCAGTGTGACATCACATTTCTTTTTATAATACCACAGTTTACTGTGATATCAGAAAATGACAATGACATCATAGCATTATGATATCACATTGTCATTGTGATATCATAGACATATTGTGAATTATTTTAAGGGATTGCATTATATTTCAAATTTGATATCAGAAACACCTTATGACTTCATAATCATTATTGCATTGCAATCACAATATTATATTACTTCACATTGCTACCACTCTGTAACATTACAAACCTAACCTGTACTCATAAAGTTTGTAACATGCTGCTTTTGTGATATCTAAGGCCCTGTGTGAGCTCAGATTCCCTTTTCAACCTCATAAATTTTCAGATATAACTTACTGTATAAGATATTCAGTCGAACACCAAGACCATGGTGACATCATTCTGGCATATTTTATGATCATTGTGTCACATGGTAACATCACAAACCTGGTAGGAATAGAGAAATTTATGACAATACATGCCTTTGAAGACATCACAATCCAATTGTGAGCACAAAACATGTTGAGTTAATAAAAATTGAGATCTAGCATGCCATTGTGACATATTACAATCCTTTTGTGACTTCACCATTATGCCATCACCAACAAATTGTGACATCAAAACATTATTATGACATGATACTTTAACATCACATTGTGATTTCACTGTGCCACTGTATTTTCACAATCCTTGAAAAATTCCTGGCCTATGGGACTTGAAGGTCCGTCTATGAAATTGTAAATCACTATGAATGAATATTAATTAAAACTGGACATGTGATTGTGATATTACATAACCACTGTGACATCAGAAACTCATTGTGATCTCATCACCACTGTGACATCAAAAATCCATTGTGTTATCACATTAGCATTGATACATCATGATTACATCATGACATTCTAAGGCTATTATGATCTCATAACGCTTTAGAAAAAACACATGACCCTTTTTACCTTCAGTCCATTTGTGTACCCATTCAATATCACAAAGTCTCTGTGACATCAACAACAGTGTGACATCACAATGTCATGCCATTGTGTCATCATAGAGACATTATGAATATGAATTCTGGCATTTCATTCTATTTCAAATGTGGCCTGTGTCCTCACAACCATTGTGACATCACAATGCATTTGTGACCCAATATTGCCCTTGTAATATCACCAACACACTCTAACATCACAAACGTGCAATCCATAGTTCATAATGAGGATATTGGTACACAGAGGAACTGTGATGTCACAGAGGTCATATTTTTTAAGGGTGCTAAAGAGATCATAATCAGTTTGAGATGTCACAATGTGATCGTGATGTCAGAATGGTTTTGTGATGTCACAGTTGTGGTGAGATCAGAACTGATTAGTGATGTTATGAGTTTGTAATATCACAACGACATATCCAATGTGAAGTGCTACTAGTTCACAATGAGTATACGAGTTCACAGAAGGAGTTTGAAGTCCCAAAGACCTTGAATTCTCTGAAATGATTTCTGGTCATATTAGGTTTGTGAAAATGCAATGGGACAATGATATCATGATGGCAATGTGATGTCACAATATCATATCATAATAATATTTTGATGTCACATTTACTTGTTGATGCCATTCTACTGATGGGGAGTCACAATAAGTTTGCAATATTGCAATGGATTCAAAATATGACAATGGCATTTTAGATTTCAATTTTCATTTAATTCCTATTGAGTAGTAAGTTTACAAAGAGACTGTGTTGTCTATGAAGGCATAAGTTATAACAAGCATGAAGATTCCCAATAGGTTTCTGATGTAATAATATAAAAATATGGTCATCGTATTTGACAAGGTGATGTCACAGTGGTCATGAAGTCACAGAGAATTTCTTATGTCAGATATTATATATGTAATATATCACAATGGCAGGATATCACAAAAGTTATGAAGACAGAACAGGTTTGTGATAGCACAGTGGTTTTATGATCTCAAAATGGCAATGTAAATATCACAATTGTTATGAGGTTGCAATGGGTTTCTAATAACCTACATGTCATATTTGAAATAGAATGAAATCTTAGAATAGGTATTCAGAAAGTTTCTATGACTTCACAATGACAATGTGATGTCATAATGTTATGATGCCATTGCAGATTTGTGATATCACAATGAGCTGATGGTGCCATAAGGACAATGAGATTGATCACACTTTGGATGGTGTCAGAATGTGTATATGATGTTACAATTGTATATCTTATCTGCAGTGTCATTTGGTCACAATAAGGATATGAGTAGGAGCCGGGTGCTATTGGTTTACACCTGTAATACTAGCTAATCAGTAGACTGAGATCTGGAGTTCGTGACTCAAAGCCAGCCTGGGCAGCAAAGTCTGTGAGACACTTATCTCCAATAAGCAACCAGAAAAGTGGAATTGGTGCTGTGGCTCAAATGGTAGAGTACTTGCCTTGAGCTGAAGAGCTCAGGGACAGTGCCCAGGCCTAGGGTTCAAACCCCATGATCAAAAAAAAAAAAATAAGGATATGAGTAAACAAAATTTCTGTGATGTCAGAAAGGCCACGTGTATTTTCAAAGGTGCTAATAGGTCACAGCAGGTTTGGGATGTGTGATAGCAAAATGGATTTGTGATGTCACAATGGTGATGAGGCCACAATAAGTTGTAATGTCAGTACAAGTTTGCAATATCACATGTCCAAGTTCTATTGCTACTAATTTGCCATGAGGATACAAGTTCATAGAAAGAGCTTGAAATCCCAAAGACCATGAGTTTTCCAAAATATTATGAGGTAATGCCACATTTGTCAAAACACAATGGGACAGTGATATCACAATGGCCATGTGATGTCACGTTATCATGTCATATAATTTTCTTTAAAATTTTATTGTGATTAAATGACCTAAATTTCACAAATTTAGATGTGTTTTCCTCTGTCTATCTCTGATTCTTTGTCCTCCTCTTAGTTTCCCTCAGATATGTGCATATATACTATAAATGTGGTCAGTAACTTTGGGTCATTTTTTAGAGATACAGCAAGATGAGTGGAAGTACTTTGTTTCTCAAGTCCTGTTGACTTTGTTGTATCTCCTTACATGTTGTATTTAACATCCACATGTCGGGGAGATAGTTTGCCATTTGTCTTTTTTGGCTTACCTCACTCAAAATTATTTTGAATTTCCATCCAAATCCCTTCAAATGCCATTATTTTGTCCTTTCTAATGGCTACATAATATTCCATTCTTTATTGGTACCACGATTTTTGGATCCATTCATTCAGTAGGATCATCCAGTAGGGTATCTGGGTAAACATGGAGGGGCATGTGTCCTTGTATCTTGGTTCCTGTTGTTCAGCATAGATGCCTGGGAGTGATATGGGTGGGTCATTGGGGAGGTCTATATTTAGTTTTCTGAGGTATTTCCAGACTGCTTTCCCATGTTGTTGTATTAGTGTCCATTCCCAGCAGCAATTCAAGAGTTCCTCTTTCTCTGATTTTGTCATTGGCACCCTCCAGCCTTTGTCTTTGTCTGATTTTAGGATGCAGACCATTCTGAATGAGATAAGGTGATATCTGAGCGTTGTTCTTATTTGCATTTCCTTTGAAGCTATGGCTGACAAACATTTCCTCATGTACTTCTTTGCAATTTTTGTCTCTTCTGGGAAGTTGTTAGTTCCATTGACCATTGTGAATGGAGTTGTGATTGTGAATGTTGTTTCCTTGATTTTCTTTTCTCCTTGTTTGTTGTTGGTGTACATAGAGGTAACCGATTTTTGTGGGTTAATGTTGTATCCTGCTACGTTGCCAAGTGGTTTATAAACTCAGTTTGGAGTTGGAGTTTTTAGGACCATTGAGGTATAATATCATGTCATCTGCAAAAAGGGATAGTTTAACTTCTTCCTTCTCTATGCAGATCCCTTTAATGTTTTTTTTTTTTCCTTGCCATATTGCTCTGGCTAAGGATTCCAGGACTATATTGAAGAGGAGTGGTTACAGTGGGCATATTTGCTTTGTTCTTAATCTTAGGGAATTTGTTGTAGTTTCTCCCCATTATGTATAATATTGTATATTGCTATCTCATACATGGCTTACATAGTTTTAAGGAATGTTCCTCTACTCCTATTTTCTTCAGAGCCTTTAACATGAATGAATTTGTATTTTATCACAAGCCTTTTCCACATCAACGGAGAGTGCTCTACTACTTGAGTCACAGCACCAATTCCACTTTTCTGTGGTACTTTTTTTGTCTGTTGTAGGGCCTGAACTGGGCCTCGGTATTGTCCCTCAGATCTTCAGTTCAAGGATAGCACTCTACCACTTGAGCCACATTTACACATCTGGCGTTTTCTGCTTATGTGGTGCTTAGGAATTGAGCCAGGGCCTCATGCATGCAAGGCAAGCACTTTACCACCGAGCCATCTTCCCTGCCCATTCCTGACTATAATTAGGTGCTGTTGGCCAGAGCTGTTGAATACCCAGTCTGGAATACACAGTTTAGGTTCTGGTATTGGGCTCCCTTCACACACACAGATCTTTTGCTGTCATGGGTTTGTTCCTGAGGGCTGCTGTGCCTTGTTTTCAGCCTCTTCTGAAGCTTGCACTTAGCCTCTGACTTCAATCAGGAGAGGTGGTATATGCAGCTCAGTCACCCCGACCCCATGCCTGGTCCTGTCTTTCTGTCCCCATCCTGGAACACACTGTTTGAGCTCATATGGGACCTGTGCTGCTGGGTTTCCCATCCAGGGTACACAGTTTGGATTTCTTCTTCTCCTGGCTCCTGTGGCACTTTGGTGTTCTTCCCAACTTGAGCACTTAAGCTCCCTTCCTGGCATGCTATTTTCAAGCCTTGTGGGTTGGGTGTGCTCCATATGCTGATGGGGTGCTTGAACAATTTTAGTGGACCTTGTAATCCAGGTGGTAGGGGTGAGGGTCTGGGTCAAGCTCTGGATGTTACTGCCAGCACTTTTCTCTCTTGGAGTGGGGTGAGGCTGTCTCTAGAACTGGTTGAGAGCTGACCAGTGGTGCTGCCACAGATTGTTGTCTCTGTTCACTGTAGATTGCTGGTTGCTACCAGGGTTAGTATTCTATTGAGATGACTGTGGGCTGGGCATGATGGTGGTGGTTCCGGGCCTGTGATTTACACCTACGCTTACTCTGTTTATGATGTCCTAGTAAGCACCATGGGCGTTTTTGCACTGGATTCCTAAGGGCCACTGTTTTACTGGGAAGCAAAAGGGCTTTGGCCAGATGGCATCGCATCGAACCACTTTGCCAGTGAGTTGTCCAATAGGATCTTTCTGCATGTTCTGAGCTCCAATGTTTCTGTCTCTATTAATTTCTGTCTCTACTTGTCAGCACAGGCACCTGGGAGTTTCCTGCCCTGACCTTCTGTGCACGGACCCCTGTAGTTTTGGGGTTTCCCCCACAGTGGTGAGACCTGTGAAATTTGGTGGGATTCTGAATATTTGCTCCATCAATGAGGGATTGGTGAAGGGTCTTTGTGGAGGTTCAAAGCTCCGAGGTTTCTTCTTATTTTTTTTTTATTTATTCATTTATTTATTTATTTATTTTGTTGGTCGTGGGGCTTGAACTCTGGGCCTGGGCACTGTCCTTCAGCTCTTCAGCTCAAGGCGAGCACTCTACCACTTGAGCTACAGCGCCACTTCTGGTTTTCTGGTGGTTTATTGGAGATAGGAGTCTCACGGTCTCTCCTGCCCGGGCTGGCTTTGAAACGCGATCCTCAGATCTCAGCCTCCTGAATAGCTAAGATTACAGGCGTGAGCCACCAGCGCCCAGTGTCCGAGGTTTCTTTTTAAACATTCACTGTGTCTGAAACCAGCACTTTGGGTATCTTCTTTGCGGGCATTCTGCAGATGACCTACTGTGGTTCTGGGAGCTCTGGGCTCTGTGGTTTGGCAGAATTACAAGGACATCAATGGTTGGGGAAGTGTCTTCGTGCTTTTCCCATTCTAAATTTTTTCCTTTACTTTTATTGCACCTCTTTTCATCTGGGTGGTAATCTTTTCACTGTCATGGGGAAACAGAGCTTTGGAATTCTCCCTTTTTATTTTGAGAGAGCTGTGGTGTTTCCCTATTGTCTCATCACCATCTTGGTCCCCCCTTCCATAATAATGTTTGATGTCAAAATTAGTTGGTTATACCATACTGTTGATGAGTTCAGGCTAGATTTCTAATATCACTATGGGTTGTTGATGTCACAATGGCATGGCAGATCTCAATTGTCATTAACTCACAATGATTATGAGTTCTCAAATGGAGTGTGATGTCTCTAAATGTGTACTGTAACAATAGGTGACAGGCTAGTGATGTCACAATGTAACACAATGATCAATGACATCTTGCTGTGTGATGTCACAGTGGTCATAATGTCAGAGTGGATATGATACCATACATCCCTGAAATATTATCATGAGAAAAACAGATTATGAACTCACATACAGCCTAAGATGCCAAAATGGCAACATTTCACAATAGTTATGAGGACAGGACCAATTTGTGATGTAATAATGGGTTAATGATATCACAATGGCAATGTGATGTCACAAAGGGATTGTCATGTCACAATGGTTTTGGAGTCAAAAATGGGATTCTGATATCAAACACATGCCACATTTGAAATAAAATAAAATCACAACATAATCATTCACAATGTGTCTATGTCACATTGGCTATGATATGATGTCATAATGCTTGATGTCATTGTGGTTTGGTGATATAACAATAAGCTGATGGTGTCATAATGACAATGTGATTTCACATTGTGAATTATGGTGTCATAAATGGTTTGTGGTATTACAATGGCATATCTGTCACAGTAGTCATTGGTTCACAATAAAAATATGGATAAAAAATGGGACTGTGATATCACAAAGATGATGTGTTTTTTCAAAGGTGCTAAGAGGCCATAATAGGTTTGGGTTGTCACAACAGCAATGTGCTGTCACAATAGGATTGTGCTGTCACAGATGTGATGAGGTGATTTCACAGTGAGTTAGTAATATCACAATTATATATCTTATTTCAATTGCTCCTAGTTAGAAATGAGGACATAGGTCCACAGAAAGAGCTTTAAGTCACAAAGGCCATGCTTTTGAAAAATGTAATGAAGTCATAGTTTTTTTTGAAAACACAATGGGACAGTTATATACCAAACATGATATGCTGTCAACTGCTTGCTACATCATAAGGGTTTCTACTATCAACCCACAGTTCACATTTGAAATAGAATGAAATCAGAGAGATTGTGAATACAATCTGCCTATGACATCACAATGACAATGTGAAGTAATAATGTTATGGTGATATTGTAGGTTGGTGATGTCACAATAAGCTGATAGTGTCATTATGATGACAATGTTATGGTGATGATATCAGAAAGGCTTTATGATAAGACAATAGCATGTCTGATTTCAATTGTCATAGTACACAATGAGGATATGGGTACACAAAGGGACTGTGATGTCACAATGTGATCATGGTTCACAATAGCAATATGATGTTACAATGCGTGAGTGATGTCATATTAGTGATGAGATCACAATTTGTTGGTGAATGTGATAATGAGTTTGTAATAACACAACATGTTCAATTTCAATTGGTACTTGTTATCAAAGAGGATACTGTAATAAGCACCTGGGTCCCAATCATTTGTGGGACCTAATAATAATCGTACCCCTATGGTCTGGTCTATATTAGAGGGTGGTTAATGCTTCAAAAGGAGTTGAGCTGTCATGGTCCACGTGGAGATATGTCAAGAAGTGATTGGGCATTGTGCAGTTTGAGAAGTGACAATTGAAAACTGTAGGCAAGAGATTTGTTGGAGTGTTGGAGGTGTACAGCCCTTTTATAGGTTTTGTTCATATCAAAGGAAGGGGAAAGAAAGAGGGAAAAGACCTGAAGGGAAGGAAGTGGTGAGACAACAAGAAGGGAGACCTGAGAAGAGAGGAAGTTGAGTGAGATCAGGAGGGTAAGGATGACATCTCACCAATGTGGCAGAGCAGCACAGTCCTGTGGAAAGTAGGGAGGCCTGAAAAGAAGAAGAAACTGGTGAAAAGGGAGTAGGAAAAGAACTGCAAGGAAGGACAGGTCTGTAGAGGAGTAATGGAAAAGGAAAAAGCTTTGTCTTTTGAAGTTTGGAGCTTTAGAGATCATAATTTGGTATTGGTTTGCAGACGAATTAACTAAGGGCATTGCTGTCCATTGGATGTCTGAGGTTTGGTGTTCAATGCTACTCTTGGGCTGATTATCCAGACCAGGACAAGATAAACATAGACCACTTTCTAGTATAAATAATTTTGTTTATTATCTTAATCGTGCCTTGATGCATTATTTCATTATTTACTTAAATTTTGGAGGCCCCATTGAGATAATCTGTATGGATAAACTGGGCCTTGGTCCCTAGGAAAACTTCCTTGTATGTTTCTCATCCATCAGGGGTGAGAGCCTCCCTAGATTTGTTGATTCCTGTGGACTAACAGGGATAAGAATCATTTCAGGGTTGGGAAGGTAGCTCAGTGGTAGAGTGCTTGCCTTACATGAATGAGGCCCCAGGTTTCATTCCTCAAAAACCACATAAGTAGAAAAAGCTGGAAGTGGCACTGTGGCACAAGTGGTAGAGCGCCAGGCTTGAGCTGAAGAGCTGAGGGACAGGGCCCAGGCCCCAGAGTTCAGGCCCCATGACTAGCCAAAAGTAAAAAAAAAAAAAAAGAGTCATTTCAGAACCATATAGGAGTGAGACTCGGCAAGCTTGTCAGACTGATTTTGAAACCTCTTCTGGAGCTCATCTGTGGCATCCTCAAGAGGACATTTGGACCTCTTCTGGAGGACATCTTGGGTAATCTCAAGCGGCCATCCTTGACAGGCCACTTGTGGCCTTCTTGAGAGTTCATCTGGGGCTTCCTTTAAAAGCCATCTGTGACCTAATCTGGAGGTCATCTTAGCCCTCCTCGAGGTCCTCATCTAGGTCTTCCTCCAGTCATCTGGGGTTTTCTTGGTAGGACATCTGGGACTGACTCCATTTCTAAAATTTACGCTTCTTCGAGAGGCTATCTGGGGCTTCTTCTATAGTCTACACGGGAATTCCTATGACGGTCATCTGTGGTCCCTAAAGAGGCCATTTGGGACTTTTTCCACAGGTCATCTGGGCACCTAAATGAGAAGACATCTGGGATGTCTTTCAGGGGTAATGTTAGGCTTTCTTAACAGGCCATCTCAGATGTCTTCAATACATCAATTGGAACCTCTTCGTGAGACCATCTGGGACCTCCTCTGGAGGTCAAGTGGAGAATTCAAGAGGTCTTCTGGAGATTCCTTCTAAGCCATCTGAGACCTCCTTGAATGGATATCTGTGGCTTCTTGGAAAGGCCATCTGAGACTTTCTCCAGAGGTCATCTAGGACCTCCTCATTAGCCCTTATGGGATTTCCTCCAGAGGTCATCTCATACCTCCTTAAGAGGGTATCTTTGAGAAATATGAGACATGTGCGTTTAGAATTTATGACTATTGGTGTGTGCTGATGGTTTTGTCTCCTGTATTCACCTCAGCTTACTCTTTTTTTTCCAGGATGGGTGTACAATATCCTAAAGTTCCTGTAAATGAAAAGTCTTCCCTCTGGTGTTACAGGATGCCCCAGAAGAAGACACTTCCTCGTAATCTGTGTCATCAGCACCTGTGATGTTCAGTCCCTCCATACCGAAATTAGTTTCTTGTACCAGCCTGAGGTGGTACACAACAGGTGCACTGGGGAGATGATGAGCAAACCAACTTTCTAATAGATGTTCCCTTTACAATTAGAGACCTGCATAAAGCAAAACAGCAAAGAAGGACCCCTGGGGCTCATCTCCTTATTAGAGTTTTTGCACATCAGTCTACCTGGGATGATTGTCAGCAACTGTTACAGGTGCTTTCCACCTGGGAGGAAAGGAGTGAATCCAGCACAGTGGCTTGAAGGTGGTCCATGGACCAGATGATTCATCCACTGAAGACCCATTCCAATTGGAGCAAGTCTTTCCCCAGATGAAACCACTCTTGGACTACAGCAGCAATTAAGGTAAGGATGTGCTTACCAATTATTGCAAGTCTCTGTTAGCTGGGTAAGGGTAGTGGCTAGGAAGCCAACTAATTTAAGATGAATGAGCCTATAAGTCCCAGTGAATCACCTAATGTTTTTCTAGAAAGCCTCCCAGAGGCCTATAGGAACTATATGCCTATAGATCCTGAGGCCCTGGATCATCGAAGAGCCCTAAATATTCCTTTCATTACACTGTTGACCCAGATATTAGAAAAAAATTGAGAAAAGTTGTTATCTGAGTTGGTAGCATTTGCCTAGCAGGTGTTTGATAACAGACATACACTGGAAGGAAAAAAGGCTAAGAAGGGGTTTCACGGTTTAGTAGCAGCACCAGGACAGAGATCAAGACACTCATGGTGAAGATCGTATAATTCATTTGTAAATATCAATAGGGAAGCTCTAGCGCTAGATCTGTGTGTTTATTAGAAGAAGACAGCGAAAAAGGAATTTCCAAAGAACAGAAGGATTAAAAATGACATTTTAAGAAAGCTGGTTGCCACCGGGAAAATGTGATTATATCTCCTGAGAAAAATGCAAATGAGCTTGGGACTCTTAAATCCAGCTGTGTTCAACTTAAATATCAGCCCTCTGAACTTAAGAAAAGATGTGGTGATGAAAAATTCACAATTCTGTTTGAAAACACAGGCTTAAAAATATTCTAAATCTCAAATACATGCCAATCAAAACCCACAAATAGGTTAAAAGTGCATTAAATAGCACAGTGGTGAAAAGTAAGAAAGAATTATCTGTGAAGAAAAGATTTGAAGACATAAATTATGAAATTGTGAGAGTCAAAAATAAGAACAAAAATCCACAAAATGAACCTGAGAAAATCTCAGAATCAAATGAAATCCAAGTACATCAGCCTAGGTTAGCCTTGGTTAAAGGCTGAAAGAGGACAAGGACACCAATGCTTCCATCCTTGCTAAATAAAAACAAGGCAAGGAGAAGATCCTGACAGAGCATGCGAAATCAAGGCCCAGGATAAGGAGCTGGTCATGATACAAGACTGCATTAAGGTGTTACCTTTGAAGGGTGTGAGCAAAAATTTAGATCAACAGAGAAAGAACTGAAAGTCCAGTTAGAAGAACAGACACAAAATTCCTGATCATTGAAGAAAAGGCCAAGAAAGATGAGCAGAATAATAGAAGGGTCAAGAAACAGATTGTTACTCTTCAGAAAGTTAAGGACACAGTTTTTTATGGTGAATGCCTGGGAAAAAGAGAGCATTAGGAACAAAAAACAGAAGAGATAAACTTGAAAAAATTGTCATAAAAATACAAGGAAGTGTAAAACAAGAAAGAGGAGCTACTAGAAGAATGGTCCAAAGACAATGACAAGATCCTCACCATTAATGTAATGCAGAAGCAGCATGTGTCAATAAAACAGGTAGAGGTTCGAAAAAAAAATCCTCTGAATGGAGCAGCAGGTGGACAGTCAAAGGAACTTTCCTGTGACTATGGCAGAACACTTGCAAGGCAAGGATGAAATTGAAATGGAGATTGGGATCATGAAAGCAAGCTTTAAAGAGTGAAAAGGAGGAGGATAAATGGAAAAAGTCTCCAACCTCTAGTCTGAGGTTCAGAATAATAAAAAGGTGTTACAGAAACTAAGGATACTTATGTTCAGGGAAACAACTGCAGCTCAGGAGACCACTCAAAAATCAGTGCTATCTGCAGAGCTGCTAGTTGTGAAGATTAAAGGATGAACTTAAAACAGTGGTAACAAGTGTGTAAATGTGCATACTGAATTTGTGAAAAGAGTTACATGGTCAAGCCTTTCATCTGTCTGTATCTGGTTATTTGACACCCTGGTAAATTGTCATCAGCCACTGCCAAAACTATCTTGAAAACCAGTGGGGCCCCTGCCTCACAAACTTTTAAGTAGAAACCTGCCAGCAGGTAAATTTTGGAAAGCTCCAACATGTAGTTCTCAGAAGGAGCTTGAAGTCACAATATGATTATGATGCCACAACAGCAATGGGATGTCACAGTGCTTATGAGGTCCCAATGTATTTGGGATGTGACAATGATATGTCCAACTTCAGTGCAACCAGTTCTCAATGAATTTCCATGCTCAAGGAAGGAGCTTGACATCTGAAAGCCCATGAATGAAGGTTATGATGAAGGATGGAGGTCAGTTTTGGCTAGCACCATATTGACCACATGGTTGATTGTAGGATCTGACATCTTGCTTTTAGGCAGGGGAAAAATAAAACCTGCCCATCACCTGCCTCCCAGGTGTGTGCCTATATCCCTGGAGACAGGTGTAGGTACTTGGCTGAAAGGTTACTGAATTTACTTGGACTGGGAATTTCCTTAAGATTTGTCCCCTGCACTGGTCGATTTAGGTCTGAACCAGCCTATACATTATTATGCCATGCTACTTGTCTCCCTGAACATGTCCTGTGTCCTATCTCCTGGCTCAGCTTCAGTCATCATGGCATCCAAATTCAGCTGTCCATACCATTGTTTGTATTGTTTCTGTTTTTTCTTTTGTCTTTAGCATGTTTCCTAGCTGTGTTATGTTTATTTGCTTGCTGTAGGTGTCTTTGTAACAATTGCTACTTGCAGCCTGTATCATAAATACTACAATATGCTATATTTCAAAATGAGGCTTCTGGGATGATTTCCCTTACAACAACTAAAGTGTTCTGAAAACACTATGGGACAGTAATATCCCAATGAATATGTGGTCAAAATATCATGTCATAATCATGTTTTGAAATCATCGTTAGCTGTTGAGGCCTACTGTGATGAGATCACCGTAGGTTTGAGATGTCACAAAGGGATATCGATAGAAAAATGGTATGCAAGATCACAATTTTCATTAACTCATAATAATTATATGAGTTCACAGAGGGACTGTGATGTCTCCAAAGTATGTATTGTGAAAAACGTGAAGTTCTAACAGGTTTCTGATTTCCCTATGTGACAGAATAGTCATACACCCGGCAGTGTGATGTCAGAGTGGCCATGATATCACAAATGTCTTGTATAACATGTCATATCTGAAATATTACCAGTTTGAAAACAAATTATTAGCTCACAAAGGGCCTAAAGTATCATATGTTATCATGACAAAAAAGTGTGTGGAGAAGACAGGTTTGTGATGGCACAGTGGATTACTGATATCCTTATGACAATGTGATGTCACAATTGTTATTAGTTAATAATGGTTTCTGATAACACACATGCCACATTTGAAATAGGATGACATCTCAGAATAGGCATTCACAATATGTCTATGATGTTACAATTCAATGTGATGTCATAGGGTATAATGTGATTGTAGTTTTGTGATATCACAATGATGTGATGCTGTCATAAAGACAATGTGAAGTCACAGAGTTGATGTCACAAAGGGTTTTGATGTTACAGTGATAGGTTGAATCTCAGTTGTCAGTAATTCACAACAAATAGATGGGTATACTAGAGACTGTTGTGTCAAAAGGCCATGTGTTCTTTAAAAGTGCTTAGAGGTCATAATAGTTTTAGTCAACTTCTCTCATAAAAACCAGTTTTATTGTTCCAGTGAAAAGTCCAAGGCTAGAGACTCACAGGACATGTGCCGTAATAGTAAATTTGCTTGGTTATGGAGACAGACTTGAGCTCTCAAAATTGTCCTTAGCTGGCTGCATCAGCTGCTATCACGGCCACCTCATCAACAAATGTAGACCAGAAGTGGTGTGTGCAGATTATAGTCACCATCAACAAAATCTAAAAAGGAGCAAATATCTTCATCTTGATCACCACAGAAATTTACAGACCATAGATGGCCTGCAAACCAAGGGAAAGGCGTGAGTACCACACAAGCAAGACTTCCTAAATCCTTTCTACAGAGCAACAGTGGGAAAGTAGCTACTCCCCAACCACAAGAGAACTCCATCCTTGACCCTGAGAAAGACATGGCCAGAACACCCCATAACTAAGGCCTTTGAAGAAA
Source organism: Dipodomys merriami (assembly GCF_024711535.1). Taxonomy (NCBI): domain Eukaryota; kingdom Metazoa; phylum Chordata; class Mammalia; order Rodentia; family Heteromyidae; genus Dipodomys; species Dipodomys merriami. The sequence goes on along the minus strand of NW_027203159.1, from coordinate 8,117,381 downwards.
CCAGTATGAGCCATTTAACAGATCAAAGGAACCTGACATGCCTGGCTCAGATCCAGGCAAGGAGAAAGTTTCACGTCCCAGGCAGAGAACTGACTTTCATCATTGCGTAAGAGGCTACCCCACCACACTGTAGCACAGTCAGTAGACCTCGCTGCCTGAGAGTAAAAGAAAAACAATTGGAAACTCAGTAAACATAAATCCCAAGAATGGCTCCACGCTGGGCTATGTGAGTGTCTCAGGGAAAAGCTACACATTCCGACAGGCTGCAACACAACTCTGAGCCTAGCCCTATCAAAGAAACTCCAAGATAGAAGAAACAGCCATCTCTCTCTTTTGAGAAACTCAAAGGAAATCAACCTCCCATTGAATTAGCCTGGGAGGGTATTATAAAATCTCTGGTAAGGAAGAGCTTTGTTCTGCCTGCTGAAACAAGCTGATTTAAGAAACTAATGATGCCACAGGAAAACAAAACACAGTAAGCAAACCAGAGACTCTAGTAATAGACTGGTTAAGGACTCAGGGGAGATACAAGATGCCACCCGCAAAAAAAAGAAAGAAAGAAAGAAAGAAAGAAAGAAAGAAAGAAAGAAAGAAAGAAAGAAAGAAAGAAAGAAAGAAAGAAAGAAAGAAAGAAAGAAATATAAAATAAAAAGAAAAGAAATAGAAAATGTAAGAAAACTTTTGTCTTACAAAAGTAAGACAAAATTTTTGTTTTACAAAAATTGTTTTCTATTTTTTCATCATTTTTATTTTAGTTTTTCAATTACTTTTACTCTTTTCTCTTTGGGAAATTTTGTCTTTTTTTGGTTTATTTAATAGCTGTTCAATTCATCCTCAGATACATATTCAAATTCAATTATTTTATGTTATTCTTCATTGTGGGCATACAATTCATTTATTGATTGCTTAATTCACAAATGCTCATCAACTACTTAATTGTAGTATTATTTCCTCATACTTTTTTAGTGTTTCATTTAATTTTTTATTTTTTTTATTTTTCCTTTTTCCTTTTCCTGTATCTCCCTTCTCCTTTCCTTCTATCCACTTCCTCTTTCACCATTTAGGTATTGTTTAAGTTTTCTGTCTCCCTTTCCATCCCCACATTTCTCTATTCTTATTTTCTCCTCACAATACTCCCTAAATTTACTAATTTCTTGTCTGTTGACTTCTTTGATTTTTTTAGTCTATTGATCCCTAGTTGCTTATTGTTGAACTACATTGTATCTAATGAACTAGATTGTATATGTACTTACTTTGACTGTGTCAAACAATCTGTGCAACTACAGAGCTCAGGTTAATGATTGCCTTAAATCAGTGTTCTAGCACAGTATTGCTTTTGCTTTCATACAGAAATTGGCAAAACACGGTGGAGAAACATAAGAAAAATTGCATGGCCAGGTATCTCTACTCCCACTCACGATGAAATGAGTGTGAGTCCTTATCTTGGGATTCGTTTCGGCTTGTCTCAGACACATACTAGTTATTGCAAACAAGGGAAACCATGAGACTTATGTTTCTTTAGACCTGGCTTGCTTCACTTAATATAATTTTTTGCAAGCCTTTCCATTTTCTAACAAAGGGGACAATGTCATTCTTTCAAATGAAGGCATAGAATTCCATTGTGTATAAATACCACATTTTCTTCATCCATTCATCTACTGAGGAGCATCTGAGTTGGTTCCATATCTAAGCTATTGTAAATAATGCTGCAATAAAAATAGTTGTGCTGATAGATTTAGTATGGTCTTGTTTGTGATTATTCAGGCAAATGCCCAAAAGTGGATTGCTGGGTCATAGGGGAGGTCTTTGTGGAGTCTTTTGAGGAACCTCCATACTACTTTCCAAAGTGATTGAACAAGTTTACAAGATAAGGACTCAAATGTTTTTTTTCTTTCTTGTTATTGTTTCTAACATATTTGTAAGATGATTTAATTTTTGCTTCGTATGTCCCCTCCCATTGTATAACTCCTGTTGTCATTATATTTGATGTTGTATAATGTGTTTAATTAGGGATACAGGTGAACTCATTGCAACAATGAGATGTACAAGATGTTACGTTGATAAATGAGCTTTACAACATTGGCACAGGGGTTGAGGGCGGATGGGAACGCATGAGAAGATGAAACAAAGGAGGAGGCAACAATGCTTGATAAGAAATGTATTCATTAGTTGCTTATGTAATTGTAACCCTTCTGTATGGCATTTTCACAATAATAAATAAATAAATAAATAAATAAATAAATAAATAAATAAATAAATAAATAAATAAATAATCTAGAGGAGAGTTCCCAAAATGCTCTACAAACATTACTGGCACACGTACTGAATGAAAAGTTTGAAAGCCTGCAAAGGACTCTGTGAATTTAATAGGGAATGTGAGAGCATGATGAGGCCAAGGAAAGATTAAGACAGGAATTAATGAGCATGAAGAGGCCAATCAAAGAGTAATTGAGGAATTGCATGAGCAAGATGAGAAAAAACAATGATTAATAGATGCATTTATGGAATCCATGAACAGAAACTTGGGAAATCCATAGCGGCTACAAAAGGAATGCTGAATGAAGTCCAATAATAGGAAAGTGTGTCCAATTATATTATAACCAATCAAGAGATTTGAGAATAAATACTGAAAACCATATTAAGGGGGTACAGATGTCCATACAATACCTAAAATACAGCTCCAACAAAGAATTTGAAGCCATCAAATCTGACCAATTAGAAGAAAAAGAAACAAAACAAAGTAGAAAGCCTTGAGAGTAGGTTTGTCTGTGCAGGGGATCCAGTCTCTGAGACTAAAGACAGCCTTGACATTATAAAGAAAGTATAAATCTAAAAAACAGTATAAATCTATTCAATAGTTAGAAGAGACCACCAAAAGGTTTAATTTAAGGCTAATGGGTATACAGAAGGGCCAAGAGACAGAAGTGAAACGTCTAGGACATTTATTTAACAGGATCCTAGCAGAGAACTCCCCCAAAATGCCAAAAGATAGGTACATTCAGACACAAGAAGAATTTTTTTTCTTTTGTTTTTTTCATAACCTTATTTAACATGTGCGTTACAGAAAACATATTCGCAAAGTGCAAATTATTACTGCCACAAGCAGTTCAGGTGGACATGACTGTCTGGATCCTCCATGTTCATACACCAATCCCTTTTTAGGTAACTGAGATCTATGGTTTGTGTCATTTTTTCCAAATGTTACAAATTCACCAATTCAAAATCCCAAAGCTACATGAATGTTTTGATAACCAAGAATAAACTACACCAACTCAATCTGTTTGGTTAAAAAATGCATTCCTGCTTTTCTTAGGGATAAATATTTCACTGAATCCACAGTATAACCCCCTGCTTTCACTGTATTTGATGTCCTAATAATTTGTGGAGGGGAAGGGGAAAAACAAATCGTTTAAATAGTGATACAAGTGGACCCATTGCAACAATGAGATGTATAAGTCGTTATGTCGACAACAAATTTTACAACTTTGGTGTGGGGGGGCGGGGAGAATTGGGTGGGGGTTGAGGGGAGGATGGGAAAGTATGGGAAGGGGAAACAAAGGAGGAGGCTACAATGCTTGATAAGAAATGTACTCATTATCTTGCTTATGTAATTGTAACCCCTCTGTACAGTAATTTCACAATTAAAAAAATTTATAGAAGACAAACAGCAACAGACTTCTACACAGAAGTATTGGCAGAGTTACAATTAAAATACTGAATTTCCTTTATGCTCAATTTAAAGAGACATAAAGCAAGAGATACTAAGCAATTTCTAAACGAATTAGGCTTTTATCATACTATTAAAATATTAGCAAGAATGTTTCTACTAAATATATGTACCCCGAGGGGAGAACCAGAACCATATACATCAATGGTAAAATTCTGAGCACACCTGCACACATCTCTCCCTGCAGGCTTCCTATTCTTACCCTCTCCAGCCTGCCTCTAAGTAAGTCCTGATTTTATTGCCCAGAGATTGCACAATCCATCCAAGATGGATCTGCTGATTGTAACAGGTATTTACAAGTTATTTAATTCACTACTTCTACTTTTTACCATACATTATCTCAGGACATCTATAAAGATTAGAGTTCTGAAATAATGAGAGCTTTGTGTACAATGCATTTTACCAAAAATGTACATCTTCTAGATGTGGCAATACTAACAGAGCACTTCCCCCACCTTCCTCTTCTCCCTCACCATTTCTCCAGTCACGCTGAGATAATTCATTCCTAGGAGACAGTTTTTCCTAAAAACTAACAGAAGGACATTTCTATAGGGATTATTTTCTACTTCTTACTTTTAGCATTAAGACTTACCCCTTAATATTTGACAAATATTAACTAAAATACACATACAAAACCAAGTCTAAACCAACAAAACAGGCCCGAAATAGCCTACTCTTTGCACACTTCTTCCCCCAACCACACCGTTGCTGCCACCCAGTAAACAGCATACCATCTAAGACATTACAATTCATTCCAAAATTCAACCACCAAAAATACTTCAAGGGCATTATGTTAGCCTTCTACTTTTACAAGGTTATATACAATTAGGCATCTACAAAATCTAGATGCTTCTAATAAGGTCTTAAGTTTCCCACCAAAAAACATACAAGTATTGCCAGATAAAGCACACACACACTTAGCAAAACCTCTAATTTGAAAGAGAAGATTCTGGCCTAGAACCCTTCCCACTCCCATCAACCCAATGTCAGAATTATTTCCACACCTGTAATATTTCAAGGGGATTTTAATAATTTTATTTTAATGTTTAAAATCTTTAAATTTTAACACAATATGTATTCAATGTGTTAGCTTACTAATTCTACTTTTCTCACTGGTAACCTCTTTAACATCTAGTAAGACTACATATACTTATTTATTTATTTTTGGTTGGTCACTGGGCTTGAACTCTGGGCCTGGGCGCTGTCCCTCAGCTCTTCAGCTCAAGGCGAGCGCTCTACCACTTGAGCAAGACTAGATATTCTAAATTAGGTTCATCTATTCTTTACACACACTATATACAGAACAAATTAAAATGCATAGATGCAAGAGACAATGGTCAATCTTGCTTCACCATAAACCCACTGGTAGAAAGCTTTCAGCACTTCTCCTCCTCCCTCCTGAATATACCGTGTGTACTAATCAGAAGCCGTTTCATCATTCCATTTCCAAAAGACAAAATTTCATTATAAATTTTAGCAAAACAGTCTCTACAAAATGAATTATTTGCTACCTCCACTTTTAACATACTTTGTTTTTAGAACACCAGATAGACCAGACTAGAAAAGGACATCCCACTGTGACATTGTAATACACACAGGATCAATTGAAACTAAGGAAAGGATGCTTAAAACTTTCAGGGATAAAAATATTCACCTATAAAGGGAAACCAATCAGAATAATTTCAGTACTATCAGCAGAGACAATGAAAGCAAAATGGCCTGGAATGATGCATTCCATGTCTTAAAGACAAACAACTATCAACCAAGAATACTCCACTTAGATAAATTCTCCTTCATAACAGCAGGACAAATAAAAAATCTTTTAGGCCAAAGAAACATAGAAACCATATATCTCCACCAAATAGCATATAAAAGACCCTTGAATATATCCTACACATAGAATACCTGCAAGAGCACAATAAATGCCAAGAAGCAGCCCCAGAACAGAGAATCTAAGAATTATAGGAAGAATCCAGTGGGAACAGCCCCCAAGAAGATGGATATCATGGCAGGAACAACCAAACACCTCAGTCTTAATTCTCAATATTAAATGGAATCAACTCTCCAATTAAGAAACATAGATTGTCTAGTTGGATAAAAAAATCTGCTTCAAGACACACACCCTGTCCACAAAAACAATCATCTTGTGAAAATGAAAGGATGGAGTAAAGTCTAACAAGCGAACAACAACCATAAACAGGTGGGAGTTGAAATCCTAATACCAGATTAAATAGACTTCAAGTTAAAATTAGCAAGAAGAGATAAAGATTGTCATTACATATTCGTTAAGGGATCTCTCCTTCAGAAGTAAAATATAATTCTAAATATCTATTCACCAAATAACAGAAGACTCAAATTAATCCAAGGAACATGACTTTCCCTAAAATTTCATATAGAACATAAGGTATTATTGTTGGGGATTTTACCTCACCACTATCCCAACTGGGTAGAACAACACAGCAAAAACTCAAGAGAGAAACCTCAGATATAAACAACTGCATAGATCAACTAGATTTAATAGACTTTTGCAGAATATAACACCACTAGCATCAGAATACACGTTCTTCTCAGCAGCTCATGGAACATTCTCCAAAATACATCACATTTTAGGTCTCAAAGCAAACTCGTCCAAATTCAGAAACATTGAAATTATCCCCTGTATTCTCTAAACCACAAGGGAATAAAAGTAGAATTCAACACCAAAAGCCACCCAAGAAAATCCTGTAAAATATGGAGGCTGAACCACAACTTGAACTACCAGTCTGTCCTGGAAAAGTTAGAGTGGACATTCAAATGTTTATGATATTTATCAAAAATTAACACACACATTACAGCTCCAGTGGGACACAGCAAAGCTAGTATTCAGATGCAAGTTTATACCTCTGAGTCCATACACCATCAAATTGGATAGATTTCAAAACCAATAATTTGACAATTCTGCCAAGCTACCTACAAATTTATTGCAATACCTATCAATATTTTAACCTCATTCATCAATGAAATAGAAGATGCAACCCAAAAATTCACATGCAACACCAAATAACAAAGGCAATCTTTAGCAGAAACAACAGTGCTGGGAGAATATCAATACTAAATTGCAAACTCCACTACAAAACCATTGTAATCAAAGCAGCTTTGTCCAGGCACAAGAAAAGACCTGAGAACCAATGGAATCAAACTGAATACCCAGAAATGAACCCACAGACCTGTAGCTGCCAAACTTATATAAGGGATCGAAAAACAATAGAATGGAAGAAAGACACTCTCTTCAGTAAATGCTGCTTTCCAAATTTATTGAACAAAAAAACTAAAGCTAAATTTTTATACATCATCCTGTATAAGAATCAACTCCAAATGGATCAAAGATTCACTGTCAAAAGAGACACGTTGAAAACATTACAAGAAGGAATAAGAGCTATTCTAGAACTCCTTAACAAAGGACACATTTTTCTGAAGAAAGACCCAGAAACACGAAAACCAAAGAAAAGTTTGAACAAATGGGAGCTAATGAAACTGCATAGCTTCTGCATGGGAAAGGCCAGGGACTGGGAAAAAAAATCTTCAATACCCATCCAACAGACAAGGGTCTCATACCTAAAATATGATTAGAACTCACAAAATTGAACCCACCACTAAAAATCCTCAAAGAAACAACAGCATCACTAATGAATTCGTTAAAGACTTGAAGAGAAACAATAGCAAGCAAGAAAAAAAAAACCCTTGTGTTTCTTCCTTAGTGTTCATTTCACCTAACATCATCTTATCTGGTCATATGTACATAACTTTTGACTTTTTCTGCTTGCCCAGACATTTACTAGTTGTTACAAATAAGGGGAACCCTGCGACCTATGGTCCTTTTGTTGTTGTTGTTGCTTTGTATGTTGCTTCCCCCACAATATAACCCCTGATTTCCCTGTATTTGATGTCGGTGCCATGCATCTTGTATATACACTTCTCCAATTCCGGGAGAGTAATGGAAAAAATATATAGGTGTCAACGTCTAGTAGGTTGGTGTCCCTGGGTAAGGGTCACAAAATCACCAGGACACAGGGGATGCAGAGTGCAAACAGCAATTGCCACTGCATGCTGTGCTTCATTGTTAGTGGGTATTTAAAGACAAGCAATCATGATCTTTGCCAAGATTTGGTCAGAAGACATTTACACAAAAAATTTCAACAGATACATTTTTACTTGACCTATGTGAAAATGTCTTGGTATATTATTATCTAAACTATTTTAGAGCAAGTTCACACCACTTCTCCATTCTCAGGAAAATGCTTGACCAGCTGTTCATCTATGTTTAAGCAAGCAGAAGAGCTACTTCCTCAGCTCCCAGGAGTCTGTGACATGTGTTTTGAGATAGGGAGAGAGAACATTTTCTCTCTAGCCTGGCATGCCAAGAGCTTTCCTAATACTCAAACACAGTCCTCAGATAATCCTTAGGCTGGAGCCTGCATCATTCTACCCCTCCAACCTAGACGCTGAGTCTTCACATATAGGGATAAAGTTTGCTCATAGAAAGAGTGAGATCTACAAGACACTATGTTGAAAAAGGAACTTTTCAATAGGTGGGAGAGGAGGAATGTAGTTGTGGAGGTGGAAGTGATGGTAGGGGGAAAAAAAAGGAAGAGGCAACAATGCTTGATAAGAAATGTACTCATTACCTTGATCATGTAACTGTAACCCCTCTGTACAATATTAGTTGTTTTTGTTTTCTGTTTTTATTCTGAAAATACCATACAGAGGGGTTCAAATTACATGGGCAAGCAAATTAGTACATTTCTACCCAAATATTGATGCTTCCTCCTTTGTTTCCCCTTACAATCCCTTCCCATTTCCTCCCCCCATACTCATCACCCCCTTGCATCCCCACCCCTGTACCAAAGTTGAAAAGTTCATTTTTCGACATAACATCTTGTACATCTCATTGTTGCAATGGGTCTACCTATATCCCTATTTAAACAATTTGTTTTTCCCTTCCCTTCCACAAATTATATTAACATCAAATACAGTGAAAACAGGGATTATACCGCCAAGAAGGGACCAACAAAACAACAAAGAAATATCTAAAATATGTTAGAAACAATAGCATAAAGAAAAAATATTTTTTCCTTATCTTGGTGTTCATTTCGCCTAACATCAACTTACCTGACTGGTCTGCTTGTTTCAGAAATATGCAAGGTATTACAAATATAGGAAAACATGGGACCTATATTTCTTTGAGCATGGCTTACTTCACTTAATATAATTTTTCCAAGTCTTTCCATTTCCTAGCAAATGGAAAAATGTCATTCTTTTTGATGGGGGCATAGAATTCCAGTGTATATATATATATTCCCTTGATCCATTCATCTATTGAGGGGCATCAACTTTGGAAAGCAGTATGGAGGTTCCTCAAAAGACTCCACACAGAGCTCCCCTATGACTTAGCAATCCCACTTTTGGGCATTTACTCAAATGATCATAATCAAGACAAAAATAAATCAACCAGCACGACAATATTTATTGCACCATTATTTACCATAGCTAAGATATATACAGTATTCTTACAATAAACAACTTATTTAAAATGACTTCAAGAGAGACTTCTCTGAAGAGGAAATAAGAAAGGCCTATATACACCTGAATAAATGCTCAACTTCTCTGGCCATAAAAATAAATGCAAATCAAGACAACATTGAGATTCCACATCACCTCAGTTAAAATGGATATAATCAAGAAAGCTAATAACAACAAATTCTGGAGGGCATGTGGTAAAATTTGTACCCTAGTGTATTTTTGGTGGGAGTGTAAACCTGATCAACCACCTTTGAAAGCAGTATGGAAGCTCCTCAATGACTACCCATAAAACTCACTTATGATCGATCAATTCCATTTTTGGCCATTTGCCCAAATGGTCACAGAAAAGTACACAAAACAGCTATCAGCATAAGAATGTTTATCACACCATTATTCATCATAGTTAAGATTTGGAAACTACCCCAAAACCTTCAGTAGATAAATTGAACAATATACATAGACATAAATAGATAGGTAGATAGATAAAGGGAGAGAAAGAGAGAGAGAGAGAGAGAGAGAGAGATAGATACAGATAGATACAGATAGATATAGATATATATACAGAGAATACATATATTTTTTATAGATAGATATATAGAGAGAAGATATATATTTTATAACATATTCATTTCAATTTTCTAAACATTAATGTAGAAATATCCATATGCATGTATATGTATGTATATAGATGCATATATACATATATTATATACATCACATATATACATATATACATATATTATATATACATATATTACATATATTACATACATACATTACATACATATATACATATATTTTATACATCATATATAATATCTGTATATATACATATATTATACATATTGTATATATAATATATGTTATATAGTATATGTATTTTATATATGTTTATATGTATATATGTATATAAACATATATATGTTATATATATTATATGTGTATATATATTTGTATATATAATATATAGTTGTACATGTATAATATATATTATATATGATATATGATATACATAATTAATATATTATATTTATATATAATATATGTAATATATCATATAATTTATATGTGCATATACATATATCAAATATATATCATATAATTTATAGGTAAATATATGGTTATATTTCTAAATATTTCTATATATGTAATATATAGTTATATATAGGTATATATAGTTACATATACATATAAAATAGAGGTATATATACTAAATATTAATATATAAAATCTATATTATATTAATATATATTATATTTAATATATAATATATATGCGTAATATATGTAATATAACAATACATAATACATATAATATGCATTACATATTATCTATATTATATATGAATATATATACAGTATATATTCATATATAATATATACCTATACATACTTATATATGTACATATTATATATATACCTACATATACCTACCTATATATACCTATACCTATATTTTATATGTATATATCTGTAAATATAACTATATATTATATTATACATGATATATATAAGATAGAGCTATATATTATATATTTTATTATATATTACATGTAATATTATACATTACATATTACATTATATATTATATAATATCTACTAGTGTAATATGTTATATATATATATAATATGTAATATATTTTATGTATACTTTATATATTATATTAATAATACTCAATAGTGTACTCATTATCTTACTCATGTAACTCAAACCTCTTTGGGTTTTTTTTGTTTTTGGGTCTAGAAAGAATGACATTGTCCCACTTGTTAGGAAATAGAAAGACTTTGAATAAATTATATTAAGTGAAGTAAGACAGGCCCAAAGAAATAAAAGTCCCATGGTTTCCCATGTTTGCAATACTAGTATATGTCTGAAACTAGCAGAAACGGTAAGATAAGTTGATGTTAGGTGAAATGAACCCCAAGATAAGGGCCCAAATATTTTTTCTTCCTTGCGATTGTTTCTAACACATTTATAAGATGATTTCTTTATTGCTTTGTATGTCTCTCCCCCATGACATAACCCCTGTTTTCAGTGTATTTGATGTTGTTATACTTTGTGGAAGGGAAGGGAAAAATGTTTATGTAGGGATACAGGTGGACCCATTCAACAATGAGATGTACAAGATGTTGTCAAACAATGAACTTTACAACTTTGGTCGGGGGTGGGGGGATTGGGGGGAAGGAGTAAGTGGGGTGAGGGTCGGGGCTGGGAGATGGGCAGATGATAAGGGGAAACAAAGGAGGAGGCACCAATGCTTGATAAGAAATGTACTCATTATCTTGCCCATGTAATTGTAACTCCTCTGTACAGTATTCTCACAAAAGAAAAGAAATGCACTCATTTCCTTACCCATGTAATTGTAACCCCTCAGTACATTTTTCTTCACCAAAAATATAAATAAATAAGTTAAACCTCATTGGACAGTATCTTTACAATAAAATCTATATTGAAAAATAAGTTAGGGCTTCATAACTTTGCTTTCAACCCATGACTTTCGAGTTATCACAGTCCTTTTGTGAACATATATATTCATTGTGCATTAATGACAATTGAGTTTTTACATTCCATTGTGACATCACCAACCAATTGTGGCTTCAGAAGTGTATTGTGATTTCAACACAATTGTGGCATCACCAACTAATTGTGACCTTAAAACATTATGGCATTATATTTTTACAGCACATTGCCATTATGATATAACTGTCCCATTTTGTTTTCACAAACCTAGCATGAGCTCATAACATTTAGACAATTTCTGGCCTTAGGGACTCCCAGCTCTTTCATGAACTCCTGTACTCCGGTACTAGGAGCAATTGAAATTGAAGGAGTGCTTGTGCTATTTCAATCTCACTTTTAAAAATCACAAACACAATTTGACCTTATCACCCCGGTGATATAACAAACCCATTATGATATCATATTGCCATTTTGAAATCATGATCACATTGTGACTATTATAGGTTTGTGAAAACCCAATGGGACAGTAATATCAGCATGACAATGTGATTTCATAATATCATGTCCTGATTACTTCTTAGCATATGATTACTTATCTCCTTTGAATAAACACAAGTCCATTATGACATCACAATCCTTTTCTTTTACCCATATCCTCATTGTGAACTAAGGACAACTGAGATCAGATATGCTTGGCAATATCACAAACCCTTTGTGATATCACAATTTGGACATCACATTGCTTGTATGACACCATCAGCTCATTTTGGACTCACAATGGTACTGTGTCATAATATTGTTATTATATCACATATGCATTCTTACATTGTATATCCAATATGAATGTTTATCATATGAATTTCTTTCATTTCAAATGTGACATGTATTTTGTTATCAGAAACCCATTGTGACTACATAACCATTGTGATATCACTAATCCATTGTGACATCACAAACTTCTGTCCTCATAATTTTGGTAAAATGTTACCATTTTGATATCTTAGGCCATTTGTGAGCTCTTAATCTGTTTTTGACTTCCTAATATTTCATGTATGACATGTGATATCAGAAAACCACTGTGACATGACCAATGTAACATCACACTCCCAGATCTCATGGACATTGTGTCACATACTGACATCACAACCTCTCTGGACTTTATCACATTTGTGTCAAGGCATGCATTTGGAGATACCACAATCATGTTGTAAACTCATATATTCATTGTGAATAAATTACAATTGAGATCTACCATGCCATTCTGACTTCAGCATCCCATTGTGACCTCACAAACCTGTTGTGACCTCATCACAATCATGGCATCAACAACTATTTATGACATCAAACATTATTACGTCATGATATTGTGACATCACATTTCCTTTGTGATATCATTGTCCCATTATGTTTTCACAAACCTAGTACAACCTTATCACATGTTAGAAAATTGAGGTGCTTTGGGACTTCGAACTCCTTCCTTGAGCACATATCCTCATTGTAAAATAGTAGTAATTGAAATCATACCTGTGATTGTAATATTACAAGTGTGGTCACATCATTATCCTATTGCTGACTTCATTACCACTGTGGCATCACAAAAACATTGTGACATCACAGTGCTGTTGTGACATCATTATCACATTGTGACATCCCAACCTGTTATGACCTCTCAGCACCTTTGAATAAAACACAAGGACCCTTTGTGACATCAAAGTCCATTTATTTACTTATATTCTCATTGTGGACTAAGGACAATTAACATCAGAACTTCCATTGCAATAACAGAAACACTAGTGACATCATCACCAGTATGACATCACAAGCTGATCCCCTCCCCATAACTTTTGAAATGCGGCTGGTGTGATGGTATGATACTGAAGTCAATTGGGAGCTCATGATCTGTTTTCAACCACATATTTTTTGACATGTGATACGAGAAAAACACTGTAACATCATGAAAATTGTGACATAACATTATCAGAGGTCATGACCATTTTGCCACATTTTGACCATCATAAACTTGTTAAGAATTCATCCCATTCCTGCCTTTGGAGACCTCACAATCCCTTTCTGAACTCATATATTCATTAGCAATTAGACTACTCATTGGGACATCAAAAAGTGTGTGACATCATCAACATTATGGCATCAACAAAAAATTGTGACAATAATCCACAATCATGAAGTGATATATCACATTGCCATTGTGATATTACTGTTCCATTGGGTTTTCACACACATTATGACTTTATAACATTTTAGAAAATTCATAGGCTTTGGGACTTTAAGCTCCATATGAACTTGTATATTTTGACCCATAAAATCAAGACAATCCTTTGAGGAACATTTAAGATAATAAAAACATTTTTTACACTAGAAAATGACTTGCAACGACCTTGTACTGGACTAGATACCCAGAGACATGAGGAGCCTCGACCACCTTAGACCACCAATGGGCAGCCCTACTCTTTATTAATTAATCTGCAAAACACCAGCCCATCCAAACTTCAAAGGGCAAGGCATTTTACTTTTCCCTTCCTCCCACCTTTTCTACACACCTGTTCTTTCTTGTAAGTTCTTCCTTTTCTCCTTCCACTACTTCTTTCTTCTCTTCAGGCCCCTCGATCCTCCACACGCTTGTCCTGCTCTGCCCCAGTGGCCAATTGTCATCCTTCCCCTCCTACTTTCCCTCAACTCCCACTCCTCCCAGGGCTTTCCCCTTCTGCTGTCTCTCCACTTTCTTTCATACAGGTCTTTCTCCTCTTTCTCTTCCCATCTATTGCTCTGAACACATAGTCTATAGTTAGGTTGTAACCCTCTGTCACACCAATGGCTCTCCTGCCATACAGTTTTCAACCATCTCAAACTGCACACTGCCCAATCACTTCTTGACAGCTCACCATATCGGGCTTGACACACTATCCTCTCCAGCAGCATGCTCTGTCACATTTGGTGGAATGGCTTGTCTACTCCAGCATACCAGGCCAAGGGCCTATACTGATTGTGTGCTGGTGACCACTGGAGCCCCACTGGTTAGTATATTCCCTTTATTTCATGTCCAATCAAATCATTGATTCCTTCTAGACCAAACACTAAACTTTGCCTTCTCTCTCCTGCCCTCAACAGACTTAAATTCAAATATAACAGATAAAAAGGAGGAAACCATAGAAACACACTAGTTAGCACTAATACTTGGCAAGTCTTATCCCTAATGAATTTTTGAGTGTCTCTGAACTGTGCATCATTCAGCCTTCTCTAGATATTGTTCCACTGTTTGTTTCACTTGAGAGTGGTGGATCCAGTGCTGTTTTCTTGCAGCATTAATGGCCGATGGTGTAATTAGCAACACCAAATAAGATTCTATCCATGTGGGATCAAATTCAGGAGCACAATGCCTTTTTAACCAGACCAGCTCTCCAGGCAAGAAAGAGTGGGTAGAGTTTTTCTCAGGAGGCCAGCAGGCCTTGGCTACAAAAGGATACACCAAAGAACATGTTGCAAAGACTGCAGGGACTTCACGATTGTGTTTAGACATTTTTGTTGATATAGCTTTCCCAAGTTTACAAACAAAGGGGGACCACTGTGCAAAGGCTGAAGAAGGCACAGGATGCCAACGCTGCCATCCTTGCTGACTACAAGGTAGGGAAGGAGAATATCCTGACACTGTACGTGGAAATCAAGGCCCAGAGAATGGAGCTGGATATGATACAAGAATGCATTATGATGAAGTGCATAGTAATAATAAGCTTTGAACCATGTGAGCTAAAATTCAACAGAGAAAGAACAGAAAGAGCAGCTGATGGGGCAGACATAAGAGGTGCCATGTGATAGAAGAGGCCATGAAAACTGAGCAGCAAAATATCAGGATCAAGAAAGAGATTGTTACTCTTCAGAAAGAGTTAAAGGACAGGCATGCTCTGATGGGGAATGCCCTGGAAAGGGAAAGAGAATTAGGCAGAAAAGCAGCTAAGCAGTTGAAAGATCTGTCACAAAATATATGACAGTGAAATGAAAGAGAAGCTATTAGAGGAAAAGGCCAAATAGACTGTTGAGATCTCACCATAAATGTAATGCAGAAGCAGCAGGTCTCAATGGAACAGTTGGAAGTGGAAAAAACTCTCTTAATAACACCATTGCAAACTTAAAAGAAGAGCTGAAGAGCAGTCAGAGGTATTGTGAGAAGGAGCAGCAGTTGGACAGTTGAAGGAATTCTGTGATCCTGGAAGAACACTTGCAGGATAAGGAGGACTTTGAGATGGAGATTGGGATCATGAAAGCTAGCTTCAGAGAAAAGGAGTAGGATAAAAGGGAAGAAGATTCCAATTTCCAGACTGAGGTTCAGAGTACTAAGTAGGAGTTAAGGAAAATAGAGGTCCCTGAGTTTCATATAAAAAAACCTGAGCTGATTAGGTAGCTCGGGAGACCACTCTAAACACAGTGGGGTGTCTACAGCTACTAATCATTATGAAAGATGAAGGAAAAAATAGTGATAACAAGTGTGCAAGTCTGGACACTGAATTTCTCTAAAATGGTTATAGGCTCAAGCCTTCTTTCTGTTTATATCTGGTTATCAGTCACTCTGGTAAATTGTCCCAGGCCTATGCCTAAAATAGTTGGTCCTCAGCCTGACAAGCATATGTAATGCACCTAGAAACTTGCCAACAAGTACATGCTAGAAAGCTTGAACACATGGAGAGAGAGTGTATGCAAGTTACCTCACTTGGTTAATTTGGGGAAGTGGATTCATAGAGGTAAAGTGTGAAAATATGGGTATCGATACGATGTGAAGTCATGATGCTATGAATTCATTACAGTTTGATGATATCACTATAAGCTGATAGTTTCATAATGACAATGTGATGTCACACTAGTGATGATGTTCCAAAGTGTATGTGCTGTTAAAAGGCATGTCGGATATCAATTGTCTTAGGATTACATGAGGATATGGTACACAAAGGGACTGTGATGCCACAAAGTCTATGAGTTTTGTTGAAGGTGCTAAGAGGTAAAACTAGGTTTGGGATATCACAATGTGATAGTGATGTCTCAATGGAAATATGATGTCACAATGGCTTGGCAATATCACTGTAGTAATGAGTTCACCATAGGAAAGTGATGTCATCACGAATTTGGAATATGATCATCTCATGTCTGATATCAATTGAGACTTTCACAATGAGGATACAAGTTCACAGAAAGAGCTTAAATTCCCAAATACCTTGCATTTTCTAAAATGTTATGAAGACAAAATAGGATGGTGAAAACACAATAGGACAGTGATATCATAATGGAAAAGTGATATCACAATATCATATCACAGAAATGTTTTGATGACCCAATTAGTTGGAGATCAATAATGGAGATATGGTCACAATAGTTTTGTGAGATCACAATGGATTGTTGATGTCACAATGGCATGGTGGATCTCAATTAGCCTTACCTCTAAATGAGTACACGTGTTCAAATAGGGATGGTAATGTCTCCAAAGGCATGTGTTGTCACAAATGGGATGAAGTCCTAACAGGTTTGTGATGTCACAATAGTCATAATGTCTGGCAGAGTGATATCACAGTGGTCATAAAGTCACAGTGGATTTCTCCTATTTCATGTCATACCTAAACTATTACAAGGTCACAAAAAAGAGATTATGAGCTCAAAAATGGCATAAGAAATCACAGTGGCAGCATGTCACATTAGTTATGAGGACAGGGAAGGTTTATGATGTCACAGTGGATTAATTATATCACAATGGAAAAATGATGTCACAAAGCATGGTAATTTCATAATGTTTATGAAGTAATAATGGGTTTCTCATTTCAACACACATGCCACATTTGAAATAGAATGAAATCACACAATGGGAATTCCTAACGTATGATGTCATTGTAGTTTGGTGATGTCACAATGAGTTGATGGTGTAAAAAGGACAATGTGATCTCAAAATGGTGCTGTCACAAAGGAAATGTGAGCTTAAAATGGAATGAAGAATCTCAATTTTAGTTTACAATGAGACTAGATATGCAAAGAGGTGGTGTTACAAAGGATATTTGTTTCTTTAAAGGTGCTAATAGGTCATAATGGGTTTAGGACATCACAATTGGATCATGATGTCATAACAGCAATGTGATGTCACAATGGGTTTGTGATGCCACAATAAATTCGTAATTTCACAATTACATGTCCAAATTCAATTGCTATGAGGATACATTGGGACGTTGAAGTTCCAATGGCCATGAATTTTCTAAAAGGTTAGAAGGTCATAATTCATGAAATCACAAAGGGACAGTGATATCATGATGGCAATTTGATATCAAAATATCATTTCCTAAAAATATTTTTTGTCACAATGAGTTGGTTATGCCTTAATGGTGATGAAGTTACAATAGGTTTATGATGTAACAAGGGGTGATGTCACAATGGCATGTAGATCTCAATTTTCATTAATTCACAATTAGGAAATGAGTTCAAAGACAGACTCTGATGTCTCTAAAGACATGTGGTCATGATGTATGACAGTGTGGAGTCACAGTGGTCGTGATGTTACAGTGGATTTCTGAAATTACATATATCAGCAATATTATGAGGTTGAAAACTGATTATGAACTCACAAAGGGCCTAAGATATCATAATGGAATCATGTCAACAAAGATATGAGCAAAGGTCTGGTTTATGACATCATAGTGTGTTAGTGATATCACAATGGCTTGTAATGTCACAAAGGGATTTTGATGTCACAATGTTTATGAGGTCACCATGGGTTTCTGATATCAAGCAATATGCCACATTAGAAACAGAATGAAATTACAGAGTAGGCATTCACAATTAGTCTATGATATCACAATGAGAATATGATGTCATAATGGTATGATCTCATTGCATTTTGGGGATGTCACAATGAGCTGATGATGTAATAATGACATGATTTGGCATTGATAATGATGACACAAAAGTTTTCTGATATAACAATGGCATGTAAGCACAATTGTCTTAGTTCACATGAATGTATAGGTAAACAAAGGTAATATGATGTCACAAAGAACGTGTGTTTTTTTTCAAAGTTGCTAAGAGGTCATATTAGGTTTGGAATGTCACAAATTAATCATGGTGTCACAAGGGCAATGTGATGTCACAATGGGTTTTTGAGGTCAGTTTTGGTGAGGTGCTAATGGGTTAGTGATGACAACAAGCTTGTAATATCACAATGACATGACCAAATTCAATACTTTCTAGTTCAAAATGAGGACACCATAATAACCAAGGGAGTCCCTAACTTCTGCAGAAAATGACAATCAGCATGGCCCTGTGGTCCAGCTGTCTGGAAGGGGCAGGGCATGTTGCTACAAGGGGTTGGGCATTCTGCTGGGGGGGATATCAAGCTTGATATGGTTAGCAGTCAAGTAGGGATTGGACAGTGGGCAGTTTGGGAAGTGACCGTTCAAATATGTTAGAAAGGAGACAGGTTGTAGTTGGGTAGGGGTACAGGTTATGTTTTCTGAGCAACTGAATAAGAGGGAATGAGGAGAAATACCTGGAAGGAAGGACATGGTGAGACAGCAGGAGGGGAAAGACCTGGGAGGGGAGGAATTGAAGGAGAGCAGTAGGGAAAGAATGGCAACTGGCCATTGGGTCAGAGCATGGCAATCCTGTGGAATGTGGAAAATCCTGAAGAGAAGAAGAAAGTGGTAGATGGGAAAAAGTGAAAGACCTTGGAAGGAAAGACAAGTCAGTAGAGAGTGAGGGAGGACGAGAAAAGTAAAAAGCCTTGCTCTTTGAAATATGGAGATTTGGAGATCATAATTGTGGGGCATGGTTGTTTTCAGACCAATTGACAAAGGGTGGGGCTGCCTATTTGAAGTTGAAGGTTTGTTGGTCAAGGCTGCTTTTGCCTCAGGGTATCCAGAACAGAATGAGGCAGTCTCAGGCCCTTTTTTTGTGTAAATTAATTTGTTTATTATCTTAAATGTGCCTCTATGCATTGTTTTGTGCTTTAGAGGTCATTATTTTTGGAGGCTCCAGTGAGATGGCCTTGGGCTTTGGCCTGGCAAAACCCCCTCTTAGGTGAATTTCTCTGACCTCAGAACTGATAGCCTCCCTTGAGTGTTTGGCTCCTAAGGACCAACATCGAAAAGACTCATTTAGGAATACTCTAGTGTTGAGTCTTGGTAAGCATGATAGCCTGTTTTGGGGACCTTTTCTGGAGGTCATTTGTGGCTTCCTTGAGATGCCATCTGGGACCTCCTTGAGAGGTCATTTGGGGTTTGTTGGGAAACTATTTGGTTCCTTCTAGAGAAGTCACCTGTCATGTTATTGAGAGGTGGTCTCTGACCTCCTCTGGTGTTCATCTAGTGCTTCCTCGGGAAGCCATCTGAGACTATCTTGGGAGGTCATCTGGGGCTTCCTTGAGAAGCCATTATTGTGATATCTTAGGACTTTCGTCAGCTCATATTCTGATCATCTGTTTTATGCCTTAGCATGCTTCAGTTATGACATTGCCATTGTGTTATTGATATTGGAAATGTCATTGTGATATTGCAAACTCATTGTAATATTACATGCCCAATGTGAGCTCATAGTCATTCACAAGGCCATTGTTAAATCACATTGACATTGTGACATCATAATCACATTGTGACACACCAAACCTATTTTGACCTCCTAGCACCTTAAAAAAAAAACACATGGTCTTTGTGACTTCATGGTCTATATATCCATATCTTCATTTTGAACTGAAGATCAAGATCACATTTTAAATTGTATCAAAAAAACCCTTTGTGACATTATCTCCAGAGTGACAAATTGTTCATATGATATTCATCAGATCATTGCAACATCTCTGAACTATATGACAGCATTATCACATCATATCCTTATTGGGCACATTATGAACGTATATTGTGTGATTTCATTCCATTTCACATTTCCATGTGGGTTGATATTAGAAACCCATTGTGTCCCCATAACCATTGTTACAGCACAATTACTTTTTAATATCCCCATTGTGTCAGCACTGTAACATCTCAAACACATTGTGAATTCACATTGTCATTGTGCAGTCACTATCACATTTTGACATACCAAACCTACTGTGAACTGTTAGCTTGTTTGAAAAAAACACATTGCCTCTATGATATCACAATCCCTATCTTTACTATTATCCTCTTTGTGATCTAATGATAATTGTGATAAGACAGACCATGGTAACATCACAATCCATTTGTGTCATCATCACCACTATAACATCACATCATTGTTATGACACAATCAGCTCATTGGGACACAAAAAACTACAATGACATCATTGCATTCTGACATCACAGTGTCATTATCATGCCAAAGACAAATTGTGGATGCCAATTCTGTGGTTTCATTCTATTTCAAATGTGGCATGTGTTTTGATATTAGAAATGCAGGGTGACATCAGAACTATTGTGATATCACAGTGCAATTGTGTTACAACTAACACACTGTGACATCAGAAACCTGTCTGTCCTCATAACTTTTGTGACATGCTGCCTATGTGATATCAGATATCCACTGAGACAGTATGACCACACTAACATCACACTGCCAGATTTCATGACCATTGTATCACATGGTGACATCACAAACCTCTTAGGCCTTCATCACTGTTGTGACAGCACATCTATTTGAAGACATCATGGTCCCTGTGAGAATTCATATAATAATTGATGCTAAAAATTCATTGTGACCTCACAGACATTGTCATTGCATCATCACTGTGGCATGACAACCCTATTGTGACATCACATTGCCATTGTTATATTAGAAGCACATTGTGACATGCTGAACCTGGTATCACCTCTTAAAAAAATATCTCCCCCCCCAAAAAAAAATCTGATTTTTAAAAAAAAATTAAATTGCTTTCAAGTTTTTTCATCACTTTTATTAAACTTCTGAATTCTCTTTTTCCTTTTCTTTTCTATTGATACTTTTTGTTTTTGGCTTTATATAATTGCTGTTCTGTTCATTCCCTGATAAACACACATCTTATATTAGACCATTTCCTTCAGTGTGTGCACATATTTAATTCAGATATCTATTACTCAATTCACAAACTCTCAGCTGTAACTCCTTTAATTGTAGTATTCTTTATATGTGTGTGTGTGTGTGTGTGTGTATATATATATAGATAGATAGATATACATTTTTATGTCCCAATGTCTTTATTTATTTTTTATTAATAAGATTTTTTTAATTGTAAAAATACTGTACATAGGGGCTACAATTACATGAGCAGGGTAAGGACTCAAATGGTTTTCCTTTCTTGCTCTTGTTTAATATATTTATGTAATTTTTTGTTTCACTTTTAAATTTTTTATTTTTCATTTTTCCTTTGTCTGTATCTCTCTTCTCCTTTCTTTCTATACTTTGCCTCTCTCTGCATATATGTCTTGGTTATATTCCCTCTCTCTTTCCATCTCCACATTCATCTAATCTTATTTTCTCCACACAATTCTCCCTAAAACTATTAATTTCTGGTCTGGTGACTCCTTTGATTTTCTTAGTTCCTAGTTGTTTGTTGTTGAACTAGGTTGTATCTACTTAACTTGATTATACATGTATTCATTTTGTCTGTTCAAACAATCTGTGCAACTACAGAACTCTGGTTGGTGATTCCCTTAAAATAGTGTTCTCGAATGGTATTGGTTTTGCTTTAATACCCAAAGCAGCAAACAAAATTTAGAAACACAAGAAAAATAGCAACTACAGGTATCTCAACTCCCACTCATGATAATCAGGAAACAAAGCAGATAAAATCCACAGGACAGGTCCCCAAATGGTCTACAACACTTATAAAAACTGATAAGAATGCTGAATAAAAATATTGAACACCTGCAAAGGACTCTGTATAAACGTGATAGGAAAAAGAGTGAGTGTGATAGGAAAATTCATGAGCCTGATGAGGCTAATCAAAGATTAATTGAGGAAATGTGTAAGTGGAATGAGAATAAACACAACTTAATAGAAGCATTCATGGAGTCCACAAACAGAAAGCTGGAAGAATCCATGCAGGCCCCAAAAGGAATGTTACAATGAAACCTAGCAGATAAAAAGGGAGACCAATGAAACTATAACCAGTCAACAAAGGGATTTGAGAAGGAACACTGAAGCAAAATTAAGGAGGTAATAAAGTCCATACAAGATCTAAAACAAAGCTCTAACAAAAAATTTGAAGCCCTCAAATGTCACCACACCCAGTTGGCACAGCCCCCAAGAAACTGGATAACGTGGCAGAAATTACCAAACACCTCTCAATCCTAACTCTCAATATTAATGGGCTTAACTGTCCAATGAAGCAACAATTTCTAGTTGCATCAAAAACAAGATCATTTTCACTTCTGTCTTCTCACAAAATTAAATACTCTGAAAATGAAAAGCTAGAAGAAAATCTATGAAGCAAATGGTCCCCATAAGAGGTGGGACTTACAATCCTAATATCAGATAATTAATATACTTCAATTTAAAATTAGCAAGAAAGAATAAGAAGGTCATTACATACTAATTAATGGATCTCTCCTTCATGAGGATATTACAATCCTAAATATCCATTCACAAAATAACGGAGCACCCAAATTTTCCAATAAACATCACTTTCCCTAAAATGTCACATATATACAAAGACATTAATTGTTGGGGAGGGACTTTAACACACCACTGTCCCTGCTGGATAGACCACCCCAGTAGAAATTCAATAGAGAAATCTCAGATCTAACCAACTACATAGATCAACTAGACTGAACAGATATCTTCCAAATATTTGTTCCGAATACATGTTCTTCTGATCAACACATGGAACATTCTCCAAAACAGAGCACCTTTTAGGACACAAAGCAAATTTTTTTCACATTTAGAAACATTGAAATTATGCCCTGCATTCGCTCATACAAGGGAATTAAAGTACAATTCAACACCAAAAGCCACCCAAACAATTCTGTAACACCTGGAGGCTGAGAAATACACTCTTGAACCATCAGTGGTCATGGAAGAGGTTAGAAAAGAAATTCAAATATTCATGAGATTTACCAAAAAAAAGTTACTAGCTCCCTGTGGCACACCAAAGGCAGTTCTTGGGAGTTTGTAGCTCTGAGTTCCTAAAACAAATTGGAGATATTTCAACCAGACTCTAAAAGAGACCTTAACTAAATGGCCTCTCGACACTGGCGCAGACTGGGTATTGATCCTTTCTTTTGCCCTGTTTAGAGTATAGTGTATGGACACCACCCACCCATTATCCCTAGGGTCCAGACTGAATTGCTTGCTATTTGGGTGATACCGAATTTCTGTGTAAGCTTGACTATTTACAGCTGATGCATAAGTGTATGTGGCCCCAGCTTAGAGCATTAAATGATTCTGCTTCTATTCCTACCCCACATTCGTTTAAACCAGGGGACTTGGAATTTGTTCGAAGGCACAAATTGAGATCTCTAGAACCACATGGTGCTACTGGCTACAGCCACGGCCCTTAAGGTGGACGGCATTGCTGCTTGGATCTACTGTTCCCATGCCAGACCAGCTGACCCCTTTGCCCTGAATAACCCTGGGGAAACATGGGAAGTTTCCAAGCATATTTAATGAGGCACCTGAACCTCCTTGAAAAACAGCAACAACACAATAATGTTCCCATTTCATAATTACTGATGCCAAAGTGTTGATGAGGTCACAATAGTTTTGTGATATCAAAATGGGTTTGTGATGTCACATGGGGATCTCAATTGTCATTAAATCTTGATGAATGTCCAAGTTTACAAATTGACTCATGACTCCAAAGGCATTTGTGTCACAAATGTGATGAAGTTTATCTGGTTTTTTATGTCACAAGGTGACACAATGGTCATGACGACTGGCAGTGTCATATTACATTGGTCATGATTCACAGTTGAATCTGATATCACAACTCATACCTGAAATATGTGGTGGAAAGCAGATTATGACTTTACAAAGGTCCTAACATCACAATGGCAGCATGTAACAAACATGCAGAAAGTACAAGTTTGTGATGTAACAGTGGTTTAATGATATCACAATGACATCATGATGGTACAAAAGGATTGTGATGTTACAATGGTTATGTGATTACAACGTGTTACTGATAAAAATCCATATGCCACATTTGAAATAGAATGTAAGTTCCGGGAAGATGGCGGAGGAGAAGCTGGAATCTGAACAAGCTCTCGCATAGAAAGCAGTTTTAGAGTTCCAGTGAACAGTCCTAAGCCAGAGAATCACACCAAGTGTGCCATCACAGGACAGAGAGTTAGACAAGAGAGGGGAAGCCAAGACAAGGAGACACATCTGAGCGCCTGCCAGCAGCCGCCGCGGCAGTGGCAGGGTCACAGCGGTGACCTCAACCGTGGCCATAACTTAGCGCTCACACAGAGAGTCCGGGATGAAGGAGCCAGACACAGCGGGGGACAGGATTCTACTCAACACCAGCAAGAACCGACAAGGAGCAGACAACTTCATCCTGCAGTTTGCAGACCAGAGACGACCCAGGATCCAAGACTCAGTGTGAGTACAAGCCCGACGTCCTCACTCCTTCTCAGGGAGCAGAGGAGGGAAGGTCACCCCTCCCCCCCAAGCGCTGGTGATCTCCATCTTAGATACCGACAAAGCTCGGAGGAGCTGCTACCTCCAACTCAGGCCTTGGAATAAAACGAGTCATTTAGCAGGTCACAAGAACTTAATGGCGAAGTGACCTGCCAGACTCAGCTCCATCCAGGGAAAAGTCACCCAGCTCAGTCACCAGCCATTGGAGTGGCTTTCCTCACTGGGTAACCAGAGCCAGAGGCTGCCCCTCTCTCTAGCAGCCTCCACAATCAATTGAAAAACAGAAACCCTGAGAATGGCTCCAGGATGGGCTCTGTGAGTTTTTCACAAAATAGCCCCAGGGAAAAGCTACTGTTTGTTGAAAGGCCTCAACTCTACCAGAACCTAGCCTCATCACCCCTCTATTGTGATTCTCAAAGCAGATCACCCTCCCTTTAAACTAACCTGAGAGGGGGATCTCAAAATCTTGGGTAAAGCAGAGCATTTTACTGCCTGTTCGAACAAACTGACTTAAGAAACCAAGCAAGCCACAGGACCTCAAGCTGACCAGAGACTCCAACAAGAGGCTGGTTACAGACAAAAGGGAGATACAGGATTCTTCCCACCCCTCCCAAAAAAATCCAAAAAAAAATCAAAGAACTTCTTTTTTTCTTTCTTCTTTTTTTTTTCTTTTTTTGGTACCTTATATATATATAATTTTTTTTCCTTTTCTAAAACTTTATTAATATTTAATTTTTGCCTTTTTTTGAAAAAGTAATTGTTTTCCAGCAATTTTTTCCTTCTTATAATTTTTATTTTAGGAATATGTTAATGTACGTTTTCCTTTCTTTTCTTGTCTTCTTCCTCTTTTTCTTTCTTTCTTAATTATCTTTTTATTTTTTGTCTAGCCTACTGAATTTCTGATCTTTTTTTTCTCCATTTCTTATCCTTGTCACCTTTTCCTCTCTTTTGTTCTTCTGTATGTGACTTAACTCACACATCCTCAGATAAACCCAAAGTTAACTAGTAGACCCTATCCCCCATTGTGTACACACTTAATCCACAAATTTATTACTCAATCCAAAACCTCTGAGACTTAAATTCCTTAATAGCAGTACTACCTCTTTATACCTATATAAGATTTTAAGCATTTTTTAAAGTTTTTCACATCTCCTCTATCTCCCTCCTGCTTTCTCAATATATTCACATTCCTCTCTAAATACATGGTCTTTCAATCTCCACAACTATATTAACATTTACGTTTCTATTTTTTTTTCTGGTCACTTTTCATTTCCCTTTCCCTTTCTTCTTTTTCTCTCTCTCTCTACTTGCATCCTACCCAACCTATTTCCTGCATTGAGATTCGGACATAGTTAACTCTCCCTGTGCCTCCCCATACCAATCTATTCCTATTTTTTACCCACATCTCTACCTAACCCTAAAAATTCCTGGTTTTCCAAATTCTTCTCTGTGGTTCAAGCCCATTAACATATAGTTGTTTGATGTGGAATAGATGTATCTGTTGAACTAGATTGTATCTCTAGACTATTGACTGTATAAATGCAAACGTTGGTTGATGGTTGCCTTAAGATAGTGTTCTAGCACAAAATTGATGCTATTTTCATCTCAAATGGGCAGAGTAAGCCGGAAAAACACAAGAAAAATGGCAAATCCGGGTACCTCAATTCCCAATCTTGATAATCAGGAGCCAGATCAGATAATGAACAATCTAGAGGAGAGTTCCCAAATAGCTATACAAACACTGCTGGCAAACATGATAAATGAGAAGTTTGACAACTTACAAAGAACTGTGTATGAGTGTGATAGGGAGAGAGAGGAGGCATCCCAAAAGTTTATACAGGAATATCATAAGCATGAGGAAGCTACTCACAAACTGATACAGGATTTGCGTGAACAACTTGAGAATACTCAAAGAGAAAAGGAGGAATGGCGTGAGCAGGCTGAGAACACTCAAAGAGAACTGCAGGAATCCCACGAACGGGAGAAAAGAGAACTGCAGGAATCCCAAAAACGGGAGGAAGCTAATCAAAGAGTAAT
Source organism: Dipodomys merriami (assembly GCF_024711535.1). Taxonomy (NCBI): domain Eukaryota; kingdom Metazoa; phylum Chordata; class Mammalia; order Rodentia; family Heteromyidae; genus Dipodomys; species Dipodomys merriami. Next base: position 8,090,029 of record NW_027203159.1, on the reverse strand, counting down.
TCAGGAATTGAGAGACCAGGATGAGAATACACAAAGATCACTAAAGGCATTCATGGAATCCATTAATAAAGAGCTGAAGGAAGTCAGGGAGACCACAAAGGGAATGCTGAATGGAACCGAACAGAAGGAAGGGGAGTCCAAAGAAACTATAACCAATCAACTAAGTGATTTGAGAACAAACACTGAACACCAAATTAAGGAAGTAAAGAAATTCATACAAGACCGAAAACAGAGTTTCAACAAAGAATTTGAAGCCATCAAAGCTGACCAATTAGAAGGAAAAGAGATAAAAAAACAAAGTAGAGAGTCTTGACAGCACGTTAGACAATGCAGAAGATCAAATCTCAGGGATTGAAGACAGCCTAGATATTATAGAGAAAAAACATACAACCATCCAAGACAAGTCCAAGAAATATGATAGATCTATCCAACACCTGGAAGACACCATCAGAAGGCCTAATCTAAGGATAATGGGTGTAGAGGAGCACCTAGAAACAGAAGTTAATGGTCTAGGAAATTTGTTTAACAGGATCCTAGCAGAGAACTTCCCAAACATACAAAAAGATAGGCCTATTCAGATACAAGAAGCTTTTAGAACCCGAAATAGACCAGACCAGAATAGGACATCCCACCGTCACATTATAATCCACACAGGATCAACTCAGATCAAGGAAAAGATACTTAAAGCTGTCAAGGAGAAAAGTGTAATCACCTATAAAGGGAAACCAATTAGAATCACCTCAGATTTCTCAGCAGAGACAATCAAAGCAAGAAGAGCTTGGAACGATGTATGCCATGCCCTAAAAACAAACAACTATCAACCAAGAATACTGTACTCAGCTAAACTCTCCTTCATAACTGAAGGCCAAATAAAAATCTTCCATAGCAAAGAAAAATTGAAACAATACATCTCCACCAAACCAGCCCTACAAAAGATTCTTAAAGATGTCCTACACATAGAAAACCAACAAGACTGCAACAAAGGCCAAGAAACTGCACCCAAACTGAGAATCCAAGAACCATAGGAAGAACCCACTTTTCGCAGCCCCCAAGAAGGTGGATAACATGGCAGGAACTCCCAAATACCTCTCAGTACTATTAACGTTAACAGACTGAACTCTCCAATAAAGCGACATAGAGTGTCTAGTTGGATTAAAAAACAAGACCCTTCTATCTGCTGCCTGCAGGAGTCACATCTTGCCCATAAAAACAAACACATTTTCAATGTTAAAGGCTGGAACAAAATCTACCAAGCAAACGGCCCCCATAAACAGGCAGGAGTTGCAATCCTAATATCAGATAAAATAGACTTCAAATTAAAGTTCGTGAGAAGAGATAAAGAAGGTCGCTACATACTAATTAAAGGATCTCTCCTTCAGGAGGATATTACAATTCTAAATATCTATTCGCCAAACAATGGAGCACCCAAATTTATCCAAGAAACACTACTTTCCCTCAAATCCCACATAGATCCAAAGACATTAATTGTTGGGGATTTTAACACACCACTCTCTCAACTAGATAGATCAACTCGGCAAAAACTCAACAGAGAAACCACAGATCTAAACAGCTGCATATATCAACTAGACTTAACAGACATCTACCGAACATTTCACCCAGTACCATAAGAATACACGTTTTTCTCAGCAGCACATGGAACGTTTTCTAAAATAGACCACATTTTAGGCCACAAAGTAAACCTGTCTACATTCAGAAACATTGAAGTTATACCTTGCACACTATCTAACTACAAGGGAATAAAATTAGAACTCAACACCAAAAGCCACCAAAGAAAGTCCGGTAACACATGGAGGCTGAACAACACATTGCTGAATCAAGAGTGGGTCATGGAAGAGATTAGAAAGGAAATTCAAATGTTCATGCTATTCAACAAAAATGAACACACAAATTACCAGCTCCTCTGGGACACAGCAAAGGCAGTATTCAGAGGCAAGTTTATAGCTCTGAGATCCTACATCCACAAATTCGAGAGATCTGAAACTACCAATTTAATGACACATCTAAACCTCCTTGAAAAAGAGCAGCAAGATAAACCCCAATCCAGTAGACGGAAAGAAATAATCAAAATTAAATCAGAATTAAATGAATTAGAATCCAAAAAAACTATAGAAAGAATCAACAAAACAAGAGTTGGTTCTTCTACAAACAACAAAATTGACAGACCCTTAGCAAATCTTATCAGAAAAAGAAGAGAACACACACAAATTAATACATTCAGAGATGAGAATGGAAACATCACCACGGAAACAACCAAGATTCAGAACATTATAAGGGAATATTTCTCAAAACTTTATGCTAATAAGTTTGAGAACTTGACAGAAATTGACCTTTTCCTAGCAAATATTGACATGCCAAAACTAAACCAAGATGAGTTAAACCAGCTTAACAGGCCCATATCAAGCATTGAAATAGAAATTGGACAGTGATACCACAATGGCAATGTGATGGCCAATATGTCATAATAATGTTTTGTTGTCACAATTAGTTGTTGATAGCACTCTGGTGATGATTTCACTATAGGTTTGAGATGTCACAATGCGTTGGTTATGTCACAGTGGCATGCCATATTTTAATTGTCATCATGGCAGAGAATAAACTGGGAGCTAAACAAGCTCTCATGTAGAAACAATTTTAGTGTATGAGAAAAAAGACAAGGATAGAGGCTCACAAGTTGCCATCATAGTAAAGGGAGTGGGGCCTGAGAGGAATTACTCTGGCAGCCTTGTAAAAGAGACAGTTTCTTGCACTCACCAGTGCCATGATGGTAGTTTCTGATATCAAACCACATGTCACATTTGAAATATAATATAATCAGAATAGCAATTGAGTGTATGTATGACATCACAATGAAAATTTGATATCATGCTCTGATGTAATTGGAGATTTGTGATGTCACTATGAGCTGATGGTGTCATAATGACAATGTGATGGCATAATACAGATGAATGATGTCACAAAGCGCTTCTGATATTACAATGATATATCTTTGTGAAATTGTTATTAATTCACAATGAAGATATGGGTACACAAAGAAATTATGATCGCACAAAGCCATGTATTTTTTCAAAGGAATTAAGTTGATCAGGATGTCACTATGGCAATATAATGTCATAATGATTTGCTGATGTCACAGTGAGAATGAGGTCAAAAGTTTTGTGACATCAGAATGAGTTTATAATCATGCAGGGACATGTCCAATTCCCATTGCTATTAGATCACAATGAATATGAGCTCACAGAAAGGCTGGAATTCCCATAGGCCATTATTTTTCTAAAATGTTATGAAGTTATATAGGCTTCTGCAAACACAATAAGACAATGATATCACAATGGCAATGTGATGTCACAATATGCTGTCATAATGTTTTGATGTCAAAATTAGTTGGTCATGCCATAATTGTCATGAGGTCACATTAGATTTATGATGTCACAATGAAATCCTGGATCTCAATTGTCATTAACTGCCAATGAGTATATGAGATCACAAAGGGACTGTGATGTCTCCAAAGGCCTGAGTTATCACAAAAGTGATACTAACATGATTGTGACATCACAATGTTACACAATGGTCATGATTTCTGGTACTGTGATGTCAGTGGTCAAGATGTCACGGTGGATTTATTATATCATATGTCATACCTGATAAAAGGTTCAAAACAGATTTGGAGCTCACAAAGGGCATAAGATATCACAAAGTCAGCATATAACAAAAGTTATGAGGACAGAGTGGTTTGTGATGTTGGTGGGGTAGTGGTATTAAAATGGAAATGTGTTGTCACAAAGGGATGTCACAATGGTAATGAGGTCACAATGAGTTTCTTATAACCAAAAATGGCACATTTGAAATGGAATGAAATCAGAGAATACACATTCACAGTGTGTCTATGACTTCAAAATTACAATGTGATGTCATAATGGTATGATGTGATTTTCTTTGGGTTATTTCACAGTGAGGTGATGGTTTCATAAAGACAATATGGTGTCATACTAGTGAGGGTATCTTAAAAGGTTTGTGATGTTACAAAGGCATAACTGATCTCAATTGGAATTATTTGACAATGAAGATATGGATAATAATATCTACAAGGTCACAATGGGATTGGAATAGAATGAAATTACAAATTAGGCATCCGCAGTATGTCTATGATGTCACAATGACAATGTGATGTTATAATGGTAGGATATCACAGTAATTTGGTGGTTCCATAATGATCTGATGATGACATATCTGTGACAACACTGGCTTTTCTTTATGAGCACATATACTCATGTTGAGTCAATGACAATTGAGCTTCTGCATACGTTTTTAACATCACCAACCCATTGAGTCATTCCAAATCTATTGTGATATCATCACCATTATGACGTCACCGATTAATTGTGACATCAAATATCATTATGACATCATATTGTGATATCATGATGCCATTGTGATATCATTGACCCATTGTGTTTTCCCAAACCTGTTATGACCTCATATCATTTTAGAAAATTCATGGTTTTGGGACTTCAAATTTCTTCTGTGAAATAATATACGCATTGTGAATAAATAACAATTAAAATTGGACATCACACTGCCAGATGTCATTACCATTGTGTCACAATGTGACATCATACTCCTCTTAGAACTTCACATTTGTGACATTTCACATTTGGAAATGTCACAGTTCCTTATTGAACTCATAATCCTTGTGAGTTAATGACAATTGAGTTCTAGCATGCCACTTTGACTTCACAATCCAATTGTGACGTCAATAACCTATTGTGGCCTCATCACCATTAAGGCATGATCAACTAATTTTGATATCAAAGCGCAGTGTTTCCTATGGGACATGAGTGTTGATGTCAGAAACCCATTATGAACTTGGAACTATTGTGATATCATAAATCATTTGTGCTATCACATGGCCATTGTGATATACTAACTCACTCTGACATCACAAACATATCCTCTAAATTTTTTGACATGCTGTCATAGTGAGATCTAGGTCCCTTTGTGAGCTCATAATCTGTCTTTGATCTCATAATATTTCAGGTAATACATGTGATATTAGAAATTCACTGTGACATCATGACCATTGGATCATCACAATGACAACTGTGTTACATTTTGACCTCACAAATCTATAAAGGCTTCATCACATTTGTTACAATACCCACCTTTGGAGATATCATAGTCTTTCATGAACTCATATACTCACTGTGAATTAATGAGAATTGAGATGCATTGTGCCATTGTGATATCCCAACCCTTTGTGACATCTCGAAAATATCATGACCTCATCACAAACATGTCATCATCAACTGATTGTGACATTAAAACATTATTGTGGCATGATATTTTGACATCACATTTCCATTGTGATATCTGCCACATTGTATTTTCAAAAACCTATTATGAGATCATATCTTGGAACATTCATATTCTTTGTGAATTCAAGCTCCTTCTGTGGACTTGTATCTTCTTTGTTATCTACTAGCATTTGGAATTGAAAAAATCATTGTGATAATTCACACTTGTGACATAATCAAACCACTGTGACCTCATCAGCACTGAGATATCACAAACCAATTGTTACATTACAATGCTATTCTATCATCTTGATGATATTGAGACCTCCCAAACCTATTATAACCTCTTAGAACCTTTGAAATACCACCTGGACTTGAGGACATGATAGAACTTTTGTTTATGCATAACCTCATTGTTAATTTTGGACAATTGAGATCAGACATGCCATTGTAACATCACAAGCGCATTGTGACATAAGCAACAGTGTGACACCACCTTGTCATTATGACAGCATCAGCTCATTGTTACATCAAAAATCTACAATGACATCAAAGGATTATAGAAACACATTGACATTGTGACATCATAGACATATTGTAAATAATTATTATGTGATTTCATCGCATCATGGATGTTTCTATTAGAAACCCTGTGTGACCTCATAATCATAGAGACATCATTTTGCCATTGTGATATCACTAACACACGGTGACATCACAAACCTGTCCTGTCCTCATAACTTTTGTGACAAGTAGCTTGTGTGAAGTCTTAGGCCCTTTGTGAGTCCATAATCTGTTTTCCACCTCATAATATTTCTGGTCTGACAACTAATACCAGAAATCCACTGTGACTGTGACATCCTGACCACTGTGACATCACACTGCCAGACTCCATTGTGTCACATTGTGACATCTCAAAACTGTTATGACTTCATCACATTTGTATCAACACTTGCCTTTGAAGACATCACAGTCCCTTTGAGAAGTCATATACTCATTATGAGTTAATGATATTTGAGATCATGCATATTTTTATATCACCAAACCACTGTGATATCACAACCCTATTGTGACTTCCTCTTATGTTTTATATCTCCAAATAATTGTGACACAGAACATTATTATGACGTGATATTATTACATCACATTTTGGATTGGTCACCATGATCATATTCTTACATTCCAAATTTATTATGGCCTCTTAGCACCTTTAAAAGAACTCATGGCCTTTATTACATAACAGTCTCTATTTGTATTCATATCCTCATTTTGAAATAATTACAATTGAAATCAGACATGCCATTGTAACATCACAAATACTTTGTGACATCATAACCAGTGACATCACATTTTCTTTATGACCCCATTAGCTCATTGGGACGTCATGTACAAAGACATTAAAGCATTGTAACATCACATTGTCATTGAGATGTCAAACACACATTGTGAATGTGTATTCTGTGATTTCATTATATTTAAAATGTGTCATGTAAATTGTTATCAGCTACCGATTGTGAACTCACTATCCCACTGTGATATCACAGTCTTCCCCAGCCTTCATAATTTGTGACATGCTGCCATTGTGATATCTTAGCCCTTTTGGAGTTCATAGTCTATTTTTTACTTTATAATATTTCATGTATAAGTTTATATTAGACATCCACTGTGACATCCTAACTATTGTGACATCACACTGCCATAAAACATGATCAATGTGTCACATTGTGGCATCATAAACCTGTTAGTACTTCATAAAATTTGTGAAAACTCATGCTTTGCAAACATCTCAATCCCTTTGTTAACCGATATACTAATTTTGAATTAACGATAATTGCTATCCACCATGACATAATATAACCAACCTATTGTGACAATACTAATCTACTGGGACCTCAAGAGCATTGTGACATCACAAACCCATTGTGAGAGCACAATGCAGTGTGGCATCACAATAACATTCTGATATCTCAAACCAACTTTGTTCTTTGTCTCATTATTTTAAACATCACTTTATATGAGCATATGCACATTCATAGTGAGCCTTTGTGATACTCATTCCCAGTTAGAAAAAGGGAAATAATTTACTAAGAAAGAGATATTTGAATCTAGGTAATGTGAGCTTAGAACCTGATATTTTAATTTTACTGTGTCATTATAATATAACAAATGTGTTAAAAGAAAGTGAAAGCAGCCATAATGTTCAATGTACCTATGTGAAAATTGGACCAGATAAGTGGAGGGGACATGTGGAGTTGAGATAGATGGAGGGAGAATGACAAAAGGGGTAACACTAATTAAGATGACATATTAAATTGATGGCATTTCATACAACTACTTTAAGACATTAAAAAAAATTGAGATAAAAGTGACACAGAACAGCAAAATAAATGATATTTATTCTGAAAGAGTTTCAAATGTGCTTATTAAGGGGAGTCTATTTGGGTGGTCATGTGTTATTTAGTAATTTATGTCTACCTCAAGTTTAAAGTTTCTTAAACACAAAAAAGACCTTTTCTTGAATGCTTCAGAGATACCGCCCACAGGGTAGATGAAAGTTAATTGATTAAATTACTTAAATGATGTCATTAGTTCTTAGAAAAATCTTTCACTACCATCAGAAAAACTATGTCCATGGGTTTTACTGACAGAGTAAAGTGAGTGTGGAATTACAATGATTACCAGAATAAATAGCTTTCATCAACCAACTGGAATTTTAAATTCTTTCCAAAATCTGCTGCCTGAACATACTTAGAACTCAAATAAGGCTAGCTCAGCACCGACAATGATGAAAAAGGGGAAGAAACAAAGTATATGGTGACTGGCTCTCATAATTTCTTGGTAAACACAAAATATTAAAATATAAAGATAAATATTTGAAAACCCTTTCAGCAAAAGCACTTACACTTTTTTAAATTTATCTACTCCTTAGGATTTGCCAAAAGTCTACCACATTTACAACACAAGACAACATATACTTGAAAAGGTTGATTCAAATTTTATTCCCATTTTAAATGTAAAGAACCCATCTATTAAGATGAGGTTTTACATATGCTTCCATCAAGTTGCACTATATTCCCTTTCAGGCCTCTTGCATAACACAGTTAAGACAGCTAAGCACAAAAAGCGAGGTGACTCCTTCAAATGAAGGATTGGTCTTCAAAATAACCTTGCCACTTCACAGTATTCATATTTCAAACTGAATTTATTTGATAAATAACAGCTTGTAGATTTCTACGTTGTAATTTGCTTTATATGTATATGCATATGTATACATATACATATAGAAATATAGACGCTACCATATTGAATAGATAATTATATTAGTAAATGTGTAATAATTTATATAACATATATGTGCATAATATTCTTATTGATACAGATTTCTGATTACTAAATATGAGTAATGCAATATTCAATTTAGTAAATTTGGCTTGCCATGGAGAAAAAAAGAGATTGTGTAGCACAGATTTATTACAGAGCAAACCTACAGCCAATGCGAAACCTTTACTCCCTTTTATAACTAAGATATTTATAGTGAGTTTCCAAGCATATAAGAGTTTTCTGGTGGGGATTAGTAAGAAAACAACTTATGCCAAGACATAGATAATATGTGAAATGGTTTGTAGCCAGATATAGGAGGGATTAAGGCAGGGGGTGTAGTTCAAAGCCCTGCCAGGTTCCAAGGAAAAATAGCTACACAAGGGAAGGGCAGTAAAGCAGGAGTGGTTATCAACAAAAGCACTGGTCTGAAGCCTCAAAATAAGGACCCCTGTCTATGTGGACTGAACTGTCTCTAACATGAGGTTTTACTTAAATTAAGAAGCATAATTTGTGGAGGGGAAGTGGAAAAACAAGTCGTTTAAATAAGGATACAGGTGGACATGTTGCAACAATGAGAAGTACCAGTTGTTTTGTCGAAAACCAAATTTACAACTTTGGTGGGGGGGAGGGGCAGGGAGGATTGGGGTGAGGCATGGGTAAGATGGGAAGGGATGGGAAGGGGAAACAAAGGAGGAAGCTAGAATGCTTGATAAGAAATGTACTCATTATCTTGCCCATGTAATTGTAACCCCTCTGTACAATATTTTCACAATAAAAAATAAATAAATTTTTTTTAAAAAGAACAATGATTTTAGATTTTTTACAGAGTGGGCTGGTGCATATCACAGGCAATCTCTGCTATGTGAGCTAATCCAATCTACTCATTTATATGTAATCCAATAGCTAGAGTTCAAGACAAACCAGTACAATGAGATTGTACAAATGAGACTGTGAGTTTTCCCTCCCCGAATGAAAATTCTGTGAAATGATTTGTCTTCCATATGTTTACAAAACTTTTCTCATGATCTTTTCTACGAATTTTCTTCATTGTTGATGTTCATAGTACTTTTTAAATTGTTTTTTTATGTATAGACCTTTTGTGGGGCCTAAACTCAGTGTTTCATGGTCTCATTAGATTTTTTTGCTCATGGATAATAACATTCTCTATTCTTTGAGCCAAATCCTCACATTCTTCTTCTTCTGGGATAATTGGAGATGTTTTCACATTTCTGTCTGTGTAGACTGAAATTGAACTGAAATCTTCAGGTCTTATCCACCTGATTTTCTAGGATTCTACACAAGAGACCACTAACACCAAGGTTTGTACTGTTATTTAAATTATATGGTAGAAAAAAGTGGAATTATATTCTTGTTAAGTATGCAATTTTCAAATACAAGTTTGAATCAACTTGTTATAATGTAACTGCTTTGAATTTTAACTGATAAATCAATGAATATTACACATTCCCACAGAAATATAATTGAAAACTAAAGGCACATTTGTTTTCTTAAAACAAGAAATGGAACCATGAATTTGTTTCACTTCACAATTCATGTTTTATATCTTTAAATAGCAGACTTCCATGAACACATGTAAATATATTAATTGTATACCACAATAAGAAAAGTGATTATAGTTAAGAATAGATATTTTAACAGCAGTCTCACTAAAAAGTAATGTTACATAAAGCAACTAATGGATATGATATAGTTTGATGATTACACACATATAAATTTATGGGACTACCACTCAATTCTTCATAAATATGTAAAAAATAATTATGTAGCTAGGGGCTAGTGGCTAATGCTTGTAAAACTAGCTACTATAGAGGCTGGGTTTTGAAAATGATGGTTCTAAACATGTTCAGGCTGGAAAGTCCATGAGATTCTTATCTCCTATGAAACACCAAAAAACTGGCATTGGGTCAAGTAGTAAAGCACTAGCCTTGAGCTGAAAAGCTGAGGGAGGGCATCCAGGCCCATATTTCAAGCCTAACAAACATTAAAATTAAACAGTTAAAAATAAAGTAATATTTTGACATGAATGTTAAAATATATATTCTAAAAAATTAAGTCCTCACTAGATATACTATTTTATACAAATGTAGAGATGTGTTTTCTGGTTTTAGTAGTCAGGAAATTGTGTAAATCAAAGAATTCTCATTCATTTCATATTTGTATGTTGATTTCCCATAAGTATAATTGTTAAGTGATAGGCAGTGCTGTTTTAGGAATCTCCCTTGGCTTTCTAACATTAAGCCTTCTAACCTAAATTCCATATACCCTCCAACCTTGTCAGGGTTTTCATTGACAGTAAAGTCACTCATCTCATTGGAGTAGAAACATATAAGCCAAAATCATTGTTTGGAACAAGTGTTACATTTTACAAGCATCACTTAGTTTAAGATCTAAAACATTGTCGTCATCTTAACCATGCCAGTAATAACAAAATGTCTTCTGAGTGTTTCAATCTCTTAAGAGATGAAACTCTTTAGTTATACATGCATATTTTTTTGTCCCTAACGTCCTATTCCTTAGGAAAATCTTTTTTTATGTAACTCTGTCTTCCTGATTAGAAGACTGGAGCAAAGGCAATAATGAAAATAGCCAAGTAAATACTTGAAAAGGATGAAAAAGCAAACACAGACCCTATGGATTTCAAGGACAGTACATGCTAAGATATCACTTTTTTATTATCTTTTAAAGAACAACAAATAAACTTTAATTAGCAGTGAAGAAGGTAAGAGAAAAATTTTTGAAGATAGCATAACTTTGAAATTTTTAACATAAGCATAATGGATTCATCTTGTTTTTCTATGTAGTTGCCAACATAATAGAGAACAACACACAAAGGGAGGGAAACACCTAAATCACAGCAGTAAACTTTTGTCTATAAAATAATTGTGAGGGTGTGACTCTTTCAAAATCAGGCTACAAAGAGAAAAATTGTATTTGCTTTAATGTAAACAATAAAAAATATAAAAATTCTTTATTAATGTTTTACATAACTTGACTAAGGCTTGTCATGTTGGAGAAGAGGAAAGGTATGAAAAAGTTCAAGATATTTTGACTATTTCCCAAGATCATTCTTATTTATCAGCTTTAGCAGCAGAAGCAGCCTTGGTTACTCTTAGTATCGTGCTCGTTTACATCTAGAAAAATTATTTATTCCTGTGGTATAGCGTGCAAATATTTGCATATTACTAAAGAGTCATTTCCTTAGAAAGGAAAGTTGCTGTGTAAAGAAACCCAAAATATAAAAGACAGCATACTGGAAACTACTTTCCAGCAATGTCAGTCTGTAGGTGTAGATTTTATTTCCCATTATTTCAGGAGATCCATTTTTGTTATCTTACTTTCCTCCCTCTGGTGATCCTATAATATCTTATAACATCTTGGGATTGCTGTATCTTTACTGGCTTCTCTCATTTCTGTTGCAAAGTTGGAAGGATAGAAAATTGAGGTTGTTTCTGTTTTACCTGTATCTCAAAATGACATATAATATCAGGAGACAGATTTATTTCCATATTCCTACCCTATGCTTTGGTACTTAGTGATTCCCAAATGTGAAAATAAAAATAGGGAGATGTTTATTTAGATATTATTTAAAATTTCAAGACTTCATTAATTCAAGGCCCATAGTAGTATTTACATCATACATGTGTGCAAAGGTGGTGGCAACTTTTACCTATTCTCAGAAACTAGGACATGTGGTGTCCTGTAGTTGCATCAGGAAAACTCTGTAGTTGAGTTTAGTTTACTAAACCAAGACAGCTATAACAAATTTCTACAGGTTTAGTAGATTGAATTATCCGTATTTATCATTTTACAGTTCTAAAGAACAGAAATCTTAAAAAGTCTCACTAGATTAAAATCTAGCCAGAAACAGAGCTGAAATATTTTCAGATGATTCTAGGGGTAAAGGCATTTACTTTCTATTCCACTTTCCAGAAATTTTACAATCTGGTTGTTGTCTTTTCCTTTATTTTCGAATGTACCATCTTTACACCTTTCTGATTGGTTAGTCCCAAATCATTTCCCTTTCCAACTAAATCTGGGACATTTAAGTACCCATTTCAGTATAGTTCCTCCATCTGATAAATATTAAAATTTGCATTCCTTGGGTAATGAAAGGTGATTATTTTGCTGATAACCCAAATCTACATTTGAATCTACATTTGAGGGATTACATCTTTGGAAAAATAGATGTTTGGGGAAGGGATATTTCTGCGTAACACCATGAGTGTGTAGCAGTCTTTCTACAATATCCTGTTATTCTTTCATTACGTTTGAACAATGTGTTTCTTCAATGAAATCTAACTAAAAAGAAAATATTTCCTGAAAGTAATTAACACTGATTAAAACTGTCACCTCCTAGAAATATTAAATCCCAGAGAGCAGCTACTGAAACTGTTCTGGCACTGTCACTTTTTATACACTCTGTTTAAAAAGTTTCTCTTTTCAAGAGCATTTGATTGCTATTTTTGGTAATATGGTCAACATTTCTTTGTTAAAGAATGCATCATCCAATACTGATCTCTTTTTGTACCATTGCTGTGTCTAATCTATTTCTGAAAGAAACACAGCTATTTGAATTACGTGAACTGTTTATTGAAGTTGAATTAGTGTCGAGAAGAAAAGAAAAATATGTCTCTGTGGATGTCATGTTGAAAAGGTCCCTACAAGATATTTATCTTAAAATCATCCAATATTTAATATGTGTAGATTATGATAAAATGTAGCCTCTCAACAAACATTGTTAATGCAATCTTATTTCATGCATCTCAAAAGCAAGCAAAAAATTACTATTTATTTCATCTTTTAAAAACAGGCAAAGCAAATATTTTATTAGATATTTAGAATCATGTTTAGATACTATGGTGGTAACCAGAGAAGGAAAGGAAATCATGCTTTTTATTCTTCCAGGGGTCACTCTAATTTATTTCAGCTATTCTTGAAAGAATGAAATTCTTACTTGCATGCCTTTTTCTTAATATCCACAATGTATCATTCTTCCTTTATTAATAGGAGGTTTTTGGAGAAAGGATGATAATTCAAACTAGAAAAAGGAGAAAAAGAAAATGACGGAGAAATCTAGACATTTTGTTCCTCCTCATCTCAAACTCAATGTCTGGATAATGTTTGTGGACATTAGATCGGTGCTCTAGAGTGATTAAACTCATCTATAGAAAACATAACCCCACATGCAAGTGATCACATGGAGAATGCTTATTGACAGAAAAAAATATAATAGCCTTAAACAGGAAATGTTATCTATTTACTTACTTCTTGTTTAGAATTTGTTAAATTCTGCTGTGCTATAGTCAACTCTCATGAAGGTATACAAGGATGCTAAGAAACTAACATCTTAACATCAAGTTCTAATATTAGCTTAGTTTTTGCTGTGATATATGTATGAGGCTGTATTTGAGTTTTGCCTGTATTTCACGTGGTTTATTCTTCCAGAATATATATTAAAAGAACACTCCCTCTGGAAATATGCTATTTTTATAGGTAAGAGAAAACAATTAGCTGTTAGGCATAGACCATGGGATAGAAATCTTCCTCTAGAAATATTTTTTCACCACTTCTGGTTCATTTTTTCAATTAATCAGGATTAATTACTTTCAGGGAATTTTTTAAAGTTAGATTTCATGACCTATCTTGACATTGCAGATTAGAGGGAAATCTGATGCAGGTCATACAGTAATGTTCCAAGATATGCAACACGAGAAAAAGAGAAAAAAGAAGAGAACTATAGTACAATCAATTATACTTGCCATCACATGTCTCTGCAGAAAGGAAGCTATTAGGTGCCTTTGTTTATGAAACTAATGAGAAGTTCAAATAATGTTTTATGCCTTGGATGTTACAGGAATTAGAGACAACTTTTATACTGAGACAGCATAAAATCTCAAAGAAAGCTGGAGTAATCTTTTCAATACTAGGAGAATAAACCATTTTATACAGAATATTTTATACTTTGTAACGTAGAATCTTTTCTTTTTCTATAAATATTAACATATAACTATCCCCCAGAATAAATTTATCTACATCTTGTGCAGATAGCATAGTCAATTAAATATAAATGGGCCTTAATCAGTAGCACTTTTTAAAAATGCAAATATTGTGGGGAGTAAGCTAATACACATATTTTTCCACCATCACCTTCCACATTCTCCTTCTTCCTTCCTAAAAATGCACCCAATCAAAAAAGAAAGGCTTAGGTATTTGACTCTTGACCTTGAAAGTGGAAGGAGAATGGTATGGCTGTTGGAGCTGACTGTTTATGCTGCTTTACGTAATAATGTCACATGCAACAGCTCTATGAGTCCTGAAGGTCTTAATTGTACTTCTTTAGTGATATAATAGAAATGTCAGCCTTACCGGACTTAGTATTGTTTTCTACTTCCTTTTGAGCACCTAGCCAAAATTGTGATACTTTGTAATGGAATGAAAATGTAATACCATCCGAAGAAAGTCATTTAGGGCTCTAGAAATGTGGCTTCATGGTACAGTGATTGCCTAGCATGCACTAAACCCTGAGTTCAATTCCTCAATACCACATAAATAGAAAAAGAAACCTTGGAAATGATGCTCAAATGGTAGATGGCTAGCCTTGAGGGGGAAAAAAGCCTTGAATTCAAACCCCAGGAATAGCAAAAAAAAAAAGGTCATTAAGTTAGTAAATGCAAAATAAAGAACCCATACTTCGAATATATAATTGCTCCATCCATACTGATACCTGACAATCGTCCCTAATTCATGTACTTTACCTATATTAGGATACTGTGTTGAAAAAAAATTTTGCTCATTAGGTTATGGCAATTAATGCCAGGAATGTGCTCAGATATCAGGTGAAGATTAATCTTAGAAATTCAAAGATTCCAGGTTTATCACAATGATAAGGTTATTAACCTTATCACAATGATAAGGTTAATATAAGTGAGATTTGAAAAACTTTTTGGTCAGTCACAGCACCAAAAACGCAGAGGCTAATTAATAGTTATGACAAAAGAGAAAAATAATTCCAGATGGAAGGAATAAATGATAGTTAATAAGGTTCCATGGAGCAATTTTTGGATATTGAATAATTAATCTCATTCATCTAGGCTTATTTCTCATTACATTTAGCATTCTAAATCTCTTACACTAGTTTTTGACCTCCTTTACCAAGTTATGTCTCCTTCTATGCTATTCTTTCATACCTGATCTCCTTTGCTTTCTAAAAAAAGTCTTAATAAATATTAAATTGTGATGAGGTCACAACAGGTTTGTGAAGTTACAATGGGATGCTGAAGTCAAAATGGCATGGTAGATCTCAATTGTCATTTATTCACAATGAATATATGAGTTCACAAAGGGATTGTGATGTCTCCAAATGCATGTCTCGACTCAAATGCGATGAAGTCGAAAGAGGTTTGTGATGTCACTATGTGACACAATGTTCATGAGTTCTGGCAGTGTGATATTACACTGATTATGTTGTCACAGTGGTTTTCTGATGTCACATATCATACATAAAATATTAGGAAGTCAAAAACAGAGTATGAGCTCAAAATGGCCTAAGATATCACAATGGTAACATTTTACCAAAATTATGGGGACAGAAATTTGTGATGTCACAATACATTAGTGATATCACAGTGATTATGTGGTCACAATGAGTTTCTGATAACAAGACACATGTCACATTTGAAATGAAAGGAATTTATATCATAACCATTAATATTGGATATACAATAGAACAATGCATATGTGGTATCATAATACAATTATAACATTGTAATATCCAAGTTTCTATATTTAAAGGAAGTAGATTTCCTTCCAATTGTACTTAAATTCAGTACATTTGATCTCTAGATGGGATTCTCCTTGTTCCTGAACATCATACAACCAGATCCTCATTCTCATCCTTTCTGATAAACCACTGGTGTTTTCTATTTTTTACATTGTTTTACAGTAAGCTGTGACACACAGGAGTTTTGTTAACTCCCTTTTTCAATGAAATTAATAGAGATTAAATATACATACCAGGTTTGAAAGAATTAAGCACATTGTCCAGATGAAGAATACTTTGTATGCTTTTCTTCATAGTTGCTGCCTAATGATAATGAAAACAACAAAAAGTGCACATTGTATGCACTGGGAAAATAGAACGTGATATGACAGTGTGAGTCATGAAGAAATAGAAAAAAAGTTCTATTCTAGTGTCCTTCAAATATTCAGGAACATTTCGAATTTGTGCTAAGAAAATTTGAGAAAAATGTGCAAGAGGCTTAGTGACAGCATAAATGATTTAATGACCCATTGCTTTTGTGGAAATGATAGTGAGAATGATTGGATTTTCACCAATCACATTTTTCTGAAGTAAATATCAATTGGCAATAGAAAATTTATGATCTCTCAAAAATCTATTAGTACATTTATTTCTCAGCAATTATACTCACTTTCAGTTTCTTGTCCATTGGTTTGTTCCTGGACAACAGCCTAGCACAGTGAGAAAATGTTATTCATAATCGCTCTAATCACCACATACAAGATTCCATTTTCCAGACATGAAAATGTATGAAAAAATCTAGATATTTAAATAAAAATATGTTTCTTAATTTGTGTTGCTCGCTGTCTGGAAGGACAGAAATAATAAATATTTATATATTGTCACATATTTCCATTTTAATATGTCATATGATAGGTTTCTCATTTCATTGAGGCTTCTATAAATTCACCATAATCCAGCAGACATAGAAAATGCTTAGGTTTACCCCTAGTCCCATCATATCTAGGATTTCATGTAAGTATTACTGTTGATTTAAACTCAAGAATTGTAAGCATGTTCAAGTGTTTCTGCAAAATTGTATCCAATGTTTTATAAAATTCAATAGGAAAATACCACTGTTTTAATATGCACATCATCATAAACAACCTCATTTCAAAATGACCATATCTGGTGATCACCTTTTGAATTCATAGGTTTATTTTATATTCTAATTATAGTTTCTAACTTTCTTTCACAAGTGAGATCGTGATAAATTTTATTTATCAACTAGTATATGTAACAGCCTCAAGGTTTACAGTGTATTATTAGTTCATGTGCAGTACAGGCTAAAATGAATTGCATTTTCAGAAAAAAAGATTTCCATAACTCTGATATGTATGAGCAATGAAAGAATTTATTAAAATACAAGTATTAATGATTTCCCTTATGTGTAAAATTAATTGGAAATGGATAGGGAAGTGCTTATGGCAAATCTGTACTTTCAAAATGTGCAGGTAGTTATTAGCGCTTATCCTAATTGTATATTAGAAGATTGTGATTTATCTTTGACACGGGGTAGAAAGATCGATCTAAAATATAATTCTAAAATTATCATGAAGAAGCTATGATTACACTGATCTTAAACCTATGTCAAATATTTATGGTTCCTGTTGCTCTATGAAAGAAATAGAAAATTAGAGAGAACTTCCTTTCTGCCCTTTCTAATTTATATTTCATGCATTTTGTTTGTTGGCAATTTCCATTCCTTCTTCATCCTTTCTTTACTATGGGTGGAAATTCAACGTATTGGCCATGATAACTCTCATCTGAAATTAAGCATAACAAAGAATATTTGAGGAGAATTTGAACTTTTAATAGATGTCTTTTGATTCACATTCATGCCTAGTTTTGCACTGTAGACTTCATTTTCTCAAACTACTATCAATCAGTCAAACAATATTTGTGTCAATTGGTTTAGAACCAAACATATTTAAGTGAAATTTCATGTCTTCAATATTATTCATCCAACATACAAGAAAGAAATGATAAAAAAAAAACACGAAAAAATGTCAAAATGAATGATCTTACAATCCTCAAGAAAATTGCATGATGGTTTTATATGGGCAGGTAGTAATTTTATATGCAGTAACTATGCCTCAGCAGGATATACTGAATATCTTTCTTCAGGCAAGTAGCTCCTACTACTGCCAATGTATCAACAGAAAGAGCCCAGGTAAAAGGCGCCAGAAGCTGTCTAGGAGTGGATTTTACTCAATATCATCACTTTTCCCTTATTTGCAATATCTAGTATATGTCTGAGTCAAGCAGAAAAGGTCAGATAAGGTGATGTTAGGGAAATGAACCCTAAGATATATATTCAATTTTTTTTCCTTTCATGCGATTGTTTCTAACGCATTTATAAGATTATTTCTTTTTGGCTTTGTAAGTCCCTACCCCACAGTATAACCCCTGCTTTCACTGTATTTGATGTCGGTATAATTTGTGGAGGGGAAGGTTAAAAAGAAATCATTTAAATAAGGACATAGGTGGACCCGTTGCAACAATGAGAAGTACAAGTCATTATGTCGAAAATGAACTTTACAACTTTGGTGGGAGTGGTGGGGAGGATTGGGTAGGGGAGGGTGGGAAGGGATGGAAAGGGGAAACAAAGGAGGAGGCTACAATGGTGATAAGAAATGTACTCATTATCTTGCCCATGTAATTGTAACCCCTCTGTACAGTATTTTTACAATAAAAATTAAAAAAAGAACCAAAAACGAGTGGAAATAAACATCCTACTGACCACAGACTGTAGCAGATTGAGAACAAATCTGAAAAAAAGGGCAAGATGTGTGTAACCCCATGACTTCCTAACTCCTCATGGAGCAGCGGTGGGAAAATAGACCTGTACCCATCAGTGGAGAAGATCTCAATCTTTGATAATGACAAAGACCTGACCAGAGCAGCCAGCACATAACTCAGCCTTTGGAAGAAGACATGAGGAGCCATTCACCAGCTCAAAGTAACTTCAATCACATGGCTCAGCTTGCCCCAGGCAGAGAAAGCTCAGCCCATGAAAGAGTGACTTTCTTTACTAGGTAAAAAAAGGCAGGGCTGCCACTCTACCCTGCAGCATAGGCAACAGACCTGTGGCAGTAGGCATAAGAGAAAGGTAATTGAAACTCAGGAAATAAAAATCCTGAGAATGGCTCCAACCTGGGATGTGTGATTGTCTCAGGAACTAGACCCTCAGGGAAAAGCCACTGATTGTTGAAAGGTCTCAACCCTACCCACAACCTAGCCCCAACACAGCAACTCCAAGATAGAGGAAACAGGCATCTCCATCTTTTGTTATGATCTAAGCAGATTTACCGCTCATTGAACTACTCTTGAAGGATGGTCATAAAGTCTTAGAAGGCAGAGCTTCTTTGTGTATGTTCAAACTGATTTAAGAAACCAGTCAAGCCACCAGACATTCAAACAAAACAGGAAATCAGAGACTCTACCAAGAGAGTGGTTACAAACACAGGGTACACACATGTTAACCTCCAAAACCCAATAAAAAAATTCGTGTAACTCTTTTCTATCTAATTAAAAAAATATTTGTACTTTTTTCTTTTGGACTTCTTGTGTGTGTGTGTGTGTGTTTTTTTTATTTTTACAACAATTAGTTGCTTTTGTATTCCTCCACAGGTATATATGCAACTTCTATTATTAAGCCTTATCCTTTATTGTGTTCATCCTTATTTTAGATATCAATCCCTCAATTCACAAACTCTCTGATTTAACTTCTTTTATTGTACTATTATTACTTCTTTATTTATATAATTTTTAGCTGCTTTATTTTTAGATTTTGTATTTTTCGTTTTCTTTTTTCTTTCTATCCTCCTTTCCTTATATACTTTCTGCTATCTGAATCTCACATTCCTTTTCCTACCACAATCCTCTAATCTTACTTTCTCACTACAATTCTCCCTACACATATTAATTTCTGGTCTGCTGATTCCTTCTTTGACTTTGTTAGACAATTGATCCATATTGTTTTTGTTGAACTAGATGATATGTGCTGAACTAAATTGTATCTGTACTCATATTGACTGCATCAAATAATCTAGGTAACTACAGGTCTATGGTTAATACTTGCCTTAAAATAGTGTTCTAGCACCAAATTGATTTTCTTTTCATATCCAAAGGTTAAGAACGAGTCAGAGAGGAGTTCCGGGAAGATGGCGGAGGAGAAGCTGGAATCTGAACAAGCTCTCGCATAGAAAGCAGTTTTAGAGTTCCAGTGAACAGCCCTAAGCCAGAGAACCACACCAACTGTGCCATCACAGGACAGAGGGTTAGGCAAGAGAGGGGAAATCAAGGCAAAGAGACACATCTGAGTGCTTGCCAGCAGCCACCGTGGTGGTGGCAGCCGTCCCGTCGGCGACTGCAGGGCACCATAACTGAGCCACAGAGTCCGGGACAAAGGAGCCAGATGCAGTGGGTGAGCGGATTCTACTCAACACCAGCAAGAACCGACAAGGAGCAGACATCTTCATCCTGCAGTTTGCAGACCAGAGACGACCCATGAACCAAGACTCGGAGTGAGTAGAAACCCGACTTCCTCACTCCTTCTCAGGGAGCAGAGGAGGGAAGACGACCCCTCCCCCCCATCACCAGAGATCTCCATCTTGGATACCAACAGAGCTCGGTGGAGCTGCGAGCTCAAGCTCAGGACTTGGAAAAAACGAGTCATTTAGCAGGTCACAAGAACTTAACGGCGGCGTGACCTGCCAGACTCAGCTCCATCCTGGGAAAAGTCACCCAGCTCGGGCGCCAGCTATAGGAGTGGCTTTCCCCACTGGGTAACCAGAGCCAGAGGCTGCCCCTCGCCCTAGCAGCCTCCACAATCAATTGAAAAACAGAAACCTTCAGAATGGCTCCAGGCTGGGCTCTGTGAGGTTTTCACAAAATAGCCCAGGGAAAAGCTACTGTTTGTTGAAAGGCCTCAAATCTACTCAGAACCTAGCCTCATCACTGCATTCCCCTCTTTTGTGATTCTCAAACCAGATCACCCTCCCATTAAACTAACCTGGGAAGGAGATCTCAAAATCTTGGGTAAAACAGAGCATTTTTCTGCCTGTTCGAACAATCTGACTTAAGAAACCAATCAAGCCACAGGACCTCAAGCAGACCAGAGACTCCAACAAGAGGCTGGCTACAGACACAAGGGAGATACAGGATTTTTCCCACCCCTCCGAAAAAAATCAAAGAAATTTTTTTTTCTTTCTTCTTCTTCTTTTTCTTTTTTTTGGGTTCCTTATATATGAGAAAAAAATTTTTTTCTTTTCTAAAACTTTTATTAACCTTTAATTTTTGCCTATTTTGAAAAAAATAGTTTTCCAGTAATTTTTTTTCCTCTTATAATTTTTATTTTAGGGGTACGTGAAGGTGTGTTTTTCTTTCTTTTCTTGTCTTCTTTCTCTTTTTTTTCTTCTTTTTTAATTATCTTTTTGTTTTTGGTTTAGCTCTACTGAACTTCTGATCTTTTTATTCTCCCTTTCGTATCCTTTTCACCTTTTCCTCTCCTTTGTTCTTCTTTATATGACTTAACTCTTGTTCTGCACATCCTCAGACAAACCGGTAGTTAACTAGTAGACCCTATCCCCCATTGTGTACACACTTAATCCACAAATTTATTACTCAATTCAAAACCTCTGAGACTTAAATTCCTTAAAAGCAGTACTACCTCTTTATACCTAAAGAGGTAGTACTGCTATTAAGGAATTTAAGTCTCAGAGGTTTTGAATATAATATTTTAAGCATTTTTTAAGTCACATCTCCTCTATGCCCCCCCCTTTCTCTCAATATACTCACGTTCCTCTCTAAATAGATTGTTCTTGTTTCTCCATAATATCATTACTTTTTACTTGTCTATTTTTTCTGGTCTCTTTTCATTTCTCTTTCCCTTTCTTCTTTTTCCTCTCTCTCTCTACTTGCATCCTACCCAACCTATTTCCTGCTTTGAGATTAGGACATCGTTAACTCTCCCTGTGCCTCCCCACACCAATCTATTCCTATTTATTACTCACATCTCACCATAACCCTAATAATTTCTGGTTTTCCAAATTCCTCTCTGCGGTTCAAAGCCCATTAACATATAGTTGTTTGATGTGGAATAGATGTATCTGTTGAACTAGATTGTATCTGTAGACTATTGACTGTACAAATGCAAACTTTGATTGATGGTTGCCTTACGATAGTGTTCTAGCACAAAACTGGTGCTATTTTCATCTCAAATGGACAGAGTAAGCTGGAAAAACACAAGAAAAATGGCAAATCCAGGAATCTTGATTCCCAATCTTGTTAATGAGGGGACAGAACACATAATGAATAATCCAGAGGAGAGTTCCCAAATAGCTCTACATACACTGGTGGCAAACATGATAAATGAAAAGTTTGAAAACATACAAAGGACTCTGTATGAGCGTGATAGGGAGAGAGAGGAGGCAACCCGAAAGTATATACAGGAATATCATAAGCTTGAGGAAGTTACTCAAAAACTGATACAGGATTTGCGTGAGTAGGTTGAGAACACTCAAAGAGAACTGCAGGAATCCCAGGAATGGAAGGAAGCT